>NW_028324303.1:15797491-16134491 GCF_058129835.1 Hydra viridissima
ATTTTGCAAAGAGATGCCAGCATGTGTAATAACAATTTTGTCCCCCGGTCGTTCAAGCTAGCTAAAGCAGCTCTGTAAAACAGCCAAACAAAAACTTACTCAAAAAAGAAAAACAAAAAACTTACACAGTTTCCTCCTTATACTTGCAGACTTTGAAACTTTTTTTCATTTAAGACTAAAAAAAAAAAAAAACAACTATATAAGAAACCGGGGAGGGAGAAGGCAAAAAGCACTAGATCTGCAGGAGGCATTTTTATTTATCAATTTTAAAAATTATACCTTATTAAATAGTGACACAACATTTCCAAATCTCTTTCATAAAACAAAAACAAACACCGTGAGAAAATTGATAAAACATAAACAAAAAAAATTTTTCAAAGTAAAACTAGCACGTCAAAGAAAAATATTGTCCCCCGGTCATTCAAGCTAGCTAAAGCAACTTTATAAAACAGCCAAACAACTCAAAAAACCAAAACAAAAACTTACTCAGTTTACTCCTGGCATTTGCAGATTTTGAAACTTGTATCACAGAAGCCCTTTTTATGTCAATTTTCAAAACCTGTTAACGTAGGTGTATTTCCCATAATTGGCTCATTAGGGCAAACCTCTTGTGGGAGGATAGACATTTGTGGCAGAGGCAAACTTCCAAGCTCATTGTTTGCCTTAACCAATAACACACCAGGAAACGGCCCACGTGAACGTACCAATTTCATTCTATGGACACTGGATCCGCACAAACCTAGGAACTTTCGACATTCACGTGATCAAAGGGGAGGGGGTTTTATCTTACAAAAATTTAACCATCTCTCTCTCTACCCCTTCGCTCCCCCTCACCCCTCTTACTAGAGGCCTATTCGTCCGTCGCACGTAGGAGTATTTGACGATTTTAGCTGGCCAAAATTGGAATTATTAAAAGTGGCCGTACCCTCTTAATTACCTACCCTTATTATCTCTCGATAATGGTCGCTTAATGAGCAGTTAATGGTTTGGTTATAAAAGTAGTAATTCGAACTACACAGTCTAGTTAAATACCCAATCTATATCTGCGTGGTTCATTTTATTTACGAGCGATTTTAGTGGTGTTTATTGAAGCTGTGTACAAGTGTTTACAACAGAAGTTTTACAGTGTTATATCATGGATGAATCTATGGCAGGTATGTACATTATTTACTCTTACTACCGTTTTGAAATATTAATTAACAAAAAATTTATGTACCATGAAACTTAGCTTTTTTTTTAACGAATTTTAAAGTAAATTTTGACTTTAAAAGTGAAAAAGTTGTAGTGCGCATTGAAACCCTCTTAGTTTTTTTCGTTTTTCTATGAGTCTATACCACTAGCTATTTGAAAATCTTAATTTCAACTGCCTGTTGATGCCATCTAAATTTTAATCATGTTCTAAGCACATCAAGGTCCAAGATGAATTTTTAAACTTAATTTTTTTTTTAGATGGGTCATCAGGAATGCAAACAATCTCTCGTTTGGATTTCTACAACAGTATTCAGCAGCAGGAGGCTCCAAATTTCAATGAAAAAATGGACTTAGCTGATCAAAATTTGTTATCAAGAAATCAATATACCGAAGAACTAAAAACAGTATACAAGCGTCAAATGTCGAGGTTGAAAGCTATTTTTAGAAAAATGTGGTCGTCTTCATCCAGAACTCATGAAATATTTATTAAGAAGCATGGCCCTTGGCTGCAAGGGAGTTTCCAAATACCGGGTACCCCATCCACTCCATCATCAGCAGGACGACCAAGAAAAAGTTTTGTCGATTCTAGCGAACGTTCAAAGAGGAGAAAAACAGAACAGCTCAGGAAAGATGTGGAACCAGAAGCTATTGTTTTTGCAGCTGAAACTTGTTTGACAACAACTGGCAAAAGAAGTGCTGCAACCGTCCTCAAAGATCTTAAAACATCTCCCAAACGAGCGGGAAAGTATAAAAAAGCCTATCGCAGCAGTCTTGAACCTACAAAAAAATCATTGACACCGTTAGAGGCTCTTTTTATATTTACTGACGCAGGCCTAACAAAATCTCAATATGAAATCGTACGTACAAGTGACAAGAAGCAATGGCCCTGCTACAGTATTTTGGTCGAAGAAAAAAAAAAATGCTATCCTGATCCTGATTCGTTCACAGTCACAGAAAGTTTAGCTGAAGTAGACTTACAAAGTCTGTTAAACCATACTGCCGAAAGATTGGTGTTGTATTTAGAAGAAGTTATCAAGACTCTAACGGAAAGTGGGCGTAAACATGAAATTATCTACAAAATGGGATTTTGATGGCTCCCAGCAGACACAGTTTAACCAAAAGTTTGAGGATGACTCTAGTTCTGATGCCAGTATATTTCAATGCTCAACGGTTCCATTACAGCTAACTTGTAGAGTAAATGAAAAGGTTATCTGGCAAAACCCTACACCATTGTCTCCAAGGTTTTGCAGGCCAATTCGAATTAGGTTCATAAAAGAAACTGCTGATGTAATAGCTGAAGAAATTGCTTACATGGAAAACAAAATTGCAGGCTTGAAACCAACTCAACTTCAAGACATAGCAGTAGAACATGAGATGATGTTAACTATGATTGACGGAAAAGTCTTTAACGCAGCAACCACCACTAAATCGACCATGCGATGTTATATTTGTGGAGCAACATCAAGACAATTTAATGATTTGGACAGAACATGTGTTGACAATCAAAGCAGCTACAAATTTGGACTATCCATTCTGCATGCTAGAATACGGTGTTTTGAAAGTCTCCTTCACCTATCATATAAATTGCCTGTAAAAAAATGGCAGAAAAGGCTGAATGAAGATGAGAAGAGACTCTTCTCAGATAGGAAAAAGAAAATCCAAGATGACTTCAAGAGCAAAATGGGCATTCTTGTCGACATACCTAAGGTTGGATTTGGGAATACCAATAACGGCAACACAAGCAGGAGATTCTTCAACGACCCGGAAACATCTGCAGATATCACTGGAGTAGACTTCCGTTTAATTTCCAGAATGAAAATTGGCCTAGAAGTAATTTCCAGTGGCCACAAGATTGATGTAGAAAAGTTCAGACAGTATACTTTAGATACTGCAAAGCTTTATGTTGAACTATACCCCTGGTATCACATGACTCCAACTCTGCATAAAGTTTTAGTACATGTTCCTGATATAGTAGAGAATGCGCTTTTGCCAATTGGACAATTGTCGGAAGAGGCTGCCGAAGCCAGAAACAAACATTTCCGGGAGTACAGACTTAGCTATGCTAGAAAATTTTCTAGAAAAGATTGTAACCAAGATATCATCAATAGGTTATTGTTAATATCCGACCCTCTGTTGTCCAGCATTGGGAAAAAGAAACACAAACTTACAAAGCCTTTTTCAAAAGAAGCTGTGGAGTTGCTTCTTCCTGGAGAAGTCCAAAATTCCGACACTGAAAACAACGAAAATGAAGAATATTCTGACAATGACGAAGTGGAATCTGATTAAATATCAAAATATAGTATGTTATTTACCATGATAAAGTTTGAAAAATAATATATCTTTTATTTCCTTAAATCCTATTGAATAGAATAAAATGTAATCCCTAAAGTACCCATCTTTCCCCTATATTGAACGCCACTGGCTTGGATTTGTACAAAAAACATTTAATTTACAATTTCTTGTCATATGGTAAAGTTTTAAGCTGTTAAAAAGAGAGAAATAATTTTGGCCAGCTAAAATCGTCAAATACTCCTACGTGCGTCGTGCAACCGCAATTTTTTGTGCAGGCCTATTTTTTACGTTTTTAAAAGAAAAAATGCAATGTTGTTTATGATATATTGTGAATAAACTTGGATAATTTTAACGTGGAGTTTTAGAATTCATTTAAAGCAAGTGATATGTATATTTAAAAATTTCAGATAAAGTATTTATATCGTGCCAAAAAAACTGTTGTGTGTATGCTTGTCACAATAGTTATCAAAATTTACAAAATATATGTATCGAGTGAAGCTAGTAAAGTGTATCAGTGCATCATTTTTTAAATTACAATGTTGAGCGTGAAAAATGGATAAAAGCCATTCCAATCTCTAATTCAGTTGTTGCCAATAGCACTGTTATCTGTGAGGTACACTGGCCTCCAAAATTTGAAACAGTTACAGTATGTGGAGGAAAACATTGAACAAAAAAAGCTCTATTTCCTTGGCTGGGAGTACCCTTATCTCAGATTATAACTGCTGGTACAACTCAAAGAACTGCCATAATATCTTTAAGTGGCATTAAAAATACATAATATGATGAGTTTATGAAAATCTTCACTTTGAGACATTTCATAATGGAGTTAAGCGTAATGTTTCTATTTTAACAGTCGATCTAATGATAACTGTTGAAACCTGGTCAAAGTTTGATAAGATACTTGACTTTTATGTTCCTTGAAAATGGACAATAAAAAAAAGGTAGTTTTGCAACATATTTTAGTTATGGGACAAAAAAATAATTTGAGATAAAATTTAAACATCAGACATAGTTATGTGCTCATTTGGCATATTTTTCATCATCAAGAGATGTAGGGCAGAGATTCACAACATTCTGACATTTTCTTAGTATCTTCATTATTGTTATATCATAAAGTTCTTTTTATTTTTGTTATTTATCACTTACTATTTCTAATATTTCCATCAAGTTTTAAATTTTTTTGTTTTTGATATTTTTACTTGTTCTTCTGTATTATTTTCATCATCTGTTTCAGTATTTAAATTTTCATTTATTATTACAAATTTTTTTTTTTTTTTCTTTTTTTTTTTTCCTTTTTCAAATACACAGTTACTATGCTTTTTTTGTTGTTACAGGGCTTTTCTTGCTGTTGTTGTTAGTTAAGGTTTCTATTTCACTTTGATATATTTTAAACTATTGTTGTTGTTTATTATCTTTGTTATACTTTTAAGTTAATATGGTTGTAATGTCAATTTCCTTTATCCTTTTTATCTTATCATTTTTGTAACTGTAAATTTGTAAATTATTTTTGTAATTGTAAAAATAATCACTTACCATTTTTGTAATTGATTATCACTTTTGTGGTTATTGCTTTTGTTAAGCTTTTTAAATTCTTTGTATTAGTGTTGATGTTATTTGTTGTTTTTATTGTGTTTTAGAATGCTTTTTTATTATTCAATGTTGTAATTATTGGTTATCTTTAAATATAGTTGCTTTTGCTTTGTTTTGTTTATTTCTTTTTGTTTTTGTTTGGATTAGGGTGAATTAAATTTCCATCAGCTAATTCTTGCCAATTTCTTTGTTCTAACTTTTCGAATAGTTAAAGAAAAGCTTTAAGTAATTATGATGATATCAGACTATTATTTAGGAGATATGGTTATATAATAACATAATTGTATAACACTGCGCATAATTTTTTTTAAAAAAATTTATGTACCACTGTCGCAACATCATCTGGCAAAGAATCTGCATTAAATGATCTAGTTGTAAATATATTTTATAGTTTAAAAAAGTTTCATTTAGTTGTGTAGTTGTTTTCTGATTTTTTTCTTATTTTGAAACAAAATTTAAATGGAATTATTCGTTTGGTTTAGTAACATTTTCTCATTATTATAAGAAAATAACAATTATGTGTTTCAGACTGTAAAGCAGGTGAAACTATAATTATAGGTAATATAACTAACAGGTGAAATTATAACTATGTAAACATATGATGTTTCGAATTAAAAAATCTTTCAGTGAGTTTTATTTATGTTCTTCATTAATTTAGGTTAACATTTTTGTTTTCTCATATAAAATAAATTACTACTACTCATCCTCATCCCCTTCCTCTCCCTCCCCTGCCCCTCCCCCCCTGCCCCTCCCCCCCTGCCCCTCCCCCCCTGCCCCTCCCTTCCGCTTTGCTATATAAAAGATCCCAAAGGTTAAGTTTACTTCAAATTTATAGACACTAAATACAAAACACTGTCACGAGTGAATATGCATGATATATTTCACTTTCAATCGCCCCTAAGAATTTTTGCGCTGTGATTAAGTTGTATTCTTTAGTTGCTAATTATTCTCTATATATAATACTAAAACAACAACAATGACATCCATTTCATTATTACATAAAAAGTTGATTGTTAAACCAACCTAATGCTTATGCAAACAAAAAATATCATTGGTTGAAAAAATATAAACCTAATGAGAAAATAAACACAGAAAAGAAATACAAAATTAATGAAAGAGAACTACTAGGAAATGCGGATTCTGAGCCATTGATAGTTTTTTGCATAATAATGTTGATTTTCCGACATATTGATTCCCGGCCATTGATAGTTTTTTGCATACTTAAGGGGTTCAGGGACATTGATGTGTTGACTTACCTTTCTTTCCGTAAGCTATTCCAGAGCAAAGACTTGATCATAATCCATAAATTTAAAACAAGGTCTTAGTTTGTAGTGTCCAATAGCCAACGTGCTTATCTTATCATCTTTAATAATTCTTTTGTCGTCGTTAGCGCTGAGTGCGACTTTGTTGATTTCTTCAGTGTATATGTCGTGAAGATGAGATCGTATAACGTTCATTGTTGCAAGCTTTTCTTTCTTTTCCATTAAGCAGTGGTAATAATCTTGGTGAGTGATGCGATTTTCAACCACACTTTTCTGAACCCCTTTGCATTTTTTGTGTTCTTCTTTTTCATTAAAGACCTCATAGGAGTAGAGTTTCGGTCTGAGACCAACAAACTCTTTAACTTGCTTACCAGCAGTTTCGTCCTTAAACATTCCGATAACTTTTTTATTCAAGCCCACTTTGAATCCAACGTTTTCAATGGCAGGATGGTCTTTAGGAAAGTCGCTCGAGTCAAATTTGTTTTCTACATCGTTAGCAATGTCTTGATAAAAATCTTCCGTTTCGATTTCGTAAAATAGCGAGTCAGTGTCAGTCATGAGTAATTTCAGCTTATCACCGTATTTAGGCTTCATGTAGTCGTAATGATGCTCAAACATGAGTGTTTTGCTGATGTCCAGGATGCTCATTCCCAAGAAAACAGGCTTGTCGTAGTAGACATTTGTTCTTTTCATGTGAACCGCGATTAAGTTTTCATCAAAAATGGTGTTTCGTTCATATCGAGGGCTTTTGGATAATTTTAGAGCTTCTTTTCTAGTGGTGATAAGCCTAACATCAACGCGTTTTAGAATATTCTCCATTGTTTTTCCAAAGACAGAGTTGTTCATGAGTTTGAAAAATTCCTTATCAGATTCGCAGGTGGCTTCTGCTCTTAATCCAGTGTTGAGGTCAATATACTTTTTCATAAAAGGTTCTTCTTCAAATGTGATACCACGATGAATTTTGGTAATAACTAAACCCAATCGTTCATAGAGTTTTAGGTTTTCGTGATGAACGACATATTTCTCCTTATTGTTTAAATTGGGAACGAGCTTTTCCACTTTTCCAATAATCATTTTTTCAGGAGCCAAAGGATAGCCATTATGTGCATCGTGAAGCTCTTCAGGATAATCCAAGTCCACTTCCAAAATGCACGGCATGCTACGCCATTTTTCAACATCAGTCATCCATTTGAATGCTCTAACGGGAAGAGGTTTGCTCATGGCCCATCCATAAAGATTATTGGCGTCTAAATACTGAATGAATTTCGAAGGTTGTGAAGGATCATAGGAATCGCCCATGTATTTGTTATTGGCAGTTCCATATCGATTGGAGATCATGCTAATTCCGCCGCGTACACCTTTTCGTATCATGTTGAGCTTGTCATTATCGGTTAGAAGCTCTATTACGACATCAGTTTTCTTTAACATGGCGTCCCAAGCCAATCCAGGAGAGGTGTAATACCAAAGAGGGTCAAGACCGTAATGTTTCAAGCAAGTGTCTCTGAAATTTTCAAAAATGTCTGCAAGTATCAGCACGTCGGACTTGTTGTACAGTTCATGATAGTCTTTAAACGTTTCACATCCAAATTCGTTCAAAACGTTTTGAGCATGTGCATAGTCTTCAACTTTTGCTGGTTCATCTTTCAGTTTTGAATGGAATGCTTCAATAGGAGGTAATTGCGTCTCTGAAAACTTACCAATCGAGTCCACCCAGTCATAAGGGTAAATCCCTTTTCTCCTTATCAGACTGAACTGTTTCTTTTCGGGGTAATATTCAGCTACGTTTTTGCAATGATTATCGGTGAGATTTTTAGATAGTTTGTCTAAACCGAAGGGTAAGAATCTGAAGCTGTCAATAAACCTCAATTCTTTCCATACTTCCTTTAGTTTACCTTTCTTATTAGTAAATTCTCTCACTTTGATGCTTTTTGTGAAGCTGATATATTTTTCTTCATTGTTGGGTATGCATTTTAATTTTCCGCCTAATTTTTTAATAAACAAATGAGCGTCATAGCCGGACAAATTATGGAAAATGATGGGAATAAATTTTGGAATTTTATAATCCAAATTGCATTTCTTATGAGCAGCTCCACGGTACTTTCCAGTCAAATGACAGTGGTCTAAGACTTTATCACTACCAAGATCTTTTTCACAAATATGGCATTGAGTAGCCTCTTTAAAATTCTTTTCATCCTCATCAGTCATGACTTTCTTTTTTATTAAATCAATCTTGTCGAAAATCTTTTTAAGGTCTGTTTCAAGACTGGTTATAAATTTTTGAGCAACGTCATCCTCATCGCTTTCTGCTGTGTACATGGCTGGTTTTTCTTTGTAAAGGTTGTCGTCAAAGCATTTGATGTAATAGCAGAAGGAGCTTAGAACGTGCTTTTGATATTGTTTAGTGTAAGAGTGTTTCGAATTTGGGGTGCATGTGTTAACAGGCTTAACGAAACTTTCAAAGTCAGCATATACGACGTATGGAACTTTCATACTATTTTGATAGTTTTTAAACTGAACGGTTGATCCTTCTTTAGGAAGTTCAATTCTTACTGATGTGCTATCATAACAATAAGGTTGATGATGTTGAAGCTTTTCTTCCTGGTCATAACCTTGCAAGCAATTTCTGCAATAATGTTGTTTTCTTTTGCCTTTTGATGTTTGCGTAGACAATAATCGACTCAAACTTTTAATGAGACAGTAATGGTCAGTGTCTTCGTTTGAAATAAACAACAAGTCAACACAATGCTTTCGATCTAAAAATTTAGATATTTGCAAATGGTAAGGTTTTTTATTTTCATACCCAAAGACGTTGATGCTGATGTCAGGATTATTTTTCTCAAACTTTTCGACTTGAGTCACCTTTAAAGGAAACTCCATTCCTTCCCAATTCAACTCTTCTGATTTTAAAATAAGATCATTGTCAATTCTTCCGTTATGCGTATTTTTCAGATTTAGAGCTCTGGTGACTGACCATTTAAAGCATTGATTGTCGTCGTTTTCCATGTTGATGATAGCCTTTTTGTCTTTCAGCTCTTTAGACAGCTCAATATAGGAAGAACCGCTAAGAGGTTCGTAATCGATAAAGTTAATATCCATTCTTAAAATCTTAGACAAGGTACAATTGGATCCCAACGCATTGTATTTGACACTACTTTCCAAGACTTTCTCTTCCATCTCACCCATGAGCGTTCTTACATCTGTAGCCGCTAGAATAATCTCTGATCTTGATGAAAAGGTTGCTTCCCGAGTCACTTCTTCACCAGTCGTGATGCTTACAGATTTCATTTCACACGTTAAAATAATTCTTATCTTTGTATTCCTTTCTCCTTCCATGGTTTGAATGGCAGACTCTCTTACCAAATTAAAAAAGGCTGCAATGTCTTGATATCGAAAAGAAGGTCTATAAGAAAATAGTCTAGCAGCACGTTCTGCAGAATGTTCAGTCAACTTGAATTTTATTTTATAAGGTTTTGACACAGGATGTTTATACACTGTTCTTAATACAAGTGATTTGATAGACTTTATCTTTTCATCGATTTGTTCCACTGATTCGCTTACCTTCTTCTTGACTATTTCAGGAACGTAGGGATCTATCCATTCTTTAATATCATTAAACTTATTTGCAACATATGACGTCACACTTTTTGCAACTGCCGTCAGACTTGAAAAAAATGAAGGTCTCTGTGGAATGACTGGTTTTTATATAATGACAGGTGTTAAATCTGAAACAGGCTCATCAAGAATCTGTCTTTGCAAATGAATTGGTTTCGGAGCAATAGGAGGTTTTACCACAGCAGGTCTTGGTGAAATGATCGTTGGTTTAGGAGCAATGACAGGTCTCACAATAACTGGCAAAGGTCTCGCCTCAGTAGTTCGTCTACGAGGAGCAGCCTGCAAAGCCATTACAAGATCCTCCTTTCTCATTTTGTAATAATATTTAATATTTTGCTTTTTAGCAATTTCTTTAAACTCTTTCACCGTTTTGTTTTCCATTTTATTAACACAAGATTTTTATTTATATCATTCTTCAATTTTTAAATTCAATATATAAAAGAATTTAAAAATCATCTCTATTTTGCACATAAAAATGTTTAAGCAGCAGAAGCGCACGCTCTATGTTTATCCTTATGAAAACCTTTACGTAATGCTTTAATCTTTAATCTATTTCTTTTTTCCTCCTCATAGATGTATTCTTCTTCGCTTTCTTCTTCGCTTTCATATCCATTCCACAAATACCTTATACTCTCATACGTTTCATCATCGATTTCCTCTTCCTCTTCTTCTTCTGAACTATCATCTTCGTCTTCTTCTAAACTATCATCAGACGGCCAAGACCAACTAAATATACTAAATATAGTAGCTTCGTCTAATCTACTAAATATATTAGCTCCGTCTAATCTATTAACTTCTGGTTGATAATAAGCAGACATAGGAGGCCAACTATTATTAAGTTCTTCATCATAATCATAATTATATAGTGGATGATAAACATAATCGTCTTCTTCTATAATACTCAGCGGCATTTTTATTATAGCAAGAAATTTATTTAAGTCATTTTCAATTTTTTTAAATTCAACAGTTAAAAGAATTTAAAAAATCTCATACTTGTATCCATCAACTACTTTTCCATTTTAACTTACAAAGTACTGCCAGCCATGACCCGTCTTTTTTTCGATTCATAAGTAGACTTGTATTCCATCACCTCACCAGTATCAATATTTGTTATTCTCAAGCCTAAAGGATTATTTCTAATTAAATCAAGTCTCGCATATTTAGGATTAAGCGGTTTCTTTTCTTTTTTCTCATATTTTCTAGGTCTTCCCACAGGTCTCACATCTTTCGAGTTTTTCAAAATCGCATCTTTACTAATCAGATTGTTTTCAACCGCAAGCATCATGAGCGTAATTACATTGTCAGACGTTTTGGAAACACCATTTTCTTTTAGCAAATTTTTCAAAAGCTTTCTTGTATATATCATCTTTTTATTATGTAAAGATTTTTTTTAAATCAAATTCGATTTTTTCATTTCTGAGATCTGAAGAATCTTAAAGTTTTCATACACAATGTCTTTTGAACCGAGTGAATGATTTAAAATTGCGCTTTTTAATTCTCCTGAAATCTTTTTTTTCTCCTCGAAATCGCAATCCAAACCAAGCACATACTTGTCAATCATTCTTAGCCTTTCTTCTTTAGACAAACCTTTCCAAGTACTGAGATGCTCTTTGATTTTCTTTTCCATTCGTGAAAATTCTGTCTCACCACTCCATACAAGTTGGTAAAGCTTGTCTCTCTCTTCATCACTGTACTCTTTTGGAATATTAAAATCTCCGTTTTCAGTGACGTAAACAGATTCGCGAAACACACCTGTTTTTCCAAATGCAAGAAGCTCAAGATGTCTTTTTTTATTTATGTCAGTCTCTTTTATACTGCATTCTAGAAAAAACGGGAAAAACTGTTTCATTTTATTCTTCTTGTAACTGATTTAGATCCTTTTTCGGTCTACCCACAGGTCGCTCTTCCTTCACGTCTTTAATCCATTCGTTTTTATCAATCAAGTTGTTTTCAACCGCAAGCATCATTAACGACATTTTATTGTTTGACGTTTTAGAAATTCCGTTTTCTTTCAGTAATTTTTTCAAACCCTTTTTCGTATATCTCATTTTTTATTAAAAAAATATTATTTTGAAGGACATCAATAAACAATATTCATTCTGCTTCCATCTGATTTAAGCCTAAGCAATTTATCGGAAATGAGGACAGCAAAGGCTTGAGTGTTTGCAGGAACGTTTGCATTGAATGCAGCTTTTATTTGCACATCTATCACTGAAGTTTTTAACCTCTCGGCCTGCTTACTTACATCAAAAATAAAAAGAGGGCAAATGTATCTATAATTTAAGGCAGACAAATTGGGCTGAGCTATAATTTCGTTTGTCCCATAAAGTCTATTGTCAAACTTAGATGCGTCTCTATAAGCTCTTGAGTATTTGTTGTTATTAAAGTCTAAATTGTAATCAACAGCAGGATACCTTTCACTGTTTAAGGTGACATACATGTTTTTCAAGTCGCAGTGATCAAAGACTGAAGGATTTAATTCTTGATTTCCAGATTTATTGGTTTGGAATCCAACAATGACATACCTAGGTCTTTCACTAGCAGATCTTGCGCTTAACCTCCAACTAAAGTTGTTCGATACAGGAACAGCGATGGTATCACATTGTCTAGATCTGAACGAAAATGGTACATCTACTTTTGATTCAATGATTTTGTAAAGATTGTTGCTAGTTACGACAGAGGGTGTGACATGAGGCATAAACAAAGACAATTTAGTCAAATCCACTTTTCCTACAGCTGTTGCAGCTGTTCTAAAAATAGCGTCACTATCGCTCTTTCTCACAAGAGCAAGTGTATGCTTAAATCCATATAGCACTTTATCGTAATCGTCACAAAATCCAAAAATGTGCTTTAAAGGAATGCAGAACGAAAACGTTCCTTTTTCTTCAGTCTGTGCAATGATGTAATTTTGTCTTCGCTTAAATCCAGTGTTGTTGACAAGATCTGCTAAAGCTGTTATGTCTCTCTGCCACAGCTGGTTCATACCCTCTGAAATTTGGAACTCTACTGGATATTTGAGGTATCCAATCATGGTGGTAGCTTGTCCAGGTTCGTAAATGGTTTCCACCTCTTGATTCGACAACTGATAAGAAATCTGACTGAACATGTGCATGATACCGTTGTTAACCAAAGTAACGACGTCTGCATCAGCGTAAGAAGTTCCATCCGCTTTTAAAAGTCTTCCTTCAACCAAAAGGTATGCCTCAGATGGAAGCGTGAACAAATCTTGCTGCTCAATATTGATTCTTATTTCTCCATCAACGTTTAGATTCTTATTCACTGGTTCGTATTCATGAAACTCAAATCTCTCAATTTCTTCATCAACAATAATCTCTTCTGTAAAATTTAAAACATCGGAATTTGCCATTTTTATACATCAAAGAAAAAAAACATGCGATCAAAAGCCCATTTCCTTTTTTTACCAGGTCTTGTATTCTGATCGCTTTGTTTTTTGACAATCCTGCTCCAAGCATAGAATATTCATCTATAACCGGTGCTGCTCTGTTAACAATGCTTGAAATAATTTCTTTGCTTTTAAGGCTGAGATCATTCTTTGCAGCTTCATGTGGCTTTGGAGTTCCAGTCTTGGCATACAATTTCTCAATGGTCTTTTTACCTTTGTCAATAGCCACATCTCTAGCAGTGGAAATGGCTGTAGAAGCTAGCTCTTTTCCTGCAGATTTAGTAGCCATGATTGCTTCTCTTCCCAGTTCGGTTATTGCAATTTTATTAGCCAAAGTAGATGCTGCTCTTGAAGCGCTTGAAGCTGCTGCTCTTCTCAAGAAATTCTTAAGCGTGTCAATTATACCACTTCCACCCACAATATGCTTCTTAACATATCTATTTCTATAAACAATCATTTTTTATTTCCATAGATTTTTTTTATTTCATATCGATATATGCATTCATAGCCTTGTACTCGTCTTTATTAATCCTATTTTATCTCAACAGCTCATCGCAAATGGAAACAGCCACATTTCTCGACTCTTTATTTCCAGCATGCCATGCAGCTACGCTCAATGTAAACCTTTGAACTAATTCGTTCGGATCGCTCGGAAGAATAATCACGCCATGACCTTTTTTGACTTTAGTTTCACTTTTAAATCTATCCCAAAGAAGCTTTATAATTTGTCGATATTTTTCGCTTCTGGAGGCTTTTGGCTTGTTTGGATTTGATCCCGAGTAAAGAGCACCAGTGTTGAAAATAATTTTTGAATAGTTTTCCAAATCTTCATCGTTAACGTCGCTCCATTTGTCTGGAGGATCAGATTCTGTCATAAGCTCCCAAAGACCCTTTGTTCCTTTATACCTTTCTTCTCCAACAACGATATCATTTCCATCCACCTCCACCTCCATTTTTCCAAAGAACAATTTATCACTAATTTTACTAATTTCGAAATTTCTTCTAACATCGTTTACGAAACGTGTATTATACCTATTTAAAAAGACGGATGAAATGTCTCCTAAATGATTTGTCTCATCAAAACTGGGAGGCACTTGTTCATTGCGTCTTTCTTCGATGCTCTTGATCATCTTTTCATTGCTTTCAATCAGAGGCTTGTAAAGCTTGCTCAAATCAGTCTGAAGATTAGCATCATATATATTTTCATTCAAACTATCTTGATATATTCTTTTTCTTCTTTCAACAAATTCTTTCACAATTTCATCCCTCTTGTTCGGATCTAGTATTTTAAAAAAGGACATTTTTTAAAACACAAGAAAAAAACTTAAACGCAGACTTATTTGTGTTTTTAAATTAGTTTTTTTAAATTAATTTTTCTTAGATTCTTTGAATCCATGGAAAAATCTAATTTTTCTTAAACATATTATTAAACGCTTTTATCGCGTCTTCTCTTCCTTTTTGGATCAACGACTCTTTGGTTATCTCGTCAATGTTGATTTTTGTTTTAGTTCTTATTTCTTTCATCAGGGTCTTAAAGTTTTGAAGCTCGTCTAAAATCAATTCATACTCTGAATCGCTCACAACGTTGTCTACTAAAGCCTTTGAAATGTGACTGTTGATGGTGTTCAATTTCGACTCTGCCAACACTTTGATCTTTTCATGCTTCTCCGCTTTTAATGCTAGTTTTTTGTTGACTTGTCCTCCTACAATGGATAAAAACCCCATTCCAATAGCCACACCTTCACACGCAATCGCAACAGGGGCAGCAGCGATGGTGCTCAAAGTTCCAATTCCAACAACTCCAAGTGCAACACCACCTGCTTGCAACGTAGTGTCTACAAAAGAAATGATTCTGAAAGCGCGATGGTACTTTTTACTCATATGTACTCTCTTTTTCCTCTCGTTGTCCATCTCTTTTTGGATTTCACTTATTTTTTGAAGACGGTAATTGTGCCCTTCATCTGCAGGAGCTGATGGAAGAACTGGATAAATTTTAGATTTAGCATCGTAATTGTATTCCATTTTATATTAAGCGAAAAAAAAAATTTTTTTTTACTCATTAATGAAATTGACAAAGCATAAACTTTCCCCTTTTTTAATAATGACATCTAACTTGCTGTTATTTTAAATTTCCATGATCACATTATCCACCGACTCTGATAGTATGATGCTGTGGTTGAAATAATCCAGTTTTGATTTTGTGCTTTCCCTCAAATTCACTAAAGCTAATCCGCTTTTAAGTTTTATTCCAAACATAAAAGTTATTTTCTGATGGCTTAGCCGATTTAGTGTGATGTCATTTTGAGCAAATATTTCATATCTAGTTCCTACTTTTGAGGGAGGGTGCTTCAAATACTTGTCGAAAAAAAGAAATGATTTATTACACATCTTTCGATCATAATGAAAAAATTTTTTATATACATTAGTTTCCATTTTTATTACAAAAAAATTATTTTTTATACATCATTTTATTCCGTACATGTAAAGAATAAAATGACTATTGCCTGCGTCCATTAATTATTACTGTTGGTCCTCTTTCAAGTATTTCATATCGTTTATGTTTTTTAAGAGTTAATTTTTCTTCTAATGTAATTTCAACTACAGATGGTCTCCTTATAATAAGTTTAACTTTAATTTTTCCACCAGGTTCAGTGGGTTCTTTTATTATTATTTCAGACGGAGGTCTTTCAATTCTTCGCCGTCGTTCAATGATATCATTCTCTTGGTTTCTTTCTCTCTCATCGCGTATTCTGTTTGCTCTCGTTTCATAATTTTCTCGTCGGTTAAAACTATTTCGTAGGTTGTCCATCATCAATTCATTGTTTTCATATTGTGATAAATCTTCAGGATCAACATCTTCATTGTTTTCTCGTTGGTTAAAACTATTTCGTAGGTCGTCCATCATCAATTCATTGTAATATAAATCTTCAGGATCAACATCTTCATTGTTTTCATATTGTGATAAATCAATTCCTTCTATAATACTCATCTTCAGTTTATATATCAATAGAAATTTATTTAAGTCATTTCAAAAATTACATTAGGCGTAATAATAGACTTGTCCGAGAAGAAGGTAAAAGCTTCCAGATTGACTGACTTGTGCATCACCAGAGTTGAGCGTGACAACGAGTCTTCTACCAGTTGCGACAGTAGGCATAGAATCTGCTTCTCCAAAATTTCTGTAAAAAGAAATGGTGGTGGTCGAGCCAATGGATGAAGTGGATTGATACAAAAGTCCAGTCGATTTGTAGTTGAATGAAGTCAGATTTGACCCGTTCCATGAGGACAAGTAAAAATCTTCCAGTCCGGATGAGGAAAAGAAGCATGTGCTGTCTGCATCATAACCAGGAAAGTAGGTGTAATTGTTGGTGTTGTATGGAGTCCAAGGAGTGAGAACTGTTCCGTTTCCGGGAGGTAAATTTCCGTCGTACATTCGGACTCTGGATTCCCACCAGTTTCCAGAAGCGCCAATGATGTGCATCCTGATGTATTTCAACGACAAACCATTTCCTTTTCTGTTGGTGTTCAGCAAAACGTATTCGCTGCCGTAAGTGGTGTTCAAATATCGAAACGTTCTGCAGTACAGCTTGTAAAGAGGGATGGTCGCAGGAATAGAAGCAAGTGTGGAAATGAACGGTTGAATCCAATACGTGATGGCAGTAGCATTTCTGTTAACGAGTTGAATGGAGATGTCGTTTCTGAAAGGCATGTCCAACGTGAAATATCCTCCCAAGGAAGTGGTGCTAAACATGTTGCAACCTTGCAAAGAATTGGCGTAAAAAGCTCCCCCCAAAGGAGAAAAAAGCAAATCAGTAGCAAGACCTGTATTGTCCACACCGACTCCTTCTGTTGTTTCTGAATAGTTTCCCACATTGATCTCCCCGTCTGTAAAGACTCGAATGAAAACTTGACCTGGAATATTCGTGCCAGAGGCGCTGTATAATGCCAACCACAACCTTCTCAGCACACCAGATTTTCCAGAAAACGAAAACACAGGAGAAGTTGTTAACGCTGCCACTGTCTGAGACTTGAATCCCAAACTGGTGAAACTAGAGCTTGGAACGACACTGGTCAAACTCGATTTTTGCAACAGCAAGTTAACATAATTTTTTGTCGCTCCGTCTTGTGCGTTTGAAGGATCAGTCACGTTGATCAATTTGTGCGAATTCAAATCCAAATCTGTTGTACCTACAGTCGTTCCACCTGAAGCATGCGTGTCTACGTAATTTTTCGTAGCTGAATCTGAGGCTGATGTAGGTTCAGCTAAATTAATCAATTTATGAGCTGTCATGTTAGTGTCTACGTAAGAAATATTATTGTAAGCGACTTTGGTGTCTACATACCCTTTTGTCGCTGCGTCTTTTAAATTGGTTGGATCAGTTACATTAACCAACTTGTGAGAGTTCATGTCGATGATTCCTGTGATCGTACTAGATCCATCTGTTTTAACACATAGACTTGAGCTGACGTCGACGTAATTTTTTGTAGCAGCGTCGTGAAGATTGGTCGGTTCGTTCAAATTGATCGCCTTGTGAAAATTTAAATCCAAATCTGTAGTTCCCACTACAGTGTCAGTACCACCTGACGCATGCGTATCCACGTAATTTTTAGTAGCAGCATCGTGTGCGTTAGTCGGTTCACCCAAATTGATGATTTTATGAGAGTTGAAATCCATGTCTGCAGTGATGGTACTGTTTCCATCTGTTCTGACATAGAGATCACCTGTTATGGCTGATGATGAGGAAGGATCATAAAAATACCTTCCCAATTCAGTTCTTCCAAATTTGTCAATCATTTTATATAGACACGACTTTTTTTCACCAAAGTGTGTTAACAACGTTTTGAAAGTCATCCCCTTCCTGTAATTTTTTTAAAACATAAAGACACAAGTGACCACAATAAGATGTATCACCAAATTGAACTCTTTCACTGTTGTAAAAGACTGGACTTTTTAAATAATCAATGAGCTCAACAAGAGGAGGCTGAGCATAAGAGTCAAAGCTGTATTTTTTGTCTCCGTCTTTATACCAACAGATCCAATGAAATCCATCTGTGCTAGAATCTCCCGTGTTGACAATTCCACATTCTTTTTTTCTTGTCTTTTCTGGCAATTCATCCCTCACAAAAACACCTCTAAAGTTTTTAATTTTGAGCTTTTTCACAGCATCTATTAATTGAAAGTTGGTTAGAGGTTTGTTCGGTAGTACAATTCCTTCAACGTTGATCATTTTTTAAAATTCAGAAAAATTTTAAAAAAATTCGAAGAATTCCATGGAGTTTACATTTCATCATCGTCCGATTCTTTAACCTCTAAATCCAAGTCTTCACACATCATACTGCTATGAGAAAAAATTACATTTTTCACGATGGCGGCTTCTACCAGCTTAACTTGAATAGACACAATAGAAGGACCGATATACACCCCCTCAATTCTAAGTCCACCAATAGCATAACATTTTTGATTGAGGAAATTATGTCCAGAAGATCTGACTAAATTTCTATTATTACGTTCTCCTTTGATACCATTTTGTATATCAAGATCTGTTCTCTTTCTATGAAATACAGAAGTAATGAGTATTTCGTCTTTCTCATTTTTATTTATAAACATTTTAGCATAAAACACAGGAGCTGCTTCAGGATGATCAGGTTTATATTTTAAAATACTCAATTCGTTTGAATTAATTTGCTTTTTTCTTCCCCCTTTTTTAAGTTTGGCTGACAATTTATCCACTTCACCTCTAATAAACAAAGTAATCTTTTCCATTGTGCTAATAAACTTTTCTTCTTCTTCTGTCTTTCCCTTTTTAGCATCAAAACAAACGAAGGACATGGAATAACCAGTCAATTTTTGTGTTGCCGGATCTTTATTCTCACATACACCATACGAAAATAATATAGGTGTTCGTAATACAAGAGGACCATGTCCAGTTTGATAAGAATATTTTACTGGTACTTTTTGATATACGACTGGTTTTGTTGCCGCGTAAATTTCTCCAACTGATAATTTGCTCTCATCAAAACTTTCAATTGTAATAAAACTCATCTCTTTTATAGAGTAAAGATTTTTATTTAACTCAAAATCAAAAATTTTTTTTCACTGTATTATTTTTATAATTTACAAAAGCCTAATCCGAATTTGGCTTTGGCTTTGATGATGGGTTCGATGATTTTTCGCTCGCTTATTTCTCTCTGAGTGGGATTTTGTATAGAGTTCATTTCTTCAAGCATCATTCGATCTGCTAAATTTCTGTTTTGCTTGTCGTTAAAATACTTGTAAGCTAAATCGTGGTGATATGCAGCATTGTCCACTCTATCCACCGGTTTGCTCCAATCTTGATACATGTCTGTGGAAGTGAGTCTTTTATCTAAATTGGTTCCAGGCCCTGCAAAATTCATACCTGGAACGTGCATTTCTCCTGGAAACTTTGCCCATGGAAGTTTTATTTTGTTAGAGAGTTTGTTGATCGATTCCACCAAGTCTCCTCCACTAAGCGCATGCGTAGAAACAAATTTGTTCTTTGTGATTCCACAGATGACGCAAGTTCCTTTAAGCATATTTCTATTGCTTTTGCTTATAGCATGGTGCAAGTTGTCCGTTTTTATATTCAACATAATAAAAAATGGAAGTGATTGATTTGTCATGGAATGTAAATAAAAGCAAAAGGAAAAACAACAAACTTTTACCTAGAAGTATACGTGGAATCATTATTGGAAAATCAGGTTGTGGTAAAACGACGCTGCTACTCAATTTACTTTTAAGACCTGGCTGGCTAGACTATAATCATTTACAATCATTTACAAGTGTTTGGAAAATCTCTTTTTCAACCGGAATATAAAATATTAAAAAACTCGTTCGAGAAGAAATTACCGAAAGAGGTTATTCTTGATTTGTTTAACATTCAAAGCAAAATTGAACAATTAAACGTAAGTCCTGAATGTGTTATTGATGAAATTTCAAAAAAATGGAATAACACAGAGGATATGGAATGTCAATTTTTCGAAACAGCAGACGATGTGCCAGAACCAGAAGATCTTGATTCATCCAAAAACAATTTAATGATCTTTGATGATTTACAATTGACCAAACAAAACAAGTGTGAAAAATACTATATCCGAGGAAGACATTCTAACGTCGACTGCTTTTACCTCGCTCAAAATTATTTTATGCTGCCTAGACAAACCATCCGAGAAAACGCTAATTTCATTTGCTTGTTTCCTCAAGACTCGAAAAACATTAACCACATTTACCAAGATCATGTTTCAAGCGATATGAAAATAGAAGAGTTTAAAAAGTTTTGTAAATATTGTTGGTCTCAACCTCACGGATTTGCAGTCATTGAATTATCCTCAAAAAAGGATTGTGGAAAATATCGAAGCGGATTTGACAATTTTTATTTTCCCAACTCTATATAAAAAGATGAGCGGATTTTATCTCCTTGCAAAAGCAAAAAAAGAAACTCCAACCGTAAGAAACAGCGTCATCCAAACTGAGTTTGACAACCCCATCGAATTCGAACCTAATAAAAAGTATGAAATGGCTCTTGTTGGTTTTGACACTGTTCACAGTTATACCAACATCAATTCGACAAATAATGTTTTCAGATACAGCCCCAACGCCGGTTCAAACAGCTACACCATTTACATCGAAGAAGGAGCGTATGAAATTAGCGAGATTAATGATTATCTTCAGAATGAAATGAAAAAACAAGTTGGAAACTTGTATAGAGCGGATGGTGTTGTTATCGGTGCAACCCTAACCACTTTAAGATCTACACTGAAATTTGGAAAACCTGGATCTACAACAAAATATTGGGTGGATTTCAACGTGAATAACAGTTTAGCCACTGTTCTTGGATTTAATAAAGCAGAATATACCTATGTAGAGAAAAAAGAAGATCCGACAGATCCGAATAAAGTAACAAGTTATATTGACTATTACGAGTCTGAAGCACTTTCGAGAATAGACGATGTGACCATCATCAGAATCACAAACGATGTTATCGGAGCATCTTATGATAACGGAAAAAGAACATCTGACATTTACTCTTTTCATCCTGACTCTCCTCCAGGCTACAAAATTAGCGAAAAATCTTTTCACTTGATATACTTGCCCATCATGGTGGGTAGAATTTCAAGAATGGAAACAAGAATTGTAGATCAAAACGGTAATTTAATCGACTTTAGAGGTGAAGACATTATCCTCAGATTTCACGTTAGAGAAAGAATAACCTCTGTGCTTCAAGACCTTTTTACGAGTAGCGCAGTTCAACGATAATTTTTTTCTTTTATTTAAAAAATGAGCAACTACCAAAAAGTAAAAATAAACATTTCACAAAGTCAATCTGACAAAATTAAAAAAGCCATTCAAGAAAAGACTGATGTCAATATAAGACTATCTCATTCAGATCTAGAAGGTGAACATGTTCTCGCTATCACTAATGCGCAATTGAACAAAATTAGAAAAGCGTATGAAACTGGAAAAGGAGTCACTCTTAAACTGAGCAAAAAACAAATATCATACAACTCGAAAGTTGAAGGTGGATTTATCGGAGCTCTTTTACCGTTATTAGGTATGATAGGCAGCACTCTTGCCACAAAAGTAGTCCCTGCTCTAGCTACTGGATTGCTAGCAGGTGTAGGTTCTTCTGCTGGCTCTGCTATGGTTGATAAAATTGCTGGAAGAGGAATCGTTTACTTGAAAAAGAATGGAAATGGAATGAAAATGACTGCTGCAGGATCAGGAATCTTTTTAAGACCTTGGGTAAAACCTACTATTGGTGAAGGACTCTTTGTTAAAAATGGAAAAGGCTATCAATCTATTGGATTCGGATTATTGCTCGGTCCAAACTCACCCTTCTCAAGCATTCCTTTTTTAGGTGCTATTCTCTAAAAATTCGAAGAATCTGAAAAATCAGAGAAAATACACTTTTATCGTTCCAATCTCTCCTATCGATGAAATCATCAACGTCTCCCCAATAAACACATCCAACACGCTTGAAAAAGAAACTATTTTTAAAACTCGATACAACTGCTCAGACCTACGCACTAAATCCACCTTCAATTCATCTTCAGTTTCTTCTCCAAACTTAAAGCTCTCAGTAAATACACCGCATGTCTCCATTGAAAATATCAACAACCCTTTCTCTAAACACACTCTAAATTCAGACGTAGGCTTTATCATCTTACACATATCTCTAAACCTCAAAGCCGAAATTCTTCTCTTTAACAAAAAAGAATAGCGCTCACTCAAATTCACGTTTTGAACGCTTTCTATCGCCACCTTAATATTATACGCAAACTGGTCTAAAGATCTCACGGAGATTTCCAAACTTCCCGCATTCAAAATCGACAAAGTCAACTCGCAACTACTTTTCACCGTTTTAAACACCTTGCTTATATAACTCTCAACACCTACATACAACGGTTCCTCAAAATCAAACACGTACTCGTCAAACCGATCTGAAAAAAGCTCCACTTCAAACATTAAATTTATCGTTGTTTTTGTTTTCACACAAATTCCTTCTTTACTTATCTTCAAACACACCATCTTCATATTATTGAACAAAAGATCAAACAACGCTTTCATTTCACCTGCATGCTTTGTTCTCGCTAAAAACATTTTTTAAAAAAAGAAAATGTTTTTAAATCATTGTTCTCTAATTTTGCTCATATTAAAATTTGCTTTCGTAATCTTAACTATATTTTCATTATAATCATGAGCAATCTTTTTTACTGAATTACCATACACTAAACTTCTATTCAATGATTTTTTAATTTCAACACAATGATATGAATTAATTACAGATTTTAATCTTTTTAAAACTTCTTCGAATGGCATCATTTGAATCATTTCTATAAATGCATTTTTAACCGACTTTGGCAGTTTTCGAACATTTTTTTCAAATTTAAGATATTTTCTTGATTTCTCAATATAACAACTCAAACAACTCAACAACCTCTCCACCACTAAGAATCTCAATAAGACTAAATTCATCTATTTCATCCATTTTTTAATTATATAAGAAATTTATTTAACTCAAAAATCAATTTTAAAAATCTTAATCAACAAAGTCGCACTCAGCGCTAACGACGACAAAAGAATTATTAAAGATGATAAGATAAGCACGTTGGCTATTGGACACTACAAACTAAGACCTTGTTTTAAATTTATGGATTATGATCAAGTCTTTGCTCTGGAATAGCTTACGGAAAGAAAGGTAAGTCAACACATCAATGTCCCTGAACCCCTTAAGTATGCAAAAAACTATCAATGGCCGGGAATCAATATGTCGGAAAATCAACATTATTATGCAAAAAACTATCAATGGCTCAGAATCCGCATTTCCTAGTAGTAAGAGAAAATAAAAAAAAATAAAAAAAGCACAAGTATTAAATCATTATTAGCAATAATCCTTATATAAGTCACGGAGTCAAAACCAAGATAACTTAAAAACGTCTACAAAACGCAAGTTAAATACCCGTCTTCACGGAGACCAAACGAAGATTTCTATAAGAAGTCTAGAATGCGCTTGTGCCGGCAGGGAATGTCTTAATCAGTGATGAAGATCAATGATTTAATGTTTATACATCTTATATGCTTCTACAATTCGACATAAATAGAATCTCTGTAGTTAGACGTTTTTTTTTTATGTCTAATATTCGTCTAAAATATACGCGTCTGCGATGTCTAACATTTGTCTAAAATATACGCGTCTACAAATTAGAGTACTCTTAGATGGTCTAAAAGACGTCATTTCCCTGCTGGGTAAATCATGTCTGAAATAAAAGATTAGTCATAGTTATTCAAAATATAAATATTAATCATAATTATTAAAAAAAAGTCTAAGTTTATGGTCCATTCAGTACAACTCTCCCCTACTGTTTAGCTTTTTTTGAATAATTAATGAGAGCTTCCAACTTTTGCAACTTCTTTTGTCATTGTCATTTGTTAAATTGTAAAATATGAAAAAAAAGTATATAGTTTATAAAGTATGTTTGTCAGTGTAAAATTTGTTTTAATCATTATCATTTTGGTATTATGTTATATTGAACTTTTTTTGGTCATCTTTGATCGGTCAATAATCCTTAATAACGTCTACAAGCGTTGGACTTCCATTAATGAAAGCCACTATGCTTCCAACAGTCACTTACTCGATGAAAACATTCAAAAGCTGCTTAACAATCCAATATATTTGTATTTTAATTTGACGGCTCCCATTAAAAGAGAAAAGCTCCAACTTTTAGTTCTGATAACATCTTCTCCCCGGAATTTCGATAGAAGAATGGCAGTTCGTAATTCGTGGATGAAGCGATGCCGATCTTCAAAGGTGAACTTTGTAATTTTATTTTTCATAATGTAACATTTAAAATTTAGGAATTTTTGTTTTATCGGGTTTTTTCCAGTCTCATGCAAGAAAAAGGGGCTTCTATGTCTTTAAGGTATACTAAATGCAACAAGCAGTGAAGTATAATAAGTAGAATAAACTTGCAATAAAATAAGCATTAAGTAAGCATTCAGTGGCGGTAAAAAGGAACAATGTTTTCATAACAAATTTATTGAATTAAGGTGAGTACTTTTGAAATAGATAAAGACGGAAGTTTTTTAAAGTTTCTTTCCAAAGTGAAACAGGATTTTTTCCCAAAAACTTAACAACTCCTCGCATGGCACAAATTTTTTAGTTACACCAAAAACTAATGGCTTGTCGTAATTCATCAAAAAACCCCCTCCCACGTTCCCATAGATATGCTAAAAATAAAATAAGCGTCCATTAAGATTAAAGGAAAATCGTTAAAAATTAATCTCAAATTTAAATTTGGGAAAATGATGTTGTGTTGCAATAGCTCATCAGTGACGTGCATTCCTTTTCACTGATTCAAGTTTCCTTCAAGTAAAAGTTATGTTGAACAATTTGGTTTTACCATATTTGCAAACTAAACTTTTTATATTTGTGCGATAAAAGTTGTTACGGTAAAAAAGCTGCAAATAACAATACTTTGTAAACCGTGTTCTTCTAAGTTGGTTCCAGCTAATAGATTTTAAACAGATGTTTCTGAACGATATTGATGCCGAACCACTTTAATTTTGGAACCTTAATTTTGGTTAAACTTGTTTTCTTTCTTTTAAATATTTATAAAAGAAAAGCCATACAAAGTTTTTTGATTATAAATTTTTAATTAATAATATAACTCAGATATGTAAAAGTATTACATACAACATGTGGGGAGGCTACACATACTAAAATCTTCTTTCATTAAAACATTTTTCGGTTTCAACTATTTTAAGATTATTTTCTTTAGGGTTCAAATGTGTATGTTTGCCACAGATAAATTAGATCCAAGCCATGCTCTATTTTCTAATCTTCAGGCTGAACAGAAGATGTACGGTGACTTAGTATTCCATTTGTCTATGAGCCCAATGGATTTTGGTGGGAGGCTGCTTTATCAACTTGTATGGAGCTACATAACTTATGATTACAACTTTCTATTGCACTTAGACGATGATTATTATTTATCCTTGGATCGTCTAGTAACAAATCTACCACTTTATCCGAAAATGATCCAATACGGCTATTGTCATTGCTTGGAAAATATTGTAAGACCCACAATAAATTGTTGATATATTTTATAAGATGCTGCAGTAACTAACATAGCTCTTATAAATTTAAAGTCAATTTAAAAGGCTATAACTAGAAATAGGATGGAAATAAATCTTTTTATCTCACTTTATTAGAAAACTAACCTTTAAAGTTACTCAGCAAGTCTTTAAAGTTTTCCAGCAAGTTCTACTGATGTTTTAAAGTCAGTGAATTTTTTACTGATAATTCTTCTAATTTTAAAGTGAGAATATCAAAACGAATTATGCTTATAATTTAGCTAAAGATAACCAATACCACTGAATAAATAGATGATTTGCACTCTGAAAAAAACAAGTTTCGAACCATAAACTCTGCACTGAGATACTTATCAATGGGCATTAGATATCACAGAAATTTCATATTGCGTTTTATTTCTCTAAATCTGATTGATGTTCGTAGTGTTCCCACAGACAACTACGTTGCCAACGTTGGAATTTTCAAGTTTCATTTAGAGGAATGTAACTTTGTAATGTACATTATAGCAGTACAAATAGATTCATGAGCTGTCATTCGTAACATTTTTTATGATAAAGGAATGAATTAACCTGGTAATTTTATTATCAACTACATTTGCAAAAACTTTCAGAAGTTTTGTAGCAATAAATTTATAGGAACTGAAAGAGGAAATAGAATAGTTCCAACTTTTATTCAAATAGCGGACGAACCATTCTTTCTTATTTCCTTGCTGAGTTTACCCAAATTACTCATTGCTCATGTACACAAACATCTGATGCAAAATTTCTTTCGCAGAACTCTAAAGATATTGTTTAGAACCAAGAACATAGAGACTGCGGTATTAGGTTCCATAAAAAAAGTACTTTTTACCATTACACGAAAAATTGATACAAACTCTTTAGGAATAGATGAATTGGTTGTATAAAAAATTATTAGTTTAGAACGTAACTTGGTTCTTTTTGGTATTTACTTCTAATCAAAATTAATTTTTATTGTTATACATGGCTTCATAAATAATCTACACCACAGGCTAAAAAAATTTAAATAAATACACCGCAGGCTAAAAAACTATCTATTCTTGAAACGCTGCATAGTGTAATTTAAGTTTTTTTTAATATTGTCTAAAAAAACCGGTCTGTAATTTAGAATCTGACATTTACACTATTTAAATGTCTAAACACGAAAAGTTATAAACTTCGATATAAAAATATGCAATACCAGTTTACCTTGTGTAACCTTGCTTAACCCTGGATTATACTGCACAAAAATGTTATTTAATTAAACCCGCAATATTTATTCAAAGCAGCAATTTTTTTCAAAATTTTAAGGTTCATAAAGTTTCAGTTTAATTTGAAAAAGATGTTGGTAGGAAGATAAAGTTTATGTTCTATTAATTAATTTTTTTGACTGCAGCATCATTACATGTTTTTATTCCTTATAAACTATGAGTTCGGTTCATTTTTTTTGTCACTGCATTTCAAATGCTCTATATTAGGTTATTTTGAGTTTTGTAAATATTTTATTTACTTAATATCTATGAGAGAAGTATTAGTTCATTTCAATTTTAGCTCCGTGTTGATGAGGGTTTCGTTTTATTTTCAAAAGATGTCATATTGAAAATGTTAAATCAATCTGAAGAACAAATGATTTGTCACCAATACGGAGATCAACAAACAAGCCTTTGGAATAATGCTATTCCAATTGCAGAAGAATATAGTTGTTCTACAGTGATTCATCATGATCCTCCGGCACAATTCATCCCAGAGTTTACAAATTTTAAAAACGCAAGTTCTTATTTCATTGCAATTCATGGCTGCTCACCAAATTTAATGATAAATCTTTGGTTTAATGATCTTTCTGCTATTTCAAAAAATAGCGAACCATTTAAAAAAGATGAAAAATGCAACATTAAAAACCTGCTCAATGATACATATTCATGTCCGCAAAGTAAGTCATTTGATTACAGAGTATTTCAAGGTCCCTGGTTTGCAGAGCCTCATTTGTGCAAAGAACATTTTGTTTGGGGATCTAATCAAAGCTATAATGGTCGATTGGGATAAATATTACATTTACAAATAACATGTGGTTTGTCTCTATTTTTTTGTATAAACAAAATTGATCAAAATAAAATATGCCATTTCATTTTTACAGATTGTTTTTTTTTTTTTAACGAAATACTTTAATTCTTTTTTATTTATTTCTTTAGTTTATTTTATTAAAGGCTTCTGTCTTATCCCTTAAGAAGCAACCTGTTTAAAACTTATGATTATATATAATTTGTTAGTTAAAACTTGTATTAGTGGGTGTTTCCTTAAAAATGAAGCTATAATAAATTATTAAAAAACGAATATAGATATGTTTTTTTTTTAATTAAGCATTAGTTTATTTTGCAGGACCAACTTACATTTAACATTTTTAATCATTTCTCTTTTGGTAATCCTTTAGGACGAACTGTAATTGATCTTCTATTAGCCAAGATTTATAATATATCAAAAACAAACAAAATAAAGATTATAAAAAATTTTTTTTGTTGAATGAAACAGGAATTATATTTTTTCAATTAACGCATTGTATAAATTTTTTTTTCTTTTTTTGACACCAATCAACACTATTTTCCATTCATTAATGACTTTTTTTTTCTTTTCCTTTATTAATGAGTAATATTTTAATGTTGCGTGTGTTTGATCTCTTTTTTTCATTTTTCTATACTTTGATAATTCACCTCGAACAATGATACTGATAATGATGCTGTTTTAACCGCACTCAATGATAATTTTGTATCACAAGAACATCAAGCTCTTCTTGAGATACAAAATTATCATTGAGTGCCATTAAAGCAGAATCATTAACAGTAATTAGCTTTGCCTCTGCAATCTTCTTTATCTTTTCATGTTTTTCAACCTTTTTAATCGTATTTTTGTTTATAAACACACCTAATATGTTTAGAAATCCTAAACCAAAAGCTGTTCTTCAATTGCTATTACAATTGCTGCTGCAACAACAGTGGATAATAGTTAAGTACCAACAACAACTAATCCAATAGATACAGCTGTTAGAGCTGTATCTGTATTGCTAATCCCATTTAAAATTCTAACATATTTTTTACTCAATTTTTCTTTTATTATTTGCTCTGATTCTAACGAATGTTGAACTTCGTTAATCATTTTGTAATCTTGGATTTTTAGATCCATAAACACAATCACTTATCACATCCTGCTTCGGAGCACTTGGCAGTGTTGTATGCAATTTTCATTTTGTCTCCGTCTCGTATATCTCATCGCACATCTCATCTTCTTTGCAAATTTATTCATCTTTAACTTATTTCTTTTTTTGATAAGTCTATATGCAAAAACTTTTAAATTCATTTTTATGTTAGTACTAACGTAGTGCTTCACATATTTTGTATATATTTATGTAAAAAATATTTTTATTGTCTCAAGCTAAACACATTTCTCTTCTCATTGAATCAATAAGAAATAGTTTATCAAGAAGTCTACACTGTAAAAAAAAAGGGTTTTTTAAATAGCTCTAAAAGGTTTTTTACTTTGTCCCGAGGGTGGAACCCTTTAAGGGTTTTCTAGAAAACCCTTTTTTTAAAAACCCTTTTTTTTCTTCTGGAGAACCCTTTTTTAGCTTGTATTTTCGTTTTTAATTTGAATTTTAAATTATTCAATGATTTTTTATATTACGCAATAAGGGTTTCAAGCACGTTTAAAGTTGGTTCAGTAATATTATACTTAGGATAGATTGAATATACACTTTAGTTAAAACATTTAATTTATACATACTATTGCTTATATGCAAATGTTTAGATTCTATAACTCCACTGTAATTTTGCATGCAATATGAAAACTCAATAAAGAAAATTCTGTAATAATGTCTAAAATCTTATAACATCAAAGTAATATACAGTAAAGTTTACATTAAATAAAAAAACTTTTACAATAACCAGAGACAAAACGAAACAAATTGGAAAATAACGTTAAAACTATTATATATAATAGTTCATATTAGCTTCATATATGAAACTATTACTTACAAATTGATACAAACTTTCTGCTACAAATTGAACTATTATAACTATTATATTCCTACGTTAAAAGTATTTTTCTATTTAAATATATTTATTATTCCTACGTTAAGAAGTTTATTACTATACCGTTAAGACTTATTTTCACAAATTAAATCAAGAAATCGCCTGGTAGTACAAAATGTAATAAAATTTAGAAATATTGCAAATATTCAAATATGAGTTTATTAGAATTTAGTGACAAAAAAACAAATTAATTATAAAGATTAACAACAAAAACATACAAAAAACAAAAGTCATAAATATCAGTGCAAAAGGCGGTTGCCCCACTTGCTGACAATATTTGGCACTTTTCCTTTACCACCGAGAAGCACTTTTTCTAAAAATTGACATGTATTGGTCAATTCTTTTGGGAATTCAATGCTGAATATCCAAAACGCTGCAAACCATGCTTGAAAAGCCTCGGAAAAAGTGCAAATAGTTTTAGGAAACAAAACTTCCTTGTCGACTGATATATTCCACTTGTCGTCTTGTGGCAATATGACTGGACTAAGTGGTATTTCCTGTATAAATAAAGAAATAAATACAATAATTCATTTAATCAAAAAAATAAACCTGAAACAACTTTAATACAAAGTCCCTCTAATACAAAGCTCTTAAAACCATTGAATTTTTAAATTTCTTAATAATAACATTTCAATATAATAGAAATTATTCCAGACTCTTCACCTAAAGGACATCATCACTTTTTTAAATTGTGTCTATAGTATGAGAGTATTTACATAACTTACTTCCTCAAACCAGTTAATTTTTGCATTTCCTTAGATCTCCTTCTTAATATTTATTATTATTTTTCAGATCTTCTTTTTATTAAATATATATTAGTTTATACAGTTAAATATATAATAAATATATTAGTTTTTATAGTTAAATATGTAATAAAAAAATTAGTTTTTATGGTTAAATATATAATAAACATAATAATTCAGAATGGACTATAAACAAAGGACTATAGAAAATATGATCAAGTGCAATTTTCTAAATAATGTACAATGTACCAATAAACATCCTACCTGCTTTTGTAAGGGAAAAAACAATTCCTCCTTCTCCCCAAATAATGAGGGTAACAGCAATGTAACAAACATCACCTTCCAATCTAAAAGTATTTATATCTTTAATTGTAAATATATGCATAATAATACATTTGATAAAATTAGTAAATATAAAATAGCAGTATTAGCATACATGTGTAATGTATTAAAAAATGATCAAATAATTTTGAATTAATCAATATTTGCTAGTTACTAAACTCATGTAACTTATTGCCAACTATGTCTAGTCTTTTATTGTTGGAAATAAAATAAAAATAAATAAAAATTACCCTGTCGTTTACCATTGTCCAAAGTTTCTTCTAAATGTTTGTTTATCATTCTTGAATATTCACAATACCTTTTACATCTTTTGGCTGCTTCTTTGATTACCGCATCATAAACGGATAGAAGCTTCATTTCTAATTTGGTTACGTCTACACCATATAGCAAAATCACATCTGCTGTAAACTTTAATTTACAAAAGTCATTTGCAAAATTCATCTACATTATGATATTACATTAGAAATAAGCCAATACTTTATAATTAAAATGTTCATAAGGTAATAATTTTTATATAGTCTTTCATAACTGTCAAAAGAAAGTCATTGGAAATATTGAAAAAAATAAGTACATTTCATAAAAGAACATTAGTTCTTTATATAATCTTACAAAAGTATTTAGTCGTAAACATGGAAATTCTTCCAGAACTTCTGCAGTTGTGTGTGCATGGCAGAAAAGTTGTCTGTACCCACAAGTTCTTTTCATTTTATCTTTAATCATATCAAAGTTTGGTGTCAGTTTTTTCATTTCCTTTTTTAAAGCATCTTGATGTTTTTTTATGCTTATGTGATCCTCACCTTGTACCACATTAGCCAACTAATAAAAAGAAGTTATAGTTACAACTGTACATATAGAAGCATGTTATCTTACATCAATCAGCTGCCACTTGTTAGCAGTAACGAAAATATACATTATTGACATTTAAATAACATCATATTACAATAACTTTACGAGGATATAGCAAGTAATATCTATATACATTATTACATACCTTAACTCAAGCTGTTTTTGAGAGGGTGCTGTTGTCAGATTGATCAATTTCAACTTGATCTACTTTTCGTTTTCTTCCTGAAACACCAGGCCTTCCAAATTTTTCTCTTGTTACAGCAATTGAATTTTCGCTACAAAGAGGTTGTCTGTATTTTTTAAATTTCTTTTGAAGTGCTACTCTAATAGTATTCTAAACTCAAAATACCCATTTAAAAGGTGAATTAGACAATAAATTAAATTTTAAATATAATTTTTTTATTAAATAGATAATGACAAGTAAAAGTATAATCAATAATATATATATTGCTAATTGCATTACACTACTTCCATCATAATCAGCCAAAAAAGGATATTTTAATGTAACTGCTGAGCTAACAGCAGAGTATATTCTTCTGGTTGGATACCTGTATAAACAGTTTGTGATAAAATATTACAAAATATTTAATACTAATATTATAATATAAATGTAGAAAAGTAAAGAAAAAATAAATTTTAAAAATTAAAAATCAATGTAATAGAAATTGAGAAATGGCAAACTCAAAGTCAGCAAAGTATAAAACAAGAACAATAATTTTCAACTTACAAAATGTTACGTCTTTTTAAGTCATCAAATAGTGCATCAATTAAGAGCGCTTTGCTTTTTGAGCCTAAACCAAAACTAGCCTTGTCTTGACATTGTAGCTTAGCTATAACATTATCCGGAAAAAGTGGCAACTGATATACAAAAGGACATTCTTGCACTTGGCTAAATAAATGAAATAAACTATCACAGTAATTCAAGCAAACCAGAGTAATTTCCTTAAATTACTCTGATTTAAAATATCTCATTCAACTGTAATTTAATATGGGTAAAAATATAATTTATAACAATAAAATTCATTGTGAAATGCATAATAGTTCTTAAACACAAGTAATATACAAATATTAAAGTATTAATGTTAAATAAAAGTATGCAAATACTCTCATAAATTTAAATCAATCATAGAGTGTTATTATTTTTTAAAAAAATGTATATAAATTAAAAATATTATAACAAACCTATGTACACATTCTGCTTCTTCAATTTCTGAAAAACTGCCACTGTTTGTTGTTTCACCCTTTTCATTATTTACACTGATAACACTTGATACAACTGCAGTATAGGTAGATTTAGAATTAACTAAAGTTGCTGAAACAGATTGTTTTGTTGTTTTCAAAAGACGAATAAATCTTATCCGATCTTTTATTAAAGGTAAAAGCTCTGTTAGCATTGGCTCTGTAAGGTCACATAAATAGTCACCAGTTAATTCATGCCCTATTTCAAATAAACAATAAGGACAATAATTTTACTAAACATACATAAGTTTCAAATAAACAAACTACATAAAGTAAACAAACTAAATAAGTATTCAAATAATCATGTCCTTAAATTGAAGAGCAAGATGGATGCATAACACTATATCTCATGCTCACATACTGATAGTTGTTGAATTTAAAATAGTCATGCCGATTAAAATCAATAAAACATCCTGTTCTGCAAACTGTCCACTCATTTTCATCCAAAACTTGATAAGAATGCAAATGATGTGAAAAACAATTTGGTGTCAACAGGTGTCCACATAACAACCAACAGTCGCGTAAACAGACAATGTATATGACTTTAAAAAAAATTGGGACAGTTTCTTCTGTAACAGTATGCAGCACATACACTGCTTTAATAGAATAGCAAATACTATCAATCGATATTGATTTCGCTATAACAATGGTTTCATTCCCTTCTATATCTAAATTAAGTAACAATATTATAGCTTCTTGTACTTTAACATCCAAGTTACGAAAAAATCTAGGTACATTTCCAGACACAGTATAATTAGGTAAAAGCATATCATCTGTCAACATTTCCCAGCACTGCAACATTTGATGACACTTTGATAATGTTTTGGTAATATTCTTGAAACATCGTCCATTTGAGGCAGCTTTTTTAAAATACTGATGTTTAGATTCAAATCATAAACACCAAAAATTTCGTAAAGGCCCAAAAAGACGTATTAGGCGAGGGTAATGAACAAGCATGTGCATTTTTGGAATAATATATTCAGAACCAAATAATTCAGAAAATGTTTTCAAAAACATAGCAACTAATTCTTCTAACATGTATATACTGTCACTGTCTACAATTGGGGCAATAACAATGTCACATATTTCGCGAAGTATAAGATAAACCTCCCAGCCAATATTTCCCTCTGGTACATCATTACCGACTAATTGCAAAAACAGTAGGAAAAGTTCTAATTTCTGTACAGCTGTTCCATTTATGTGCGCTCTATCTGATGCAATTTTTTTAGGTAATTGGCAAGGGCGATTAGACGAATTAGTTAAATGAATTTTGTTTATAGAATCATTTATAATATTTATTGATAATGTATTACAAGTGTGTAACAAATGTTTGATAACACATTTCAAAGTTACTGGAATAATACCTTCAAATAAGTCATGCATTACATCTGGAGGGAAAGCTGTAAGTACATCAAAGTTATCCAACTCTAAAAAGTCACACTTTTTGTTAACACCATACACATTCTTGTTTGCTGCATTATCAGTTATAGCAGCTAAGTGATATTCATGAATTTTCGGTGTTCTGAGACAAAGAGTGCTTTCACTAAAGTTATTTCCAATTTCTGACTTGTCCACCATACAGAAACGACAAATTCTTCCAGTATGGAAATACTGCTGAAATCCTCCTATAGCATGAGCTGAAAGCATATCAGCCGATATACCTGTAAGTTTTCCTTTTAAACGTTGGCATAATCCATTGACGGAAACCTCAATTCCTTCTCTTTGCAGTACATTTAAATCATATATTAATGGACTAAGAACTTCAGTGTAGTCATATTTGGCCATTTTTATAAATTTATGTTCAATTAATAAAGCCAAATGAATAAATTTTTGCTTTGAACGAAACTCAGATGGAATATTACCTAACAAAAAATAAAATGCAGTCACTTTATGCTTCCCTTGCTTAACTCCTATTGGATTGCAAAGCTCAACTTCATCTACATATAACTGAATCTGCAATGCACTTGGATTTTCAGAAAAAAAATTGTCACTATGAAAAAGTTCACTGTCACAAAAAGATGTCATAAAATCATTATTAGAAAGAGACTGATTGTAACTGTCACCCAAACAGTTGTAAACATCTTCATGGAAAACTAATTTTGATAAAACTTCCAGAATTGGAATGTATTGAAAAACAGCAGTTGTATTATTTATTCTAAAATCTATTTGTCTAGGCATTGCAATCATACTTTTACTTTTCAATAATCCTATTAGTCTATTTTCATTTGAAGACATCTTGCCCATGAATTGCAGCAATCTTTCTGTGTCTGTTATATGTGCCCAATCATTGTCTAGTGGCAAAATATTATTTTTGAGTAAATATTGACATATAACATCCTTAAAACTACTTAGTGTAATCAAAAGTAGGTTTTGTATATCTTTTGCAATTTCTGCATGAACAGAAGCTGGAAGTATGTGAACTTCTCTGAGTCGCAAAAGAAGAAACGCAAAATGTTTTTCCAAAATATTAAGCATATCAATAATACTATTACATTTAAAGTCTTGGTCTAATTTTTCATTATTTTGATCATTTGATTCTTGGGTTGTTTCAGATGAATCTATGATATCATTTTTATAATTTCTACTCCCCTGATCACTTTTATTATCATTATACCAACTTCTTAATAAATTACTGTGTTTTCGTTGAACATGTTTTTTTAGACTATCAGCACTTTTGAAAGTTTGCTTGCATGCACTTGAAACACATCTAACGTAAAAAAGAGGCTAATTTTCATGAAACAAGATAAGATGTCGCAAATACTTTCCAAATGAAAAATAGTTGTTGCCACATTCACAAAGAAATTGGGGCATGTTTGGCTATTGTATATTATAACGAATCTGCAATGTAAACAGTACAATTAAAGTGTTTACTATAAAATGCATAATAACAAAAAAAATTACTTTCAAATTCGGCTGCAGTTTGTTCATTAAATCCATTATCTATCAGCCATTTGGCTACTTCTGCAGGTGACCAGTTTTCAATATTTGCAGACATAATTCCTTAACAATATTATTAATTCTACTTTAAATTTTAACTCTTCTTTAAAAACTTAAAAGAATTACATTGACCTATAAGAACCTCACAGATAAATCGGTTAACTTAAAAAATATACTCTTTTGCGTATTCTACTTTAAAAATTTTAACTAAATACAATTTTAAATATAATACAATAAAATAAATACTATTTATTTTATTTAAAATATCATATTGCTAAGCAATTGTAATTCTATTTTAAACCCTTTCTATTTTTATCCTTCTTTTATTATGCCTCGATATCAATAAACGACACGCGGTATTTATTGGTTTCTTATGTTTCACCACGAAAAATCCTTTGCCAAAGGGTTTTCTTATAGAACCCTTTCAAAAAAACCTTTTTTTACACACCAAAAGGTTTTCTAGTGGTAGAAAACCTTACGCGAGTGTAAAAAAACCTTTTGCGAAACCTTTTTTTTTACAGTGTACCTTCTAAAGAGAGGTTGTGTACTAATTTTTTTTTACCAAAAATAAAAACAACTTCTTATCATCTTTTACCCCCTTTTTCTAGTCTTTAACATGATAATCGCAGTTTATCTGTTATTTCTTTATCCTAACCATTACGGTAAAGTTCTGTTCACGTGTCACTAGCTCTTATATCAATCTCTTTTCTATGACTTGTTCTCATATCAATCTCATTTAGTGCTTTTACTGTAATTTTTTGAACAGTCTCATTAGCGATTGGTGCAGAGTCATAAGTGAAAGACCTGAGATAATTGAAAGACTGTCATATTTTCTACTAACTCCAGTCATGTTTGTTACAAACTTCATTTCATGTTTGATATGTTTTAATCTTGAAAACGTTGTTTCACGTTTCATTTGTATCAGAACATCTAATTTACCATCATAATGACAAATATCAGAAATATATGACAATAAGAAATATGACAATATTCTATATATATATATATATATATATATATATATATATATATATATATATATATATATATATATATATATATATATATATATATATATATATAAATTTATCTAAAATAAAGAATAATATAATTAAATAAGAAAATATCAGAAATAAAAAATATTCATCAATCACTTTAAAAAAAAAAATGTAGAACAATAAATTTAAATTGGAGTGTTAAGAAATATACATTTTTCTGATTCGTTTTGTATCTACAACTTTAATTGTTTTGTAAATATTAGTTTGTAATAAATATTTAAATTACACATTTTATATCCAGTAGATTGAAGAAATAACATTAGATGACTCACCATCAATGTAAAATCATCAAAGTGATATTCATGTGAACTTAAATAATTTCTGCTTTTAGAATGTTTATAGGATTTTTAGAATATTGATACAATTGTGTATTTTTAATACAATTGTGTATTTTTGACACAGCCGTGTACTTTTGATACAACTGTTTATTTTTTGATACATTTGATACAATTGTGCATTTTCGATACAATTTTGTATTTTTTGATACAACTGTGTATTTTTGATACAACTGATGAAATGGATCATTTATAAATTTTATTTAGAATAACATTAATCGTTCAAAGCAGTGCGCTGAGCATTACAAAAGTTTTTATGACGAAGTCTGCGGTAAATACCAAGCGCTATCACATTTTTTTCACCCTTTAAATTGTACATTTGACACTGCAAATTTTCTGATCAGTACTCTTGTAGGTAAAGCCGCGCAGATCAAACTTAAACACTTCAGTATTTTTTTGCTTTCATTTTTTAAACTTTGCAAATCAAAAATATTTAAAAATTACAATTTAATTCATCAGCTAAACACAAAATACATGTGTAACAAAAAAATATTTTTATATTTTTTTCACATAATTTTTCTAAAATCAAATTGAAGTAGCTGAATACGTTTTAAAACGTTTAACTTGTAACGAATTCATTGTGAGTTAAACGTGGAATTCCTTCCATCAAAATTTCATTAAAATCAATATTTATTTCATTTACTTAATTGCAGACTTCATCAAATTAAAAAATTTCCGGTTGGCAATTTTCTCATCTCTTTAATGTTGCGAGTTTCTTATTCATTTAGATTTCTATTTTCATGCAGAACTTAAAATTTTAATGAAAACATTCACTGAAGCTCCAACAAATAAAGATGCTCAAAACGTTTATTGAAAAGACGAAAAACTTTCCGCAGAAGGTTTTAAAGCTTTCAAAGCTTTCAAAGTTATAAACTTTCCCCAGAAAGTTTTACAGCTTTTAACGCTTTCAAAGTTGTGGCGTCAGCGCCTGTGTCTGTGGCCAGCGGTGAATGGACATTCAGCAAATCAAAGTTCTTCATAAAAGTTTAACGCTCCAAGTTTTTAGCTTCGAAAAAGGACTTTCTGAACACCATCAATTTTGAGGCCTTAATGAATAACGGGTTCTTACTAAAACAAGGACACATACTTACTTTGATTTGCTATTAGCTGCAGCCTTGTTTTTAATGATGGTCCCAATTTTTATAAAATTTCGGCTTACATTCATAATAAAGTTCACTCACATTTATTGTTCAAAATATACATGCTTCACCTACAGATTCATAAGTTAATGGTACTTTTGGGATAGTGTCTCGAATGCACACAAAATGATAACATTTGGATGGTGGCGGAATTAAAAATTAAGAAATTGATGATAATTAAGTTTTATAGCTTATGTTCATACATTGATAAATATACGTTTTTAAATAAAAATCTATTTTTTTTATTAAGTATATATTTTTCTTAAAAACAACGGAATATTACGTATTTACATAAATTTCAAATACAAATGATTTTTTTGTTTAATATAACATTCTTACAATAACTTGTTGTATATAAACATTTCTGTTTTTCAGTTTTTTAGAATAAATATGGTAAAATAAAATAACAATTCTCAGTAAAACTAAGTATAATATTGCGTTTTAGTTTGATTTAATATAATTTGTTTAACAGTAATGAAAAAGTATTTGTTGACAATTTTTAACCAACTTGACTATATTGTCAAGTTGATTACCAACTTCACTATATTGTCACGTTGATTAGCAATTGTCATTTTAGACCAAAGAAACATAGTTTTTAGGTCTAAAATGATAATTGTTAACCTGCTTGCAACTGCTAACATGGTAATTTAATAATTGCTTGGACAGAACTCTCAAATAATTTGCATTTTTTTATATGATTTATGTACCTTATAGTTTTTAACTACCTAATGTCGTGTGCTAGAATAGAGAGCTTACGATAAGAAAACTGCAACGGCAACTTCTACAATTTATGACAAATATTTGACACTAGGCATGCGCAATGGATGGGATTCCCTGAAATGCCGTTTTAAAACTTTTTACGCAACGTCAAAACGCTGAAATTCGTGTTCTCTGAAAACGGCTTAAAAATAGATCAAAGTAGTACTTGCTTCAAAAGTGTAACAAAGTAATTATTTAATTTCTGATACAAATTTAAGATATATACATAAGTATAAATGTATATATATATATATATATATATATATATATATATATATATATATATATATATATATATATATATATATATATATATGTATATATATATATATATATATGTATATATATATATATATATATCAAGTATCATATCGAGTAGTCTACATGGGTAGGAGAATCGTTTTAAAAAAATACACAGTGCTTCTACCGGAGTAACTTTTAACCCATTATAACATACAAACTCTTGAGGTAGTTGAAGTACATTGAGTAAGCAATATATATCACTACGTAGAAATCTAAATTCACTTTTGCATTCATCATCAGACATGATTTCTAAACAAAATTGCTTATAACTCCAAAACGGTAAATCTGGATTCTTAGACGAATTAAATTTGTACAGTAGTAAAAATTCCTCGTCGTCTATATTTGATTCTAATGCAAGCAATAAACTATTTCTAACATTTCTTAAAGGAGCCATTTTTAATTTTTTTTTTGTTTATTTCAAGATGTTTTCTTTTTTTTTGAAGCAGAAATTCGTAACTAATTTTATATGAATACCGCAACTGCTAGTCGCAACCGCTCGATCCAGACCTTTGTCGTCTCCGTTGCCGTTGCAGTTTTCATATCGTAAGCTCTCTAATGTCAATAACACGACTCCATGGTAGGCAGTTGAGTTTCTTTTTAAAATAAAATATTTTGGCAACTTGGCATTGTGATTTAATTTCTGTATAACTGTAACCATAATATATTAGCTAGTATATAGTATACAATATAGGTAAAAAAGTATAGTAGATGATTTAAATATTGATTACAAATATACAAAAGTATAGTAGATGATTTAAATATTGATTTAAAAGATACATTTTTTGATAACCAACAAATTATATTATCAAAAAATTCCCTTACTAATTTTTAAAGTTGTTTTGAACAGCAACTCAAAAACATTTGACTCAATTATTAAGAGCTGGAATATTACAACCCGCCTTAAAAAAACTTCAGGGTCCCTTAAGGGCAACCCCTTAAGGGACCTTTATGAAAATGTCCGCGCCAAATTTCAGGGTCCCTTAAGGGCAAGCCCTAAAGCGGCCAAAAAAAACCCACGCTTTATTACTCATCCTGTATGAGTAGTAAAGTGTGGTTGTTTTTTTAAACTAGTAATATTCAATAGTTTAACACAGTTTATGTAATAATATTTATATAAATCATCATTACATGATATCTTTATTTATAAAAGTTTTTTAAAAATTTCTTTTTCTCAACAAAAAAATAAAAAAGTCTTTTTATTTTTTTGTTGAGGATTTTCGTTTTGATTTACTCTCTTCCTCAATTGAAACTTCAAGTGTCTTTTTCTTGCATTGCCACAGATGACCACTAGCGCGATCTCTGGCGTTATTAAAAAATCGTGCTACTTTCAATTCTATCTCTTTAGACGAGGTGCCAGGGAATAAATTTAAGGTTGAAGCTATAATTATTTAAATACTTATAAAAAAAGAGAAAAAATATGTAAATAAGTACTAATTTAAATCTACAATTATATGTAGATGTAGATTGCACTCACTTTTGAGCTGATTTTCCAGGCTATCAAAAAACTTCTGGTTCCCATGTGTTCCAGGCCAATTGATCTTCTGCTGTAAGTCATGCGCCAGCAATTTGTTAAGCACCTGTGAAATGTGCTCATAGACAGTCAACTCTCCTTCACGCTTTATCCATGCTAACTAAAAAAGATCAGTTAACAACTTAAATATATTGTACCATCATTCATACTATATTCCCTTGCCAAGGGTAATACATCATGGCTGTGCTTACATAATCAGAAATTGATAAAAACTTACCATATTTTTTGGGTGCTTTCCAATCTCAGAATATTGCTGCAGAGAAGTAAAGATAGAAAATTGTGTATGACAGACATTCTGATCAATAGGATCACTGGAGGCAACACGTGCCTCCAATCTTCCCTGTTGCTGCTCAAGATTGGCCAACTTAGACTGGATCGTATTCAGTTCATGAAAATTGTATGCACTCATAAGAAACTGTCCTGTTATAATAACCACAATAACTGATATACTACTTAAAATATAATACTATTCCCATTCATTTTATAAGCCAAAACTTTTTATAAAATAATTAGTTAGTCCCAGTAATAAAAAACATTCAAACCTTGTGTACTAAATGGTTCAACTTTAAGCCGGCTACAAACACCAAGCATACTATCATGCATAGGCAGTTAACTTGAATCAGAGGAATCACGGGGACTTAACTAAAGTTACAACAAATATTATTTTCAATAGTTACATAACTTAAACAATTTACAATCACCCCTTAAAAAAAAAAAAGTCTATAGCAGTTTTGTACCACTATAAAACTAATACTCAGCTAATATAAAAGTTTATTTCTAATTTAATTAAATAAGATATGTTAACCAATACATATTTTATATGTATTCCTTTGGCCATATGTATTCCTACATATGGACCCTGAGATTCATATGAAATCTCATCATTATTTATATCCAAAGGTTTTAGAGTATGGTGGCCTTATATACCCAGATATAAATATATATAAATCATTAAAAAATTAAAAAACACAATCAAAATTTTGTGTACCTAAAATATAACTATATTCCAATTTTCAAAAACTTACAACTGACTGAGTAGGTGATACAGGTAGTTGAATACTGGGAACCTTAAAAAAAAAAAAAAATGTAGCAACAAAACACATTCATATAAGAACAAATAAATCATCTCATCACAATAAACAGCAGAAAAATAGCTTTTACTTACATCAGACAAATTAAGAGATGTTCTCATGCAATCAGACTAAAATTAAATGAAAATGATATTTACTTTAACAATGAAATTTAGCAACTGATAACATACATTTATGTATGAATAAAATCACATTAAAGAAATTTGATAATGTTAAAAACTTACATTTGGGAGTGGAGACTGAGACGTTCGAATTTTGTTTTCACTCAAATTCAAACAAAAATATAACAGCTTTATATAAAGAGATAAAAAATGACACTTGGATTCTTCTTTACTTTCATGACTTTCTCTTAATGGAACTAACCATGTAGCTTTCTCGCAGTGAACACAACATTTAAATTCTACATTTTCTCTTTTATTAAAAAACTCTCCTCTACTTAAGTTTTGCATACAATTTATACTTTTTAAAATCTGTAAAAATATCTCAATTACTATCATAAAAAAAACCACTCAAACTACATTTACAATATTTTAAGGAAATTACGTCAATATACGCTTTACGGAGTTTCTTTGTGATGTGTGCAAAATTGTTCTGTTAAATCGTTTTTTTCCGAGTTTTAAAATTCCAGAAAATTAGAGCCGATTTCGGGCTAGCCCGAATTTAGCCCTAACCCACCCCTTATTAGGATCTGCCCTAAACACACCCTAATTTTAAAAAATCATCAAAAATATACTAATTTTGTGCTGAAAAGAAATGTAAGTCACTATTTTTAAGTTTTGATAAAAAATTGTTTGAGAAAATTCGCTCTTAGAATACCCTGAACCACTAAGAGACCCTTAAGGGGCCCTTAAGTCATTTTAAGGCGGGAAAGAATAAAGTATAATATAAAAAAATTATATCTTTTATTTAATATTCTTATTAAATATTATATATCCATTAATTACATTCATGTATTAAATAATCCTAGAAGGAACCCATGAGTTGTGTATACTTAAAGTACTCAGCTAATAGTTCATGCAGGATGTACTTATCGGGTATCTTGCTACAAAAATTGAAAATATAAAGTTTATCAAAATTGTAAGTAGACACCACTGCCGCGTAACATGCAGTTGTGTTATCAACCTTCTAGTACTCTGCATTGGATATCTAAGAACTAAATTGTACTCAAGTTATACATAAATATTAATTTAATCGTAAGTTGCACTTAAAAATTAAATTGAATATTTAGAAGTTTGATATTTAAACAATTTCTTTCGTTGTCTAATCATTTCATTTCTTTGAAAATTTTTAAAAATTTATTTCATAGTCTTGTTTTTCTAACATAAGTAGCTCTAATCATTTTTTTCTTTTAATTGTATTTTTGTAAAACTTTGTATAATGTACATTGGTCACCGCTAAGAGCTCTGATCGCCGCCATCTTGAGAGGTCATTTCTTGGGGCAAAAATTTGAAAACAGCTAAGTTATGATGTTTTTAAATCAAAAACTAGTTTTTAGAATGGTTCTAGCATCTTTAAAGGGTTTTAAATTAACTATAAAAATTTTGTTTATCTTTTATTTTTTTATTTTCTATTCTTTAATAAAACATCTTCATAATATAAAAATTGCTTGTAAAATGAAAATAGTTTTTATTTTTGTTATTATAATTATTATTATTATTTTTATTATTATTATTATTATTATTATTATTATTATTATTATTATTATTATTATTATTATTATTAATATTATTATTATTATTATTATTATTATTATTATTATTATTATTATTATTATTATTATTATTATCATCATTATTACTTCTATTATTATCATCATTATTACTTCTATTATTATCATTATTGTCCTTATTCAAATGTCTTAATATTATATTTAGTGTTTATATATACAAAATGTGATATATATTAGAAAAACAAATAAAAGGATAATCCAAGTAGAAAAAATTAAAATTTTGAAGCTTTTTTTTTTATATAAAAGTAGTTATATAAAACAAACTTTAAATTTTATATTTGCATTTTACATATAAGGTGGTGAACCAGCCAGGCTTCATCTTGATGAATACCAACAAGCTATTGAAAACATATGGATAGACAAACAACGCTTGCTTGATCTAGATGAGATTGATCAAAAGCTAGTTGAAACTTTAAAAATAACTTTTATGTCTGGAAAAGGAAACAATCATCTAGTTCCTGTTCTTATTCCTCCAGATACCCTTCCAGCATTAAAAATTATAGCTAATAGCAATATAAGAAGAGAGGTAAATATACCAGAAGGAAATAAGTTTTTATTTGCATGTACAAGAAATTCTGAAGGACATACATCTGGTTGGAATGCTGTTCATAGTGTCATTCAAAAATTAAATCTAAAAAAACCAGAAAACTTGAAAGCCACTACAAATCGACATAGAGTGAGTACATTATTTTCTGCCCTTGATTTACCTGAAAAGGATAGAGCAGTATTTTTTAAGCATATGGGCCATTCAAAAGAAATAAATGAAAACACCTACCAAGTACCACTTGCCTTGATGGAGATAACTAAAGTTGGAAGACATCTTCTTAAATTTGACTCAAGTAGGTTTAACTTTTTATTATAATTTGAGAATTTATCATACAGATGTTTCATGTAGGAAAAAGAGCACTTAAGCTCAGCTCTTAGAAAAAACTAGAAAAAAAAAAATTTTTAACTTATATCTTTTTGATTTTATTTTCTTAAAAAGATGGAAGTTGTTCCAAGACACTTAATGAGAGCTCAAGTTTCCCTCAAACTATTAATCTTGTATCTAACAAAGCTGATGTTGAACCTAAAAATGACATAGATAAAGCTTATGCAGATTCATCAGCTGAAAGTCAAAAAGGTAGTTACAGTTTTTGTTAAATTTGTGGTAAAGTATTTTATGTTTTCTTAATAATATAAGAAAAAGTCTTTTTGCATAAATTTGCACAAAAAGTCCAAACTTATGCAGAAATTTAAACATTTAAGAGCTGTTCTAATGTTTCTAAATTTACTGTTTTTACTTTAGTTTCCATAATATCCCATAAATTTTATCTTATATTTTGGCTAAAACTTTTTCATTTAATTCAGCATTTAATAAATAAAAGTACTTTGTTTCAAAAGTTTCGCATTCTTATTTAAATTTTAGCTACCTTTTGAAATCATGTAAAAGGTCAAAAATTACCTCAGTGTAACTGAATGATCTACATTCAAAATTTTAAACACTGTTCTTAATTTGACTGTCAGATTTTAGTATTGTTGAAAAGTATGGTTTTTTGTAACTTGTATCATTTGTTCTCTTAGAAATTGTGAAAAGAAACAAAAAGAGACAAAAAGTGGAAGAACCACAAAAAGATTTTGCAGGTATCTAATTATTTAGTAACAAATATAATTTTTAATTAGTTTTTTTGAAATGGTTAACTGTTTGAATGTTTCTGAGATATAAATAAAATTATCTGTAAACTAGAGAATCATATTTATAATAAATAATGTTTCCATAAAATTTGGCAGCCAACAATTATTGGCTTAGAAAAAAAACAAATATTTTAAAGCTTTTTAAAGATTAAACAAACAAAACAAAACAAAAAAACAAATGACTGAAATAAAAGAGAAATACCTCAAGACACATGGCGCTCCAGTGTTATTCATCACATTTTTATTTGCTAAAATAAAAAAAACAAAAACAAAACATACAGAATAAATGAAAAAATTAAAATATATTAAACATTTAAAAAAAGTCATAACAAATAAACCAGATTTAACATGACTAAACTTCTCCTAATAGTTATATATATACTCTACACAAGTATCATGTAAACATGATAGTGGTGTAGAGTATAAATACATATATATATGTGTGTGTATCTTTTTTTTGAAAAATATTTCTTTTTTATTTTGCACAAATATGCTCTAATTATTATTATCATTTTTTTCATTTTATTTTTTAGAAAGAGAGTATCATGTTTGGGTGCAAAGAGATGAAAAAATACTGCTGGACAAATTTCAAAGTTGCATTGATGACAACAAATTGCCAAGTAATCTCCATTTTTAAAAAATATGAAATCTTTTACGCTAAGAACTATGCTTTTGATTATGTTTTACAATCTGAAACATAATCATGAGCATAAAAAATAACGGCGCTAATTTACTTTTCTACCCCCCTGTTTTTATTTTTGATTATGATAGAAAATTTTATCCTGATTAAGAATCGTATAAAAACATAGACCTGAAAACCAAAGGAAAAATCTCTAATTTGATGTTGAAGTGTTAAAAAAATATACCAAAAACGCTAATATTCGCCATCTTTTTTTTCAACACATTAAAATTTCACTATTTAATTAAGCCGCCTGGTTTCTGTGTTTGAAAGTAGTTAAAATTCTCATGAAAATTCCGAAAGTATTCATGAAAATTCCGATGCAAAAAAGAAAATGTAATTATAAAAGACTCTCTCTATAAGAAATGTTTCTGTATTCAGATACTGTATTCAGATATTCAAATACAGATACTGTGTCTTGACGTTGTACAGCCGTATTTCTGTTTTAAAATTAAAATGGCGACTGCTAGAGGACCAACTTTTATTGAGTTTGATAGCCCTAATTTACCGGAAATTGGTCGCAGGTTTAAAAACAATAATATAAAGTGCATCCGGTGGTGCAGTTAATTTGGTTTACTTGCTATCAATATGATCTGTCCTCGATGCAACATCCAGTGCAACGAACAATAGTCACAATGTCAATGGAAAGATTTGGAGATGCATGCAAAAACAATGCAAAAAGAAAATAAGTATTTGTGTTGGAAGTTTTTTTGAAAGATCTCAACTGAAACTTTGGCAAATAATAGGTATTACCTATATTTGGACTCGTAGCGCCGGAAAATGTTGTGGCCTTTCAGCAGAAGACGTTCAAAAGGATTTAGAAATTGGTAGCAATAAAACTGTAGTTGATTGGAATCAATTTTGTAGAGACATTGCCGTTACTTATTTTCTTAACAACCGCGACTAAAGAAGGGTTGAGGCAATGTGGCAAAGAAGCAAAGCCAAATTTAAAGCTGTGTTTGGGCCCATAAATCGAGAAATGAAGAACATTCTTATTTTCACTTTGGGAAACAAGCTGTAGATGAATATTCCGTTTGATTATTATTTTTGTATATAGTAACATTTGTCTATCTAAAATCATTAATATATTTTAAAAAAATATCTACATAATCTGAAAATAAGAAAACAACTTATTGAAATTCGAAGTTTTTTAAGAAAAAAATACTAAAATAAAAAAAAAAACAACAAAGTTCTCCATAAAATGTTTTAGCGAAATAAAAACCGGGCTAAAAAGTTTTTTTTAATGAATAATTTCATGTTTACGGCATTATTTATTAACTTAGTCGAGTTTCAAAAAAGATGGCGAGTACTAGCGTTTTTGGTATATTTTTTTGACACTTCAACATCAAATTAGAGAACTTTCCTTTAGTTTTCAGGTCTATGTTTTTATACGATTCTTAATCAGGATAAAATTCTCTATCATAATCAAAAATAAAAATAGGGGGGTAGAAAAGTAAATTAGCGCCAAAAATAACAAATAAATATTTTAAAACCATAGTTCTATATAAATTATAGATATACATTTATAAATAATTATTGATAATCTTAATTTCTGCTTAACTAATAAAAAATATAAAACAAACAAATAAGAGATATAAAAAGGCAATATTTCAAACTACATCATGAAAAAAAAAAGATTTAGAACACTAACTGTTTTTTCATTTGGATGTGCTAGCAAAGAAGATCTCTAACTTATTTTTTTTTTTTTAGGTAAACAAGAGTTGCTTGAGTTTTTGGAAGAGTTTTTGAAGGAAATTCCATATAAAACAGCTCGAACCAAACTTACAAATGAACGAATGAAAAGTTTAAATAAAAAGAAAGAACGTTTAAAAGATATTAACATTTTATAATCATAGTTATTTTTCCTTTCTTGCGATTTTTGATTCTATTAGGGATCCTAAAAATGAATTACTTGCTTGTATTTGAGTTTAGTCACCTAGATTTGCTTTAACACTTTGCCTTTGTCTAACAGATGCTTTAATTAATGCTACAGCAGCAAATAATCAGAATTGGAAAATATGTGTATTAACTTGAACTGCTAACAAACAAAAGCGCGTCAAAGATTATCGCATCGTGCTAATTTCTTTCCTTGTAATGCTGTTGAATTTATTATAAAAGTTCTCAAAGTACTTTGTTTTTTATTTCACGGCAACCGAAATTTTTTAAATATTTGAACGGAGAGGTCGTTTTCTTGTAATAGGGAAAGATGTTTTTGAAGCATAAAAGTTGTTACAAAAAGCCTACAAATCTGGTGGCGGATTTTAAAATTCGTTAGATATTAAAAGTCGGGCTCATAAAAAACTTAATTTTCATATTCAAGTTTTTTTTTTCGTGCCACGTACCTTTTTCCTCAAATAAAAACTTGTTCTTCTAATTTTTAATTTCTAAGTCAAACGATTTCAAATTTATGTAGGCTTATACAAACAAAGTGTTTTGCAAATTGGCTTAAATTTTTTTCAAAATGACAAAATAAAAATTTTTGATCAAGATTCAAAAAAGAAAGCTGACATGCTATTGTTTTTTTACATGGTCGCTTTAAACTTTTTCTATTAATCTTTTGATAGTGGCTCCTTTTTTCATTACTTGGTAATCTTTCATGACTTGTGACACAAAGTAAAATTCAAATGTAATATCATAATAATTCATTAATTGACCTAAGTTATAAAACTTAGTGCAACTTTTTTAACTTTACACATCTATCCGTAAAATAATTTTCTAATTAGGAAATCGTGCTTTGAGTGAAAATATTTCTTTATTAAATTTAAATTTAAGATTAGAAGCGAACTTTATCTATTTATAAGTAAAATTTTGCATGTTGGTGATAATTTTTACATTTTTTCAAACATGCCAGAATTTAAACAACATTTAAAAGAAAACTAAAACTGACTGCAACATAAGCTATTTGCTCATTTTTAAAAACATCCCAAATTGTGTTTAAACATTTTTTAATTATTGCAGTAAACTGTTTTCTTTCTCTTTTACCTCTTATCGTCATTATCCTATGATTTTCTTAAACATCATTTCATAATATCAGAAATTCTATTTCCTTTGTATTTGCATATACTAGTTGAGACCGAGGAGTAGCTGCCTCTCGGAAGAAATAAAATAAGTTTTAAGATTAGAAATAGTAAAAATGTTTTTGGGGAGATGTCTAGACTCACGGAGATGAATAAGTTTAATTGCTATGCATAGTTGACAAACATACACAACAAAACACCGGATTGTTTTATATATGCTTGTCTTTTTACAATGTTAACACGTACTAAAGTTTGATGAGCGCGGTTAAAAGAATTTAAAATTTAAATAAACCTAAAGAAACATTTTTGTATAACGCAGGTTTACAAAATGGTTTCTATGGTTCTAATACTGATCAAACCGCGTTTAAGATTTAATTCGAACCTTAAACGCGGTTTGATCAGTATTAGAACCATCCACTATGCCACGCGAACTTCAGGATAAGTTGTTGTTATTTTAAATATATACGCATTTTCCAAACAAAAACTTCCTTCACTGTATTACTGCTAACAAAGAAGACTAGACAACACTTACGAAATAATATACACAAAAATTTTTTTTTACACTAAATTTTATGCTAATAATAAATTGTAGGGGATGAGATGGGGAAAAAGAAAAACATCTGTGCTTTGTAATAAATATATGTCCTCAGGCCCATAATTGTGTCACAGTGGGGTTTCGAAGAGACTACAGCACTAACAACCATAATCTACACCACCGTTTAATTCCACAACTAGGGTAAAGTGAGCACGTATTCAAATTTTGAAAGCTATTAACTATTTATTGTTTTAATTTTTTTCTTTCTCTTCTTCTTTTCATCATCATTTATTTCAATGATCATCTTAAATGCTACCCTTTCCTAACATCAAAAATTTTTTTTTTACTTTTTACTTTTTACATGTTGCCCAAATAAATAAATAAATAAATAAATAAATAAAGCTGATTAAGATATTATAAAGATATTCAATTTTAATCGAGTAAAGATATAACTTTCAGAAATACTTTCGAGACAATTTTTTTCTCGTATGATGAACATTCAAGCAATTTAAGAAAAAAATAAGCTACTTACGGCTTCGTGTTTATTGACGTCCATTTACTGTTTGCAGAACTGTTTTCAAACTTTAAAAAAAAAATTAATTTATTCCAAACAGTATAAACAAAGTGTATAAAAGTTATAAAGGTTTATAAATAATGAGTCGTATAACATTTTTTTACTTTTTTTTTTTTTGCAAAAAATATCGACCAAGAGACAACATGAACATAATCAGACAATTCCGTGTATTTATTTATCTATTTTTTTTTATTTAGTAATTCTTTTGATAATAACCAAACAAACAAACAAAAAAAATCAAAAAAATGCGGTTTCATTTATTCTTATTAATTAATTTTATAAAGGAAGTTGTTTTGCAGTCGGAAACATGGGACGCATTAAAACGAACTTTTATATACGTGTAGTCCTAGTATAGCTTTTAAAGATATTTTTTGTTAAGGTCTACATAAAAAAATCAGAAAAATTAAGGGCTACACGAAGTTTTTAGAAAATATTATTAAAACTTTTTTTTTATATCAAGTTTACATAAAAGCTATAATCAAAGACGTAAATAGGCCAAAATTAAAATTTAATGAATATTTTAGCTAAAACACAGTGTCGCCCTTAACGCGGTTTTTTTACCATGTAGACCTAATAGCGCTCTTAGAAGTATATATATATATATATATATATATATATATATATATATATATATATATATATATATATATATATATATATATATATATATATATATATATATATATATATATATATATCTGTGTGTGTGTGTGTGTGTGTGTGTGTGTGTGTGTGTATGCGTGTGTGTGTGTATTTATATATCACAATTGTCATAAGTTTAACTATAACATAGAGCAACATTAGGCAGGATCACCATCATTCTGTTAAATGACGCTTTCCAAAAAATATAGCGATTGACATGCAAGTGTAAATGGATCGGTCTTTTTATCGAATTCACTGCGTTATCTATATTATACAGTAATCTGCACAAGAAACTGAATTTATAATTTTTTTTTCCGATTATCATATATTTAATAATTAATGAAAGAACACTTTTATAAAGTTAAGGAATGCTAAACGCAGGTTTTAATGTTCCCAGGCCCTTTTGATTTTTGGCCACATAATCTTCTGTAGCTTAAAAACTAATAACAATAACTATTAATATTAAATATTGCTTGTTTCACAGCTGGATCATTAGCCGAAAGTTTTTATTTTTAACTCAATCAAGCAGCATTTTACAGTTATCAATGCAATGTCTACCACGCGAATTGTTATGACGCCTTCTATAATCTTACAATACAATTTTGTTCAAAAGAATTCATGATATAAAAAAGAACAACCTTTAATGATAAAAAAGCTTTTTGGCATTTAAAAAAGAGTTTCACTTGATTCACAAACAAGCAATCCATTTGCAATATAAGTATTCATGGTGTAACCTCTATTATTGTGGAATTATCCTTTCTCTTATCCAAAGTAGATGGAATAAACCAGTAGGCGAAAGCTAAACTCAATAAACAGTACAGAGAAAATATGAAAAACACGAAATATTGATTGAATGGAAATCCAAGTCCATGGCGTTCAATGTTCGATAATGACCATGAGTAAGCAATCCCGAAGCTGGAAAGTGCTATTACCATTTAAAAAAATGCAAATATTTAAACTTAATAAAAAACATAACTGTCTTTAATTTTTATCATTAACATATCTTTTATAATTTGGGTTGTATACATTTCATCTTTTAAAAAAAAAGGTATAAAAAGTCACTAAGCAGTCCGGTTTTGTATGGCCAATGCTATTTTGTCTTCGGTCAGTCTGTAAGATCAATGGTTCAGACAGTGACAGTATGGGTGATTTAATTAAAAATATGTTTGTCATCCTTCGCAAAAGCTACTAACACTTAGAGTTCCCTCTTACAAATACTTGTCTTTTGTCAACACAGATCGCAATTTTGTGTATTCAGAGATGCTTAGTATGGTGGACAAAATAATTTCTTTTTCACCAAATCAGATGATACGCAAGGAGTCAGGCAATACAGAAAGCTTTAGTGAATGCAGTCATTCAGATCAGCTGCCTCCTTCAAAGAAGAAGAAAGCTGACCCTGAATTGTATGATTTTCTGGCAGACTTTAAAACAGCCATCACCCAATTGTCTTACGTCGACAGTAATGACATAAAACATGAATTTGACAAATACTTGGCACTCCCCGTGACAGCGTGTGATGCATTACAATTCTGGAAAGAAAATGACCGTGAACATAAGCTTCCGACGATGGCACTGATTGGTAGAAAGTTGTTGGCTATTCCTGCTACAAGTACTGCCAGTAAAAGAGTGTTTTTAGCGTGTGGGGTGACGATGACGGAGCGCAGGGCTCATCTAAACCCAGAAACATTGGAAAATGTTGATATTTCTCAAATACATGATGCAGCCCTGATTACTAGATCGACTACTTAAGCTACCGTTATCTGTGTTCAGAAAGTTACTGCGTTAATGTTTTGTGCACTTTAACTGCAGCTATTAGCAGCTGCATTGTTTTTTGAACTTTTGAAGTTGCAGTATAATTGCATTGCAAATTACTTCAAGTTATTTACAATGCTTTAACTACTTAATATTACTTTAGTTTATTTGTGTTTTATTGTTGTGGATGTAAAGCTTTGTAACTAATAAAAAAACAGTTGTGTTGATACCGAACCGAACCGAATCCGAGCTATAATTAAGACGGAACTGAACCGAACTCGAACATTAGATAAAACCGAACCGAACCCGAACTTTAAAAAAAGGGTTCGATTCCTATCTCTAACATATATATATATATATATATATATATATATATATATATATATATATATATATATATATATATATATATATGTGTGTGTGTGTGTGTGTATATATATATATATATATATATATATATATATATATATATATGTGTGTATATATATATATATATATATATACACACACACACACACATATATATTTATATTTTATTTCCTCCATACATATACTCTTTTCTTCGAACATACATTTGGAACTTTTAGTAGCTGGTCCTAAGAATTCTCTCCCAGTCATCAACATGCGATTGTTCATGTTTCTTTGCTAACTGTAACTTTCATTTCTTATATGGGGCCAATAAAAGGAGTTTTTGTTTTTCTCTACTGCCGAACTCAACTTCTATCAATTGCTTCTTGATTACTTTTGAACTATTAGACCTGATCAGGAACTTTTCATGCAAAGTATAATTTCTGGGGTAGTTTATATTCGATTTCTTTTATTAGTGGTACCAATTGTTCTGACTGCGTAAGCAGATGAATTTTGCTGACGTCTGAAAGTTTCAGAATGATCTGTAATAGGTTGTTTTTTTTTTATAATTATTCTATTCCGTTGAAGTAGAAAATTGAAATCTTTTAGCATTTTCCCAATAACATACTTTTATGCCTCAATTAAAATATTACCGATTGTATTTCTTCTGATAACTTGCCTTTTTTAGTGAATCTTTTTTTATTTAAAAATTAACTTAAATGAGAATAAAAAAAATAAAAAAATCTTATAGAACTTTACTCTGACTAAACCATATCTAAACCTTTTCAAATAAAAGACAAACGATATAACTCAACCAGAGTAAATTTTAAAAAGAGTAATTGAATATTTGTTTCTAAAAGTCATTATTTTAGACTTTAAAAATTAACCTTGAAAGTCTTGAGATTGGTCAGTTTATCTGAAGAGCCTCAGTTAAGTTAAAGTTTTAAATCACCATGAATTAACAAGATTTCGAAAAAAATAAAAAGAAAAAAGATATAAAGTTAATGTTTTCTTCGGTAAAAAATCTCAGTGTTATTAGAATAAAAATGAACAGTAGTTTATGTACAGTGTCCGACAAAAAAAAAGCTTAGGTAAACTCTCAAAAAATTACAACAAAAAAGAATGACAATCAAATATTCTTTACAATATATATATTTTTTAATACTACTTCAGGAAGAAATAATTCATTTCAATAGTGTATCTTTAATATTCTAGAAATATCTTTAGGCAAACTGCAACCACATGCTTACGTCATTTTATTATGTGTCAATTAGAGCTTGACATGTCGAAATCCGGACAAATTTTTGGCGAAAAAAAAATTTATTGTGCGCGAAAACGTAATCCTAAATTATTTTTCTTGCTTATTGTCGCTTTTTCTATCAAAGCACCCAAGTCGAACAATGCGCCAGACAACTCAAAAAATGATAAGAAAACAACTCACTGAGTTTGAAAAGGGCCAAATTGTGGCATGGCATGAAAGTGGATACACTGACCAAGAAATTGGAAAAAATTTGAATCGATGGTGCACTACAATTCGAAGATTTTTGTTCAAGTATTAATTGACGGGAAGTTTTAAACGCCAAGAAGGGAGTGGAAGAAGGCGTAAAACAACTGCCAGAGAGGACAAAAAAATTATAAGAGAGGTTCGAAAGAATAGAAAGATAACAGCAGCTGAAATAAAGAGAAATTTTAAACTGGATGTTGACGAACGGACGATTCTTCGAAGGATCCTTTCTATTGGGAAATTTAAATCTTACTGGAGCGTTAAAAAACCATTTATTTCTGATGGTAACCGGAAAAAAAGACTTCAATGGGCAGAGCAATATCAGAATTGGACAATCGAACAATGGAAAAATGTTTTATGGAGTGATGAGTCACCATTTTGTTTGCGCTTCAGTGGACGGTCGCGTGTCTGGCGGTTACATAATGAACGCTACGATCCATTAGTAACACAGCCAACACTAAAGCACGATAAAAAAGTGAATGCATGGGGATGTTTTACTTCATCGGGTGTTGGTCGTTTGTATAAAATTCCTGGTATTATGGACAGTAAAATGTACAAACAAGTCTTAATTCATCAACTGATACCTAGTGCAAATGAGCTCTTTAAAGATAAAAGTTGGGTCTTTCAGCAAGATAATGACCCGAAACATGCGGCAAACAATGTGAAAATTATTTGAAGAACAAAAAATTAGTGGTTCTTTCTTGGCCAGCTCAAAGTCCTGATCTGAACCCTATCGAGAATCTCTGGAGTATATTGAATCATGGAATCAAGAGCTCCGAAAAATGAAGAAGAGTTGTTTCAAATTCTTCAAAATAAATGGAAAAACATTTCTAAGGAACTCTTATAATCACTTTTTGAGAGTATGCCTTGTCGTTGCAAGGCAGTGATCAAAAGCCGTGGCTTCACCACAAAGTATTAGTTTGGTCTATTTCGTTATTTCAATAAAAATTCTCAAATTTTTCTAAGAATCAATGCCCCAAATCAAAATTTTTTGTTTATTTTTTTCTATATCAGTTGTAGAAATTTAGTTGAGTTCTCTTGCATTTCTATCTAAGCTTTTTTTTGTCGGACACTGTACATTAGAGAAACCTCCTATAGTTTATTAGAACAGCTTCAAATTTTTTCCAGTAGGTTTAAAAATTGGACACCTTATATATCAAAGCATAATCATGAATCAAAGCATAATCTTCAAGTATATCATTATGGGAAAATATCGTAAGTGTACATAAACTTGTCAATGATATTGTAGAAAAAGGCATTGCCCTTCCTTCAAGTTTCACCTAAACCTTGATTATACAAGAAGAGCAGAAGCAGTTTGTATTTTAGATAGTAGAAGGTTACCGGAAGTGATTTCAAAACTGAATGAAAAAAACATTTACGAAACTCTGCTTTCAGGATGGTTACACATCAAAGTGATATTCAGTTTTAGGGAGTATTGTTGAGCGAATAGTATTACAAATGATCATCTAGAAATGATCTGTGCATAATATTATCTTACCATTCATTCTTAAGCTCGGACTTTTATTTTATTTTATTTTTTTGTAGCATCTATTAAATTTTCAAAATGTCTCTATCCAGTGTATATACATTAATTGATTTTTGCAAAACTTAAAAGCCATTTAAACATTTCAAACACTGAGTTTTTGATTTTTTATTTGGTTTATTTTGTTATCAAAAGTCATATAATTATCCTCTACCTTCCAATAGAAGATACAGACATTTCCAGCCCATTGATAGTTCCAATAAGTTCAGGTTCAACACTGTTTCCCATAAGTATATTAATAGCTACGAAGCATGTGTTACTAACAGTGAAAAGAGAAACTTGAACAACCACAAGAAGAGTCGATCGTAAAACGCTAAACAATTTAAAAGTAACAGTTTAATAATAAAAGTACTAGGGTATCTAAAAATATCTTATCAAAGTTAAAACAGTAATATTAATGCTACAGATATTTGGATGGTGTTATACGAAAGTATTGTGAGTATGCTTTTTTTTAATGCGCTAAGCATCTACTTTCTACTATGTTAAATGTGCTTTGTTGGGTAAACTAATAGTTTACAACAAACAAAAATGTTTATTTATTATTCTCCAACATTTGGAGTGGCTGCAACAGGCATTTTTCTTGAATATTGAACCAACGGTTCTCTTTAGTTGGGTATAATAGTCTCTTTTGAATGTATTTTTGTAAAAAAACACATGATTTATAAAATATTTGTTCGAAATTCTTCTCTTGATTATAAACTTTTACTTAATTCTAAACTAAAGATCAGCTGAACTGATTTGCTTTTACGTGAATTACTTTACTATCTTCAATTCTAGCTTTGCCGCTCACTGAAAGAAGTTCTCAAAGCACAAAAAATCTTGACGATTAAACGGTTATTGAAAAACTTATATTTCAGAATGGAATGCAGACATTTTTGAGGGAAGTTGCATGTCGGACTTGTAAGAACAGTTACACGTGTAATTCCCACGATATTGTCTATATTAGAACTTCTCTGATAATGAAAATGGATATAAATCTGAGCCAACTGATCATCGCTTTAAACAAAACTAAATAAATCCGTAAGCAGCGAAAAGTGTTAGATCAAAAAATAAACTTTATGTAACAACTGCAGTTGTTACTTAAAATTCATTTTTCAATTTGTGTACCTCCATGTAGGTAAACAAAGCAAACAAGAGCCTTAAATACACATTTTGACGAAGTGATCAAAAAAAGTATAGCTTCTAAAAAGGAAGCTTGTATAGCGTGCAGTGTTTGAGTTCATTACCGCTTGAGAAAAACTTGAAAATGTGTAAGAAAATCATACTGCACACCTAAAGAAGCGCTCTAAAATTATAATGAAAAAAAGACTGGCAAAAGCTGAAGTCAATGAGAATCTTAAAATATTGATCTTTGATTTACAAAAACTTATCCTTTACTTAAAGTGGCGTAATAAATTACATGCGAGAACAAAACTTTTACAAACATGGCACTTATACTGGCAGTTTAACCAAGATTATTTTAAAATACAGACAGATTATGAAGTAATCAGGGGAAAACAGGAAGTTAGATCGAGCATAAAAATTTATTCAGAGCTTATGAAAACTTTAGTAAATCAACTTATGATTTGCTCCAATTTGTGTAGTGGAAAAGCCTCCTGTATTAAGCTCGTTCTTCTTCTGCTGAATACTTTTAGTTTCAATTATTAAGACTTAGTTCACTTTTAAAGGGCTCTAAATTTAGAGTAAAATCAGTATTAAAAGAAACAAAACGCAGTTATACTGATAAAGAATAGGTTCGTGTAATGGAGGATTGTAAAATAAAAATAAACTCATGTTGATGTATCAAATCAAAGGTTTCACTTCAGTAAAAAAGTTATTCAATATGAGTACAATTGCTATGTGACCTAGATTAAGAAAAGTGTCTCCACTGAAATGCAACGTAGGAAATCTAAACAAATAAGAACACAGTACATTATTAAATAAGAGTGAAAAAAATGGTTTTGAAATGTTTTTTATTATCGGTAAATAAGCTAGATTTTGATGATGATAATTACACAATTGCTTTAATAAATGATTTTGAACATAAAAAAATAAAAAGTAAGAAAAATGAAAATGTAGATTATCTTAAAGTCTTTACCACATTATTGTATATATATCCTTTAATAGTTAATGCTTTTTTATAATACATATCAAAAATGTATTTTGCTTGTATTATTTCATAACATTCGTTTGACTTCTTCTTCACCATAATTAATTTCGAAGTTCAATATTGCTGGTAAAAATAATACTTATTAAGAGCAGATCTTCATCGCGAATCATCTGGAAACAATTCTTTAGGGTAAAGCACATTTATGCATAACACCAAACATTAATAAAGTTAATTATGACAGAAACAAGTACAAAAAAAAAGTTAAACTTTGTATATATAATAACAGCTTAAAATAAAACACTGCAATATTTGTACTGCAGTGTTTCAAACTTCTATTTTTATTCTTTTCATAGTCAAGCAACTCTGTTAAAAATAAAAACTCACACTTAAAACTTTAATTAAGCAAATAACTTACCAGTTCGTAACTAATGCAGATGTTGATATTATAGGAATTGCACAACCAAGAAAAATGATGCATTGCATAAACGTCTTTAATTTGGTAAAAGAAAGTAAAATAAAAGCATTGATGAGGATATTTAATTATGCTCGTTATCTTTTCAATAGCAATAATAAAAATCACAAAGCGTAAATGATTTTTTTCATATCTATAATTTTAAAAAATTAAGATTAAATGTAGCTGTTCGAGTTCATTTAAGAATAAACTTAGATAACTAAATTTACATCATGCTGATGGTTTGCATGCTGAAAATAACGCATCTTTAAAAACTCATCTGTTTCAAAGACTTCTTAGAAATGTGTAAACAAAAATCAATGTTGCGATCCATTCAAATTTTTTCTAAGAACTAACTTTAAACTTGATTTTTAACGAAGTTAATTTCTCCATGAAATTTCGTTTGTGATAAAACTTGTTTAACCTTTAATTATTTCAAATACATAAATATATTTGTTGTTATTTAATCATAATTTTTTCTTAAATTTTACAGTTTTTACTCTTTAAGTGATCATGAAAACGATAACTTGATCCATCAATGGTAAACCTGGAGTTATTTGTATACATAAAAAGAAAAAATTTCATACAATTATTTTTAAATTATCATCTCAATCATTGGTATTTGATGAAAGTCAGGATATATTTTCCAAGGTTTTTTAAAATGCTTTAGCGAAAATTTTTTTTTAATGCTACTTCAAAGTAGATTCAAAGATACTTATAAAGAACATATCATCTTTTTTGTAATGCTAAAATTTGATGAAAGGAGATAAAAGATAATAAAAGATAATAGAATGTAATTTAATATAAATGTTCGAATGAATATTATAATAGTGTAACAATGTTTAGATATTAACAACTAACTATTAACTGCAAAACAATCCAAGTCGTAAAACATATCAAACCTTTTTTGCTCCAAACCAGAACAACATCTAAAAATAATGAAACTTAAAATAATAAATCAAATAAAAATAAAGTGAACTAATCTAAAATATAATTAAGTATGACGCTGAGGAAGTTTCCATCGACTGGGGTAGTATAAAAAGAAGAACTTGCTCACTCTCTGTTTTGATCATGTGTCAACCAAAAAAAGAGCCATCCACAAAAATACCTTTTTAAGTGGTTGAAAATTCGGCAGTGGAATTTAGCACGCATGTAAAAGGATATTGGTAAAATAATCGAGCATGACCAATCATAATAACATGGATATATTTAACCACTTATTGTTATTGCAACATTATCAACTTTTTATATTTCAACCATGTTAGCAACAATAAACAAGTTGATGCAGTTTAACTATTTATAGCCACTGAGTCACGATGCAGAGCTCAGTAATTGCTACAGAGAAACTAAATTACATATTATTAGTGCATTTTTTAACGAATGTCATTAATCCAGTGTAGACAAAACGTCGGAATGGTGAACAGTACAAATTAAAATGGACGTGTGTAAAATGTGTTGCAACTGCTAATGCACTATGGTTTCTGAAACCCGATTTTTTGTCGTCAATTTTTAAATTAATTGCCTAGCTTATTTTTAATATGCATTCAAGTTGAGGATATATTTAATCTCACTCTAGTTTGCAGTGAGTTAGCGTAAAGTGAGCTGTGAATTTAATAATACATAACTTTTGAAAAAATTAACATTTTTGATTGCTGTAAAGAAAATTATTTTTATACAGGTATATACCTTTTAAAATTATTCAATTAAATTAAAATACTGCATTTTTTTATTGATTATATAAAAGAAATAAGCGCGCTTATAGTATTTTTTCTTCCTTGACATTTTTCAAAACTTTGATTTGACTTTTAAAAAAATTACCGTATTTCTCCAAAATATTTTTACACGATTGAATTTTGAGAAAAAAATCTAGAAGATGTCTTTCATAGAGCCTTAGAATTCAGAATCATATTAAGTTACCTCTTCCTTCTGAGGTGACAAGTTTACTAAAAGAAATGTCATCTAATACCTTGCAACATCAACATAGTGAAAGCGAAGAGGGTAGTGAAAGCGATGATAACTATGACGATGCAATTTCCGACGAGGACTTAATTTCCGTAAACTATTTAAATTTAACTACATTGGATAATAAAATTTAGTTAAAATTCAACTGGCTTTTTGAATATAAATTCATCTAATGATATTTTTTACAATAGATATAATTAAAATATATCTATATTATTATATATATATTTAAATCATATAAAATTTAGTTATGAAATATTTAAAACATATTGCCAATCTTTAGAAATAAAAATTATTAGCTATTTTGTCTTTAAATTAAAGTTATAAACTTATGCCAAAAAAACGCGTTTCAGAAACCATAGTGTAATGGTCAAATAAGATGGAATAGCTCTAAGTTCGCTCCTAATTTATTTACTAAAAGTAATAATTTGAACTATATTTGTAATATATAATTTGCATAGAATAACATATCATTACTATTTTCATGTTTAGCACTCAGCGCCATTGCGTTTTAAATCTTAAATAATGTCCTCATATACTCTGAAAATCCATGAGATAAACCCATAAAATAATAGCTATTATACAAGAATTCTGCAATCGAATAATCGCTAAAAGAGTTTATGCAGGAAGTAATTCAGAATATTTGCTTTATAATGATACCACTATCTGGTGTTAATGCATCTGGTTCTGCGACATGTAAATACATTGCAAATATAATATTTGTGTTTAAATAAAAAATTCGTAATCAACCTCTTTTTGATGTAGAAAGAATACGGCTGAGATTATAAAAATTATTTAGAGATTACGGAAAGTAAAAATGAACTAAAAAGAAACAAAGAGAAAGATGGTACAACTCAAAGAGGGAATAGGAGCAATCAATTAAATAATACATTTAAACCAATTTGGATAGAGTCCAAAACTGGTAACGGTGTTGATACAATATTCTTACCTAGTAATCCTAATGGATTATTAGATATAATTTACTTGGTACTCGCATGTAAAAAGGTTGTCAATTCAGAATTAAGGAATGAAGCTTGTTAATATTTCATCAGTTGAAAAGGCAACAAGTATTTGAAACAAGTTCTTATCATAAAAATAGTTGCTGTTACACTAATGTTTATCAGCAAAAAGCATGGATTTAAAAGAAAGTATGGCTGTGCAGGTGCTGGATTTTACTGTTTACAAGGGAGCTTAACAACTTTTAAGTACAGCTGTTGATGCTGGTGAAAATGCTGCTTAACAAACTGGTAAAAAGGCTTTAAATGTTGTTAAGACTGCTATAGTTGATGCTGGTAGTAGACAAGTTGATTATGCTGCAGCCAAGATACATACTCCTACGTCAGAATCTCTATTGGAAAAATATACTAGACCGATTAAAGTGATCCAAAAAGTAGATGATACTTTGCAAAAGTATGTTAAAACTTAAGATCTAAAAACTTAACTTTGCTTGTCAAGAAAAAAAAAAAAAGTTTTGTATACTAAAATCTGTAGAAACTGGAGAACTAACTTTTCCTAGCATGTGTAGAGCATCTAATTTTATTGGTAAAAGAACTAGAATAAATTTTTTCTGGGACGGTCGTGTATGGAACAATTGAGATTTAATCAATACTAAATCCAAAAAATCCGTAGAGCGAAGCACTTATTATAAAAGTACCACGACCCAGAGCACTCTGTTGCTGAACCAGTTAAGCGTGCGAGACCGCACTGGTGCTAAAACTTTCATTTAGTTTATTGCATGAAAATGAAAATGACATGAAAATTTCTGTTTCTTATAAAGATAATGTCTACACATTTAAAAAAAGCTAAAGTTAAAAGAGCTGCGAAGTAAAATAAAGAGCTTAGATCTAATTGGTTATTCCAAACTTAAAAAGTTTTAGGTGATTAATTTATTGAATAATCCACTAGCTCCTTGTGGTGCGTGTAAATCATCAACGGTGAAATAGTTACGTTAAAAATGATGTTAACCATGATTTACAATCGCTCAAAAGACAGATTAAAAAAATGTGTAAAAAGCAAAATGGACGAAAGAATAGTTCAAGCGTATTACAAATCAAAAAGGAAAATATGAAAAAATTGGTAAGTGTTTTAACCATCGACTTTGATGTAAGACCGCAAAATAATAGTGAAATAAAAAGCTATCTTTTAATCTTTTTTCAAATCTCTTAGATTAACAGTAAATAATTGTCTTTCTAAAAAGAAGAAAACAACGATAGAGATGGTTCTAAAATGTATAATGCAAGAAGAATCATTAAAGCATGGTAAAATTGATGTTAATGTTGTAGATGTGGAGTTTCTTTGTAAAGAAGAACTAAACTTAATTGCTACTGATTCAAATAAGTTTTATAATACCAAAGTTGATTGTAAAATCAATAATTTTTAGCAACTTTGAGGAATGGTAGTGGTTGAATGTGAGGCTAAAAAAATATCTCTACAAACTTACACTGTTAAATATGTTCCACTAAGAAGTTGTTCATAGAGACCACTTCCGATATAATTTGCTTATAAAAAGGCTGTAACTCACATTAAGAACAAGGATTAAAAATGTATCCTGTGGTCTGTATCAAGAGCTATATATCCTAAAGATCATAATAGTGAATGCATTCATAACTTTCTTAAAAGCCTAGTGAATAAAATAAATATCACTGGTACAGATTATCCTGTTGGTATAAACACCCTAGGAAAATTTGAAAAACAAAATGCAAACAAGTTAATCAACGTATATAGTTATGAGGATGGATCGAAAGGAGTTATTAGAGCAAACAAAATCCAGTATAGTGACTTGTGTGCCAAGTTATTACTCATCTCTTAAGTAAATGATTCTGATGTTACGAAAAAAGATGAGTATTATGTATTTTCTGATATGAGCAAGTTATTATTATTGCAAATAACAAAAAAAGAATTGTAAAAAGTACTTCTGCCTTACTTATCTGAATTCACTTTACAAACGCAAGGAGTATCGTAACACTAAAGAAGCTGTTAAAATTGAAATGCCATAAATAAATAGCATGTTATACTTTAAAAATTGTATAAAATGATGACTGGATTGCTTTTCAATCTATATTTCGAACCCGTCATAAAAATTGATAATTTTCCTGTCTAATCCGGAAATATTGTAGCACGAAACAATATCAAAAGCATGCACTAATAGGTTCTCTTGTGTGAGAAAGGAATTAGTGGTGAAATATCCATAGCTCCTGAAAGATATGCGAATGAAAATGATAAGTATATGGGAGATGAATATAATTAAGCTAAGCCGTGAGAATACCTACAGATGATTAAGAGTAAGTAACAGAATACGAACTAGATTCATGGGAAAGATATGCTTTTATCATAGAGGTGGATTTGGAACAACCAAGACATTTGCATGATTTACATATATATCTACTGAAAGAATGCGAATAGATTATCTTCATAAGTTGATACCCAATTTTTATAATCAATATTAATGCTATTTTTCACAAAACCTTGAATTTACATGTAAATTATGGTAAATACGCATACTCATTGAGGATTATAGTTTAACGAAAGATCATGGTTAAAGCAATATATCAAATTAAACATTGAAATGAAAGTAATTGTTAAAAACATGTTTAATAATGACTTTTATGAACTAATGAACAAAACTGTTTTTGGAAAAGCTTTGGGAAATTTAAGACCCAGAGTTGATATAAGATTAGCTAATGATAAATTTATTGCAATATAAATTTATATTTTAAGTAGAAACTATAGACTTTTACAGTTACATTGCTCCATATGTTAAGCTAGGTTTGCTATAAGCGAGTTTAAAACAAATCATCTAAGTGAAATTTAAACTAGATGCCATAAAAGGGTCAAAAGTATATTTGAACTTGAATTGAAGTTTGAGATTATTAAAACGATTAGTTTTTTTAAAGTCTAAAGTATATTTACTTCAAAAGCATGAAATATGAATCTATAAAAATGCCATTTATTAAAAATAGCATTACATTTGATGAATATGAAAGTTGCTTACTGAAGAAGAAAAATGTAATTAGATTTATTAGTGTGATTCATAGTAATAGACAAGAAGAATATGTTGAATAAGTAAATAAGTTGGTTCTGAGTTTCAATGACAATAAAAGAAGAGTTATGGATGATGGTATAGGTAAACAGTATATGGACACAGGAAATTATTTCAGATATAAATATATTGTAAATAAATGCATTGAATGAAATGTAAAAAAGTTACTCAAAATGATGGTGAAGAGTTTACTCTTTCGCAAAATGGTTGTAACATAATAAGTAATAGAGGTAAATGTATGTAGTGTAACACAAGTTCTATTGATAAAGAATTGAAATTAAGTTCCGTCCTTAACAAGCTGCGGTTTGTAATGTAGCTACCCGGTCATAATTTTACAGACCTGATTTAAGGTTAGATGAAAGATTGAACGAGAATCTTAGACCAAAGAAATGGAGCAAGCAAATCCCAGCAAGCACACAACGTTGAAACAACGTTGAAATAACGTTTATCGACGTTGATCAACGTTATTTCAACGTTGTTTCAACGTTGTGTGCTTGCTGGGATCAATAGAGTTGACAACCCTCCATATCATCATGTTGTATGCTAAATGTTGAAAGAAATTTATAGAATTAATAAGCCTTCATTCAGAGAAAAGTTGGATTTGTCCATTGTTGAAAAGATTACTAGAAATAAATATAAAATTTGGAACGGGTTTGCCTGTAACTGATTATACAAAACGAGAAAAAAAATAATTAAAGAGCTCTTCACCGTTAATCCGAAGGCTCCAGTTGAAAGCACGATTGCTCAAATGGCTAAAGGATTATATAAACAAGTTTAGAGAAAATATGAAAACATAACAATGCAAGTCATTCTTCTATTAAATTTTCTTCTGTTGAAGCTAGCTTAAAGAAGACTGAAAGTATTGTGTGGAAAAACTTATATCGAAATGAATTTTAAAAAGGAGAACCAAGAACATAATTTTGGTTTTGGTCAAATTCATTTTTGGTTGACTTGATTATTTTGATTACAATCAAAGCTTTCAGTTGCTGTTAGAGTATAAACAACCAAGAAGATGTCCGTTTTTGAAGTTTTTTGAAGAAGATGGACTGGACAAGTTTTTACAAAACTGTGTCCATAAAACTACTCAAGCCTTATATATGATTAAAGATTGCAATGGTGAAGATATTGCTGGAACATTTTATTATGAAGAAATCCAAAAGACAAAACAAGACGTGTTTAGAATTGAAATGATCTTGAGAAAAACCAAAAAAACGTCATTTGTGAAAAGGGTTAGTTATCCAGTTTCATTTATTATTCATGGATAGATGATAATAATTTGCTCGGTATTCCATGATAATAATTTATAAATCATTTTTGTTAAATATGGTTTATCATATTGTAATTAAAACGCTTAAGAGTTGTCCGCTTGTTCATAATTTCTTCATTCCCGATGCTAAAAGATGTACCCACAAAACAAGTTTGATAATCCTGTTTCAATTACAGAGCTCTGCATCACAACAATCTAAGTGTTAATAAATGGTTAAATTGAATTCACTTGCTTATGATAGCTTACATGGCTGAAGTATTAAAGTTTCATGATTCTGTTGTAATCACAATAAATGGTGAAATTGTATGCATGTGGTTATAATTGGTCACATATTCGATTATTTTGCAATTTTTCCTTTATATACGTGTAAAAACTTGACTGTCGAATTTCCAACCGCTCAAAAAATAGTCCTGTGGATGGATTTTTTATGGTTGACACATGGTCAATAAAGGGGGTGAGCAAGCTCTCTCCTTTTTATATAACTAACTGATATTACGTTTTAAGAATAGAAAATATATGTTCGCTTTTTCCTCGGATACTTAGACAGAATAGCAAAATTGGCTTAAGTGTTGGATAAAATGTTGAAAAATGCGTTGTATTAATGTAGTGGAAGCTGGATAAAAAACAATTCGACTTCAATAGCAGTTTGTAGAGTTATTAAAACTTTTTGAAAAATGGAAGCACGAAAAAATAATCTTAACTTTAATTTCAAAAGAAAAAATCTAATAAACGTAGCAAAACTTAGGATTTAAGAACTTGAAAATGTCGTTTTTTTCAGCCGTAAATTTTCTTTTTAGGAACTTGTTTTTGTAAGTATTGATGATAATATTTGTTATTGAGGATGTTTAGGTCGTGAGTGTCAATCATTAAAAAAATTAAGCAATTTTTACAGATTCTTACATGCCGATTTTTACATGCCGATTCTTACATGCTGATTCTTATTTTTGACTTTTTTTTTATCTTCACTCAGTTAAAATGTTTAAAAAGCGTTAAATGGGATATATTGATATATCAGGGGAATATGTTGATCAACCAATGTCATTATGGCTAAAGTAGTAAGATCTAAAAACCAGTAGAAAATTCTCGGGAACTCTGTGATAATATTGCCAGGCAGCAAGTTGTTGCTAATCATGTGGTACATGGGTTTTTTCTACATCACCATCATGAACTGCAGGAAATCGTATGAACATTCTTGACTGTTGCCATCACTAAAATCGAAGCTTTTACTCAAAACTAGAATCTCTAAAGAGAGATTATCAACAATGTCTTATCAAGCTAGAGAAGATATTTGAAGAACAGTCAGCAGCGAAAAATAGGAACAGAGCGTTAATGGCTGGGGTAGATGAAAAGCTTGTTCCTATGTCGAAAAGGGCATCTGAAAAAGATAAGAAAATGCTTGAGCAACAGCTTACAGAAATTATGAAGATTCTGCGGTTAAAAATTTAAGCTGTTGATGTTGCTGACTTAAAAACATCACATAATATAATTAAATAATGCCTTAGTTTTCCAAATCTGTATGACAATGACCTCCTCATAATTGGTTGAACTATGGAAATTCTTCAAGGAATACTGAGCATTCATAAAAATAGCTCAAATTAAACCATAGATTGTAGCATATATGATAAATATACTTCAAGACACACTGGTTTTGCTATATCTTCTGCAATCACATCATCAATTTTAAACATGCACCATCAGTTTAGCCATAGAACATAATAAATAGCCAAGAGATGATTATAAAGAGTTTATGGATCACGTGATTGTCTTTCTTAGTACTACCTCTGTCAGAGGAGTGCATTCATGTTGCGCATAACAATGCATCTTAAACTTGTATACAATAAAAAGACCTGAATGTTCAAGATTCAAATTAAAGTGACCGAAGATAGAGGAATGTGATTGGAGGAATACTCGTTTATCCGCTGAAGTTTCCCATTCATTTTTCACACTTATTAGAACTAGTTGGCTAGGCTTTCTTTAATGATCGGGTTAATTCATCTACCAAAATATTTATGGTGAGTGCAATCCAGATTGAAGAAGATCAAGGTAAATAACATCCAAGAGAATTATATTTGCTCTTGATTCAATTAAGGACAAAAATTTAGCTCACGATCTCTTGAGCTTGCTTAGAAGATGAATAAAAATTATGCTGATAACCGTGCTCCAAAAATGGAATATCCACTTGGATTCCTTAGATATGACTCGGATTTGTGAGAGGGCAGTGATGATTTTAGACAAACTAATGTAACTGTCAGGCAGAGAATGTAGTGACTGATCTTACTGAACGTGGACTTTCATTAATTCTGGATTATAGCGCCTGAATCGCAGATTCTTTTGCAAACTGTTGAGAATCATTAAATCTACATTTAAAGCAGGAAACAAACATTTTGGAACAGAATGTCAGAAAGTGCAACAGAAATAGTAAACTTTGAAATTGTTCTACTGACACAATAAACTCTAATTCTGATTGAGATTGAACTTTAATTATGTTGAAAAACAACACTGAACTGTTAAAAATCAATTTTCAGACTTTAAAAATAAAGCTTTGAATGTTTGAAGAGTAAGAACAAACCATAACACATTAACTTATTGCTCTAACTTTTTATATTGTTTTTCTTTATTATAGAAAAGAGATTAGGAGGGTGGGATTTTCAAAAATATTTGTTTATTGTTTTTGTCTTTTTAAGCTCTATCCTACTACTAATGATCTTAAATTTAACAAACCTTTGAAGCTCCAACCTGAGTAAACAGTAAAATGATGCTATATATCAACATCAACATCCCAATATCAAACACTGTCATTGCAGTTCCGCCTGTGAAAGAAAGGATGCAAGATACTAAAGTCTTTTATTTACAATATTCTATCAAAAATAATTTTTTTTTTCACTTAACAATAGCCTTTTAAATGCACACACAAAAAAAGCAGAATTGACAAAAACTCATCTTATTTATCAAAAAAAGCAGGTGCGTTTAACAAGACTTTTCATTAGTGTTAAAAGCAGTCTATGAAACAATTAGTGTTCTTTGTAATGTTTTAAATTTTTCGATATTGATGTTATATGAAAAAATAGATTCAATTTTACAGGTTTCTATTTGAGAATTGCTTAATTCACTTTATCATATCAACCTTTTGCAAACTTTCTTGTGAACTGTTATACTTTTGAAAAACTTTGGATTAACTATTTTTAAATTTGATTAGTGAGCGTTTTGTGTATATATCTGGATATCTTTTAAATCTATACCTGTTAATAGTTTTGCAAATAGTTTTTCTAGTATTTTATTTTGTTGTATCAAGTTATTGCTGATGAAAATACTGTAGGAACATTGATAGAACTTTCATTTCCTAAACCACTTATTTCCTTATATCAGAGCCACATATTTATCACCACAAACAGTATTTGCATTTTTTGAAGTAGATTGAGGAAGTCAGGTTTAATATGGAATGAGGAAGTGATAAGAATCGTCATAAAAAGCTTCTAAACAGAAAAGGATAGGGCAAATTGCCTCTGTTAAAAAGCACAGAACAAGTAATAAGTAATTAACCTACAATATTTGCAAATTTACGTTAATTTCTTTATAGCATTTCAGTTCTTAATCAAATACGTTGTACATATTACGTTTGTTTTCAGTTTGCTGAACCACAACGCACATCATACTGATTGAGGTTTTTGTGTGTTACTTTTATATTATTCAAAGATGCCTTCAAATCCACAGTGGAACACCTTTCTAATTAGGGAAAAAACATTTTTCGATTTGGGGCGTTAGATTTACCTTGTTCTGATTTGCACATTTTTCACAACTGAAAAAACTGATGGCATGTATGAATACATTGAAATGATATTATAGGCTTTTTCAATAGAATTTGACTGATTAGGAGCATCTAAGTGAACTACAATCGGTTAATTAGTTTGATATAATTTGGCTTGTGTTTTATTGCAATTAAATGTTTTTTAAAAAAAACATGGTATGGCAGTTCATTTTGATAAACGAGATTTTTTAGCTCTTATATTATGCACTAACTTGTAACTTAACAACCCAGCAACAGCTGAAAATTTCTTTACATCTGTTATTTGTGTTTGGAAAATAGAGAGTTGTTTTTTATGGCTTACATTTTTAACAGATCTTCCTAGTTCAAGTGGGCTAAATATTTCAGCAGAAGGGAAACATTTTTCAATTAGACTATGAGTCCCGTCACATTTTTGAAACTCAATAAACTTTTTTTCAATGTTGGAGTGATTGGTCTTATCGGTAAATGAAAGTCATTGAGTCAAAAGTGAACTTATGCTCAATGACTTTCATTTACCTATATCGTATAATGAACTCACTTAAAGCTGCTGACATGAAACTAAAGCGATATGGTGGTACACGATTGGAACCAAAGTATAAAACCCTTTTTAGTTTACACATCTAGTTCATCATTCTACAGAAATATTTAGCCCACTTGAACAAGAAAGAGTTTTATACGAATGGAACCAAAGTATAAACTTACTTATTTCAAGGTCATCTATGATTTTCAAGAGTTAACATTACTGGCTAGATTGTTTCCCCCATCGCCAGCCATTGTTTTATGCAAAATGATGCAATAAACCATGTTATTGAGCAAACAATATCCAGTTAAATTAAAGTTTGACAGTTTACGTTTGTAGCAAAAATGTTTCAACTTTAACTCAAAAAAAACTTAAAACATTTTCAAAAAGATTAAAAGCAACTGCAGTTTTAGGATCAGCGTTTTTAGGATCTTTTTCACGTGTAGTTTTGGCATCATTCTTTGATATTACGAGTTTTTACAACTGTCTGTTAGCTTATTGCTTAAATTTAAAATGTTGTAATTTTCATAGCAAGTGCCCTATAAATCTTTCTTCGGTTTTCACAGGTTTTTATTGAACTCGGTTTTTACAGCTTTATATAGAAGATATAACAAGATATATTCTAACTGACTGGTGTGTAGCCATTTTCATCACAATATATTTTATAAAATTCTTATAATTTACCTATATTGAGCGGTTCTTTCATACATTCTTTATCTGTCTTTTTCCGAAAAATGTATGCCTTAACTCTTGATGAAAGGCTAATAAAATCTCGTACAATTTGTTAAGAACTTTGTTGTAAGCTTTTATTCACATGTTTCCCCTATTTTAATTGTACTGGCATTTCAGTAGTTAAGTGTTTGTTAAATTTGTCAAATTAAAATTCTCTGGTCACTAATATTCAATGTTTAAAGACAAAAGGATTTAAAAACTCTTTATTGTGTATTAGATAAGAAGAAGCTATATAAAAAGGACGTTTTTCTACTTGAACTTTCACCAGCTTTTAGCTGACATTGTTTTTTCTCAAAATTTTTGGTCAATCATCTAGGGTCCAGAAGTTATCAAATACCATTTGACGCTCATTCTCAGATATATTGATTGACCATTTGAGTTTAAAAATTCTGCAATTTTCAAGTGTTAAAATATACTTGTTTTGGCACTTGCTTTCCTTTCGAATTTTCATGTGTTATGGCCCGATTGACGCTGTATTTTTCTATCTTTTGTTTCCAAGTACACCTATCAGCCTTACGTTTCCTAGATACTCCACCATGGGGTGATCTATGAGATGGCAGAGTACGAAGTGGCTCTGAAGATATAAATGTTAATTTAAAATAGTCCATTACCGTTTTTACTTGATTATTTACGATACATAAACATTAAGTTGTTTGTTAAGTCAAATCAAAATGAACTAAAAATAGTCAGGTTCTGTTTTTACAAATTTATGTTTAACTAAATGTTCCACAAACCATCCCGACAGATTATCCAATACATTGTATTCTTTAAATTAAGTAAAGAAAATACCTTCTTATTGATTTAGAGAAGGTTCCATTTTTTGACTAATTTTTTCATTCATCATTTTGAAAACTATAAAGTTATTCCGTTCCACTCTGATAATAGTTAATATTATTGGTTGATTGGAGATGAAAATAAAGATTTCAAATGAGCTTAATGAGGAGATTGAACAATTCAATATGGCATGTAACAGCGTGTTAAGTGTTTCATATATTTTTTATATAATTAAAATAGAACAATATAATCAAAAATTATTCAAAAATATGAAAGTATCTACTTTTTAAAAAAATTCAGATTGAACTAGAAAATTCTAACGTCGCGTATTGTAAACTTTAATAACAAAACCCCCAGCTTGAATTTGGCATTTTAAAGAAATTGCCATCATTTAACTGAGAAACCTATCTCCTTCGAACACATACTTTTTGATATTGCTATAACAAATTGCTATTAATGATAACCAGGCCAAATGATGTCAACACTAAAGTTTTGGTTAAAACTCACGTCTCAGCGCATGTTTTTGTTACTAAATTAAAAACCATTATCATTTGCGAGACAAGACTTTTGTTGCTTATAAGACATTTTACAACAAAAAAAGTATCAAGATAAAATTTAACGAAACAACAAAAAAAAAGAATAGCTTTCCAATATCTTTATAGTATCTGGCAATCTACAGTCTTAAACATAACTTATGGGAGATATACATGATATGAATCTACAAAAAGACTTTTTATTTACCATACTCTTTAGAAGTGGCCAAAAAAACAGGCACAATCTCTAGTAATCCAATAGAAACCATTCCATAAAAGCTACAAAGCATGACACAAGCAAAACCTTCCTTTGATCTGAATTATAAAGGAAAATGAAATTTGTTAATCAAAGATCCATTTATGCATAAAGCATTATCTTGTTATTTTTTAATAAATTAATTCACTTAAATACAATATTTATAAATATGATGGATAAGTTGCAAAAGTTACTAACCTTAAAATCCTGCCTAGCGATGAATACTTGAGAACATGAATTAGTCTGTGAAAAAGAGAATCAATATATTTACTGCTTTTATGCATGCCAACGTTTTCTGACATCACATGATGCTGATCTTCAATATTTTGAGAGAGCTTCGAGTGGTGTTCCGGCTTATCTGTGAGATAACTGCGCACCGGTGTTTCTTTGTTGATTAAACAAATCGTCTCAGGTTTTAAAACACTAGAAGAAACTGTGACATTTTAAGCTTTTACACTCTTTTTTTTTGCTTAAAGTATTAAAAACGTTATTTACCTGTTATCTCCAGGAATAACCCAAAATATTCATAGGATTGCAAGAACAAAAGTGGCTGTTATTAGTAGGTTTGGTAGAAATATTGGATATTTTCCAAAGAAAGAGTCTAAACCAAAGAAGCACTATATTTAAAAACACACACGCATATATGCAAATATACAAACACACACAACACATAAATATTCTAAAAAAACAGAATACAAATATAAATGTAACGATTTTATACCTCGAGTAAAAGTATGCGGGTAACGCTCAACAGGAAAAACCAATAAAGCTAAAGTCAAGATTTGTGCAACAAATAAGATTTGGGTTATGAAGAAAAAAAACAGCTAAATAATAAATTTCTTTTAACATAAATGTTGTTAAAGAAATATTTTATTTATTAATTGCTAATTCAAAATATAGTTTACACGTGGTACATCAGCATGTTTAAGAATTCCTCATACAAATTTTCATAATTAGAAACAATATTCACTGAGTATTACTTTGTAAAGAAAAAATGGAGATGTTGAGTTTTCTCTACAGATTTAATAATCATCATTTTTTTAAATGACAACCTCTAGATGTGGAAGGAAATCTGACAAGACTAATGAATTTTCCTTTATCGTTGTTACGGTTCGCTTGAGAGACCGAATACTTATTTGGGGCAATTTGCATATATTACCCTCTTCAATTCCCTCGATTAATTTTTCAGCGGATTTAATGAAAAGCAAGAAAAATATCCATAAGGCTTTGATTAAATATGGCTTATATTGTCTTTCTAACACAACATGACTTCATCGGTCTTTTGGCTCAGAACTTCATTCTGTTGGATAGTTGTACCTTTCTTGCAAACAAGAAAATGTTGCAATTTTAAAATATTTTTTACTCATTAAAAACTTTCCCAACAAAATATTCTTCTTCAAATTATACTTTACCTGAAATTTCATTTTGTAACCCATTCAAACTTCCTTAAAATATAGTTTGCAAACCAATCCCCTTCCTCCGTAATAAAAACAGATAATCGTGGCAATAAACTGCTTTAAAAACTATATGCAAAGTGAATGTAACAAGAATTAAAGGGGGAAAAAAAACTATTTGTGCAACAATGCTTTTTACCAGCTAAACTAGGTCCGATAATAAGTCCAACTTGATATCCAGTAAAAAGGATTGTGAAAGCTAATCCAACATTTGTATCATCGCAGATTTCAACCAGCATACATTTTGTGATCACAAGCACACCTTTAAAAATAATATCTTAGAACTAGAACGTTAATCATATAAGCAAACTTATTTTAAACACTTTTGCAAAATGTGGCACAAAGCATTTTAACAGCAGTAACATAATAGCTAGATAACATTAAAAGAAGCAGAGAACATGTGCACCCTAGCTGTATGGAGTAAATTTAATGGACCAACTGTGACAAATGTATGATGATGTGTATACAGAGTATGAAAACGTGCATGCATCCGTCCGCACTTTCCTGATTGGTTGAAATTCATCACGTGATCATGACGTCATTTGTTCCAATCACATCATCGATGACGTCATTATGTCGTCACATTCATGGACGTCACAATCACGTTGTGTCGTCGTGCTTGCACGACTCCCCAACATGATTGTGACGTCCATGAATGTGACGACATAATGACGTCATCGATGATGTGATTGGAACAAATGACGTCATGATCACGTGATGAATTTCAACCAATCAGGAAAGTGCGGACGGATGCATGCACATTTGTCATACTCTATATACAAATGTGCGAATAAAGAATAGCTGAAAAATAAAAATACATCCGAAACAGCTTCCATTATAGAAAAAATGAAAAAAATGAATAAAATATGCGTTTAACAAATATATGTATAAAATATATAATAAAAAACACCGTTTAAAAACGTAATAAATACCGTGTAAAATAATGAAAAAACACCGTGTAAAATAATGAAAAAACACCGTGTAAAATAATGAAAAAAACACCGTTTTAAAAATATAACTAGTTCCCAGTCCTCAAAGACGCTAAACCGCGCATTTTTACAAATAAAGAAAAAATAAAATGTACAACAAAGTCACCTTCCTTCGACGCCATTTTGGAAAAAATTTGAGTAGAGCTTCGCCGTCCGATCTCCTTTGGGGCTTTCGCCCAAATGAGAGATTAACGTTTGCACCGGTATATATAGAGAAAACGACCCTTAAGTAAACAAACGACGGCCCTTAAGTAAACAAAACGTTGCGGGGGGTCCTAAACCGACCAATCAGATTGCAGAGAAAAGTAAACAAAAGAAAAAATTGACCAATCAGAATGCAGAGAAAAGTAAACAAAAGAAAAATTGACCAATCAGATTGCAGAGAAAAACAAAAGAAAACCGGGGGTAAAATAAGGATAATATATGCGGACGTGTTAGTGAAATAATGAAAAAACACCGTTTAAAAATGATGAAAATAATGCTTTTATATAACATTTATAATAGTATCTGTTAAAGAAAGAATAATATATAAATATAAGTGAGAATATAAATAGATTAATATATATTATATATTCAATTGATTAATATAATATTAATATTTCTTTGAAAATGTTGTGGGAAGAAGTGTTAGATGATTCGTTATATGAAGCTACGCATTATTATTATTCAGAAATTCGTGGCGATTCTTCATCAACAAAAAATCTTTTTAATGTGACGAATGAATTTACTTTACCTTTTGTTGATTTTAGAAAAACTGTAACTCGAAATATGTTGAAGAGAGATTCTATAATTCATTTACAATCTATGTTAATTCCTACTAATTTATCTTTAATGGAAAAAGAAGAAGATAAAACAAATGATCCGTGGATTCAAAAGGTAAAAGAGTATTATAATAATAATATTTATGAATTTTATTCTCGGATTGGATTGGATGAAGAACCGGTAATATTAGATTGGATGACAGAAAAGGTGTGTATCGTACATGGTTGGGATGTAAAAGTTATTGATTTTCGAGAAGACGTGCGGAAAAAACCTAATATATATCACAGTATTGTACAGTTAGTAAATGATGAATATTTGAAAAGGAATGATGACGATAATGTATTTATGAAAAGAACATTTATGAATGATGGTACAAAGTGGGTTATGTGGAATGATTTACGAAGTGATATTGATAAAAATTGGTGGAACATGAATTTTCCGTTGATTCCAAATTCTTATTTACCGTTTAAATTTTGGAATGGTTCGTTTTGTAGTGGAATATCCGCTAGTCCTTTGAAAAATGAAAGTTACATTTCAAGAGAAAGAAATTTTTGTGAGATGGTGACGGATAAAAATCGAGGAGAAATTAATTTTAAAATGCGAGGGTTAAGACCGCAAAATTTCTTTTGGTATGATGTAATGCCGAAGGGAAAAGATGTGAGAATAGTGAGCGAACCGGAAAGTGATAAATACGATGTGAAGCAGACATTTATTCATAATCAATATTATTTTCCTCTTCCAAGTCCTTTACCTACTACGACACCTGAAGTTGTAAAAAGCGTGATGGATTTTAGTTTTATTCCTACTCATTCTCAGGCTGCTGTTTATAAAGTATTTCCGTTTCATCAATATATTAGTTTTCAATATGACGATAAATTAAGTATGTATGATAATCTTCATAATTTTGCTCGACAAGGATATGAAAAGTTTGAGAATGGAAAATATGTTTTAAGAGATCCGTCAGAATATCATAATTTACCATTTTTGTTTTTTGTGGAACATGATAATAATCCAAAAGATGGTAACGTTTTAGATATGATTGATCCTGATCGAAGGAAATTTACATATTTGTTTTCGATAAAAATCGAACCTCGAGATTCCGATAAATATAAAAAAAGCGGTAATGTAAATGAAATTAAAATTACTGTTCGTGTTTCTAATATTGGTCATGTGTTTGGTGAAGATCCTAAAACTGGATATTCGTATCCTATATTTGTACCAACACCGTTTGCAAGATTTTTTGAAGAGTACATTCAAAGATCTATATATCCGACTGGTGTAAAATATTATTATAAGTTTAATAAAAATAAACATTTAACTGATATGAGGTATTGGTTCGGAAACAATATTATTCAAGAAGGACATAGTAGTGGAATCCCTAACGAATGTTTGTTGATTGAAACAATGTATGAATATTTATACGGTGAAGATAATGATCGAATTAAAGATAAGCAAGTAGAAATTGAGACATTATTACAAGACTGGCAGCATTTGTTGTATGCAGATAAGTCGCATTGGAAATATATGCCTTGCATTCCTCCTCGTATTCAAGATTTTTTATTTGGAATGTCGTGTATAAGATTGAAGAACAATAGAATTGTGAACAAAGCGGATTATTCGTATTTAGAAGTGTCGGCGAATAAGGATACTATTGTATCACATTTAACTATTCCATGGTTTCAAACAACAGAACAGAGTATATTTCCTATACGTTCGCCACAAATATTGGATTATTTTAAACAAGGATTAATGGATGGAAAAACGAATATGGTGTTAAATGGATTAAGCTTTGAAGATTATAGGAATAATATATATTTGAAAGTAATGTGTAAAGATCTTTGGACTCCGCAATGGAGTGAGAAAGATAATTTGAAATGGTGTCCTCCGTTATATGATGATATTCCATTAGAAGCTATTAATAAAAGTGTTGTGTATAACGTAATTAAGTTTCTTAAAAATCCAGTGGGAAATTTTAAATATTCATTAACGTATAATGATGACTATGTTTCATTATTAAATGGTGATTTTAAATCAGTTAAATTTAAACCATACATGAATGATAAAAAGAACAATTTGGAAGTGTGGTTATATTGTGAACAAATAAAAGAAAGTTATTCTTCTTCAGTAAAATTGCCTTTGGTATGTTTAGGTTTGTGGAGAAAAGAAATTCCTACTAAAAATAAAACGAATTATTATCGTTGGTGTCAAGGACAAAAGAATATATTAACGGATGATGCTATTCAACAACTTACATTTTATTCCACTGATATATATCAACAACCGCTTGTTCAAAGAAGATATGATGGTACTATTATTGATAATTGGAAAGAAAGCTATCCTATTAGAGGAGTTCATTTAATAGTGTATCAGCCTAGAGATGAAAGAATTAAAAATAAAAAATTGACAAATGTGTTTGAAACTATGATTATTCATCGTGATGATAATAGTCTGCAAAACGAGAGTAACCCTTTTTCATTAAGATTATCGGATTCAGTAGTTAATGAAATTCAACAAAGAAATATAAATAAAATATATTATCGTTGCGCATTAACTTACATTTATTTTTTTCCAACAGAAGCTCTTAATTTTCCTTCTGAAGATGATCGTTGGGTGCATGTTACGTTTAATATGGCGGAGAAATGTGATGTTTATTTAAACAATATAAAGGTTGAACATGTAGTGGCGTCGTTTGATTTAAATCAATATTTAGTTAAAGGTGATAAAAGAACAAACATTTCATTGTTAAACAATTATCAACCTCTTTTAGAAGGGCAAATGCGTTATTTTCAAGTAAAAGATACGGTTGATTTTTCATCATTTAGTTGTACATTATTGAATTCAAAAAATGAAAAATTAGTATATAATTATGTTATCGATCCAATATTTGTATTGCAATGGATACCAGTGGTGTGAAAGATGTTTTTATTTTACATAAGAAATGGAAAGGAAATGACAATAATGAAAGTAGTGAAGTTAATCCTTTTTTGTTGGGAGTGGAGATGGAATCTATAAGCGAATGTTTGCAAAGATATGGCGAAAATAGAGTGAAATGCTTCGTTAAGCAAATATTTTTTATGCCGAATAACGTTTTGAATTTCCCTCACGAAGATGATAAAATGGTACATGTTCAGTTTGAAAATGCATTATCTCAAATGGTTTTTTTAAATAACAAGCTTGTTGAAAATATCGTTTGTTCTTTTGATATGAATGAATATTATGAAAGAGAGGGTTATATTCATGTTACGAACAACAATAGAAAACCTCAACTTGACGGTGTAACGAGAACGTTTATTTTAAATCGAATAACATCGCTTCAAAAAATAAAATGCACGTTATTAAATTCGAATAAAGAACCGTTAATTTTTGAAGATGATAAATTTAAACCACTATTTATTGTTGAAGTTGAAGTTATTAATAAAAAATGAGTCATATTAAGTCGTATGGTAATAGATTTATTGCTAAATCGAAAAAATCTCATGATGAGATTCGACAAATATATAATGAGATAAATAATCAAAAAATGAGACAAATAAATGGTTATTTACAACAAATTAAAGAAGAAAATAAAAAAGAAATGTATGAAAGAATAAAAGAAATGAACGATAAACTCGAATCGTTTAAAAAAGAGAAAGAGAAAGAGATTTGTACAAATGAAGAAAATAAACAGCGTAAAAGAAAAACAAAGATGCGAAACGAAAAACGAAATGATGACGTAAGTGAAGATGAGAACAATGAAAGTGAAGACGAAGTGCGAAAAGATAAAAAGAGATTTCGAAAAAGTATATTGTGTAACGTATGTTTAGAAAATGTTGAAGCTGTAAATGTTGAGGGTATGTGTCGAACGTGCGCCTTAAGAACCGTTGTTTGTAAAAGACCCGATAAAAATCGAAAAAAAGAATGGTTGCAAAAAGGTTATAAGAAAGCATTGAAAGACGTTAAAAAGCAAAAAAAAGACGTGTTTAAAAGCGATTCTGAAAGCGATTCTAATTGATGTATATTCTTAATTAAAAATATATATAAAGAGTTTGATAATGTTGTATTGTTTATTAGTATAAAAATGTCTACAGAAAGTAAGTTACGTAAAAGAAATTTGGAAGATCGTTATAGTCCCAACGATAATCCTGCTACTCTTGAAGAGAGTTTAATTAATACAAAAGAAGAAGGAGATTTATTAAAACAAGCTCTTTCAGGAAAATTATCTAAAGAATGGCAAGAAAGATTGAGTGAAAAATGGACTGGTTTTAATACGACAGGAGTTCAAGAAGAAATAATAAAGTCAACTACCCAAATAATATATCCTAACAATAACACAACTCGTGATATAAAACTTCGTTTTGAATGGGAAGCTGTTGATCATATAAAATTAAGTGAAATATGTCTTGCTTTTAAATTGCGAATATTAAAAAATGTAAATGATAATACATCTTTTAATATGGCAGATGGTCATGCTGATGATGCGTTAATGAAAAAGTTTTGCGTGCGAGAAGATTTCATATTTTATTGGATAAAAGGAATTAAATTGTTTACGAATTTAGCGAAAAATCAAGAACATTGCAGCAATAATTTTGTTCCTTCAGAATTTTTGTCTCGTATGAAAGCGATAACTTATAAGAAAAATTACAAAAAAAAATATCGCGAAACGGATTTAGATCAGCAAATGGGTAGTGTTAGTTATGGTAATAAAGATGTTAAAGAATTTTTCGCTAAACATCCAACAGTGACAGAAAGTAAAGGTGTAAATGCTAATATTCGCGCACTTAATGGTGAAGCTCCTGTTTATCAAACAATTTTGTGTGATAGATACAATAAGAAAGCATGCGGTAACGGAATGTATTTTCTTATACCTTTAAAGTTATTGAATGAAATATTTGAAATAGATGAATATATTGGAAGAAAGAAATTTGCATTGGAAATACATCTTGAAAATAAATATGAAAAATTGTTGGAACATATATTTCCTGTTACTGATGCGCAAGTTGCAAGTTTGGCTAATATCGGTTTAAAAATAGAAGATCCGTGTTTATATATGCTAAATCACAAAATAAATCCTACGTTGGTTGTAGAAAAAACGGCTTTGATGATGTCTACTCCAGATAAACCTTATACATTATTTCGTATGCAGCATTTAGAAACAATTGATAATGTTGTTAATAATAGAAACGAGTTTACTATTGACATGGGTAATAATAAAGTTTCCAATTGGTTGGGAAATACTATTATTATTTCTTGTTATCGAAAAGATCAATTGGAACATCAAAATAAAAATTGTATGACATTGCGTGATATTTCGACAGCAGTTATATCGCAAGTAACGTTTTCAAATTGTAGACGAAGTTATGATAGTAATCCGGGTGATGTGATTCAATTCGATATGAGAGATTTTTTAACTCGTTGTCAAGTGTATCGTATGTATGCAAGTTGGCACAATGGCGGACTTTCTTCTACATCGAATATCGATAATTTAGTATCTGCTTATCACGATCAAAACGATACTTTTATTCCAAGCATGCGTGAATATTTTAATCCAGAATACAATTACGATCAACCATTAGTGTTTGATATGACGAGTGATTATAATTCTGTTCAAAATGCTCCTCCTCAAATTATGACAGGAAGTAGTGCTTTTCAAATTACGTTAAAATTTCATGAAAATTTCACCGGACAAGTAACAATTGGCGTGTATGTGCCGACGGAATATATTCAAAATGGAACGGGGTTACACGAAGAAATAACATATTCACCTAATTCGTTAAAAGCCAGTTAAAAGACGATATTTTTTGATTAATTTATTATATAAAACGGAAAAAAAATATAAAAAACAACTATAATAATGTATCGACGACGTCGACGAGTACGTAGAAATAAAAACAGAAAACAACGAGGGAGAGGTGAAAAAATTCAAAAACTTATTCGATTGGGAAAGATTGCTGGTGATCAGTTTTTATCTTCAACATATGGAAAAAAAGCATTAGATTGGGCAGTAGCACGAAGAAGTCAATTAATATAAGAACGATGATTAACAATTCTCGAGATAAATTTACACGAAAAAAACAAATATTAAATCAAAAAAGATATAAAAAACGAAGAAGAAGAAGAAACATGCAAAGAGGAGGATTACCTTTTCTTATTGCACCGATTATAGCGGCCATTGCGGCTAAAGCAGCAGTTGCAGGTAAAGCAGCAGCGGCAGCAGCTATCGCTACAAAAGCGGCTTTAGCGGCTAAAGCAGGAGCGATTGCAATTGGAACAGCAAAAGCGGCAGCAAGTGGAGCGGTAAGCGCTGGTGTTGGTCAAGGTGTAAAAGCAATAATTGAGAATAATAAATAAAAATGTAATTTTAATAAAAAAAAGAATATATCTTACAAAAAAAAGTATTATTCGTTTTCGTTGTATTTTCTTTTTCTCGTTTGTTTAAAAATAGCAGCATATTTCATCGAGTGTGACGTTAGATTATAATGAAATAATGTTCGTTGATCTGTCGAAAACATTCCATTTCTTAATTGATGCTCAAAATCAAAATATCCTCTTTGTTTATCTGTATATTTTTTCAAGTCTTCTTCTTCATCTAACAATCCACTATTGATTAAGTTTCGCAATCGAACCAGCTTATCCTCTATTTTAACAATTTTATTATGCACCCAATTTAAAATCGCATCAGCTTTAATTGTAAGCGAGAACGCCTTTTCAATTTTTTCAACTTTCATATCCGATGTAAGTTTGACATTAATGTTGTTATTTAATAAATGCGTTTCGTTTAACTCTGATATATATTTTTCCAAAAACGAAGTGTAACATAAAAGAGTCATTTTTTTTTGATATTTGTTTCGTTAGATTCACGTTAGATATAGAATAAAATGAAAAAAATCATGTAATTTATATTTTAGTAACAATGTAACAGGTGAATCAATAAATAAAATGTTAGCAATAACAATCGATGTTGTTAATAGTAACAATGAATAATATTGATTAGGAACAAATAAAATGCCTGCAAAAGAAAAGTGACGTAATAAACAGGTGAATAAAGAAATCGATGTTGTTAAGGGTAGCAATAAATAATATTGATTAGACACAAATAGAATGTGTACAATATTAAAGCGATGGTATTGGTTGGGAACAAATAATAAAAAAACAGGTGAAATAACAAACGAAATCTATATAAACGATGATAAAGTTTAGTTGATAACATTCGATAAACGATTAATAACATGGATACAAACAAAATGGAAATATACGAAAAAGTACGAAAACGAAAAAGTAACGTTGATGAAAAGAATGATGACGTATTCGATGATATGAAAAAATCAAATGTTATTAAAGAAATTGGAAACGTTACTCAAGAAACAAACGATAAAGAGACTAAAGTAACAAAGCTATTTGAAAATGTAATGATAAAACGTTGTAAATGTGTTAATATATTTTGTTTTTGCGATATTGATATCGAATATAAGAAAATTTTTTTTTAGATGCAAAATAATAATGTTTGTGTATGTTCCAAGTCGATTATAGAAGATAAAGTTAAAACTGTAGAGCGATATCGTAAATTGATTAAGAATGAGATAAAAGATATTATGCAATGCGAATTATGCGAAGAAGTGTGGTTAAAAAAAGACAATATTGTATATAAATGCGAATGTTGTAAAATAAATATATGTAATAGTGAAAATTGTCAAGAGGAGCATCAGTGGAGAAATGATTTTGATTGGCGACAATTTGAATTTGATGATATATAATTTTTTTGTAACGTTTTTTTAGATAAAAAAAATGAATACGTTATTAAGTGGTGATGAATTGATCAAGAAAATAAAACGATTGAAGAAGAAAATAAAGTCGTTGAAATACGAAAGGTATTTGTTGAATAAAGAAATGACAGATTTGTTATGCGAAAACGAAAATCTTATTGATAAAAACGAACAATATAAAATCACTCTGGCTAAACTGAAAAAAAATGTATTTGTATTAAAAAAAGAAAACAGACTCATGAAGACAATAAAAAAATAATGTAAAAAGTTATAACAATGTTAATAATTGTTTATCTTCTTTTGAAACGTCATTTTCTCTTGCTATATCTATTAATCTTTTTTGTAACGAAATCATTTTTTCGTTTTCTTTTAAAGTGTTGATCGAATCGTTTAACCAATAGTACGGTAATTTGTTTAAATCGTTTTCATGTAAAAACGTCGAGTTTTGAATGTTTTGTTCTGTTCTTAACCAATCAAAATGTTTAAGTAAAGCTTTGTTTTCGTTGTGTTGTAAAATATTAACTTCGTTTTGAAAAACGCGAACAGGGTTGAAGTCAGAAGACGATGACGGTGAATCGAGTAAGTACATTTCTTCTTCTTTATCTTCTATATCGTGTAAAAAAGCACGTTTAGCTATTACGTCGCAGTAATTTAAAAAAACATTTCTAATAAAGTTTTTAAATTGAAAAATTAAACGTTGATCAAAAACGGTGTTTTCTTGAAAGTGTGAAGCCAATATTTGTTTGAAATAAGACAGGTCAATATTTTGTTTGATTTTTTCAAAATGTTGAAAGAAAAGCGAAGCAAAATAAGCACACCAACCGCCACATAAAACAGTGTTGTATTTTTGATAAATCAATCGATTGTACGAAATGGTAAGATTTTGTATGTTGTTTTCCAACGAATAGCATTTGATAAATTGTGAAAAATAATAAAATTGCGTGTTTGCTTTTAAATCTTTTTTAGAATCTCGCAAAGTCGTGTCGATTTCGTTGTAATTAACAGATAAACTATCGATGTAGGAGTTTGTATTTATCAAACTCGCATTTTCAAAAAGTGCGTTGCAAGTTAAAAAAGACAAAGGAATTTGATGATCGAAACTTTGTTTACCGAAGCTATCGAAACAAAACAGATGATCTTTATCTATTCTCATTAACATTCGCCAATGTTCACCTTTTTTATATGACGGATCGCTGTTATATATAATAAAGCAACCTTTTCTGTTAAATTTTTTACTCAAATACGAATAATCGAATGCATTTTGTATTTCATCCAACGAATATACACCCAAATAATAATCGTTAAATAACGGTTCCGAAGTAAAATAATCGTGTAACGCTTTGTTTGTCACCATATTGTTATATAATCTATTTATCCTTTTTTCTAGTATAAATAATATATTTACATATAAAAATGATGCGCACCATTTATGAGAATGTGACAGAACAAATGAATAAAGGTAAGCGTTTATTTTTTTTATTTTGACACTATATTAATTCATATTCAACCTTTTTTAAAATAGTATATAATGGAAGAAAATAATATGAAAAAAAATATTAAAAAATGGCTATTATAAAGTATAAACCGAGGCGAATTATGATGGCGGATGATGACGATGATGATGATGTTGATTTTAAAATAGTTTCTTCGGTACCGGTTAATAATTCTTTGCCGGTAAAAAAACATAAAAAAAAATGGAGTAGAAAAAAATTTGGAAAAAGAAAAATTGAATGTAAAAAATTGAAATTTTGCAAACGAAAAACAAATTCGAGATATACCAACAATGCGATGAATAATAAATTAAATAGGGTTGGAAAAAGAATTGTAAAGTGGGTTTTGACTAAACGAAAATAATACATTTTTTTTTTTAAAAGTAGAACTGCGAAGAAGATGGTGGTTGATGGACATAGAAAGTATTCAAATAACAAAAAATCACATATGCACAAGAGAAGTATCATTAACAAGAATGTGCGATCCTTTTGGATACATGTTGAATATTCACGCTATTCCGTGTCTAGATTACGATCATCTCGCATCTAAATATCGAAACGCGTTTGAATATTGTTGCAAATTTGTTCACAAATTACCATATTATCCAAAAGAAAGTTTGTTAATCGAAAACAAATCGTTATTCGCATCAACCAAAGTAATGTCGTGTAAAGACGTGAATGATTTTTTAATGAAACATATCGGTAAAAACGATGTAGTATTGTATAAAGGTGGAATACACGAGAAACGGTTTTGCGAAAAAAACAATATATTATCTTATAACATTGAATTGTTAGGCGTGCCTAAATTTGAACATATATCATCACCATTTAAATATGGACAATGTGGTGGACATATTGACGATGGCGAAATAATCCATTGTCCATCTGTTGAAATAATGACTTTTAATTATTATTTAACTCAATATTGTATGGAAGATTTATTTAAATTACGAAATATATTGCAATAATATTTATGATTTTTTTTATGATGAGTTTTAGAAAATAACGAAGAGGAACCAATGGAAATCGATGAACCGTTGGAAATCGAACAAAAAAATATATCAAAAAATATAAAACAAGAAGAAAATCAAGAAGAACCAATGGAAATTGATTGATAATTAAAACAATGTATTTCATTTATTAACAATATATATTTTTTATTACATTTTAGATTTGATTTTTTTATAAATATATCGTCCTAATAAGGCTCCGCCAAGCAACGGTAAAGCAACAGGTAGTCCGCCGCGTTGTTTTCTTTTTTTGTATTTTTTCATTTCGTTATTGATAGCGCGATGAACGATTTTTCGAATTTTCTTTTGTTTTTTTTTTAAACCAGATCCTCGATATTCTTTCATGTATTTTCTTTCGTTGTTACCTCCTCGATAAGTGCGAAACATAGTATAAGTAGACATTTTTTTTTTGTTCTAAAGTTCTATGCGATTAAGATAATTCTTTTTATAATCTTCATAGCTGTCAAAATAACGGTCTTCATCGTTTAATGTAATGGGGTATAAATCTTCTCTGCGAACGAGGTATTTTCTTTTATCAATCGTGTGTTCGATAAAATAGCGATGAGTAGGAGCGTAAAAATTATCCAATTGATTTTTGTCTGTCGCTACTTTGGTTATTTTGTAAACATCGTTTCTGTTCCAATACGATTCGGTTCTCGTAGAAGGTTTGCTAAACGTGTCTCGATCGAGAGCTTTTGTTTGTCTTCGATAACATAACGTTCCCACGGATAACGGTTTTAAAATCGGTTTCTTTTCTTTTTCTATTCTAGTCGTATTGTTGTATTTCCATTGGGCTTTTCTCTTTTTTTGCGCCGATACGCGATCTTTCATTCGCATTATTTTACTTTCGTCGGTGTTTGCATCTAATTGAACAGGCGAGAAACCGCTATACGAACAAGGAGTAGAATTGATGACGTCTTGCAATTCTTCAATATACGCGTCCCAATTTTTTTTTACGCTAAGCTGTTCGCTCATTTTTAATCGTCTTACTAAAGTCTTTAAAGTATAAATAGCTCTTTCCGCACGGTACGCATGACCCGTCCTGCTTGAAAAATGAACGACGTCGTTTTTTTTGCACCAATTTTTAAATTGAGAATTGAAAAATTCTCCTCCTTTATCTGTTTGCAAATGAACGCGTTTGCCAAACACTCTTTCTATTCCTTCAAACATGTTTTCAAAAGCTTTTGTAACTGTAGAAGGTTTTTTGTTTAGACAGCTTCGCAAATATATCTTTCTCGAAACGCCATCGATCATTACCAAACAATATTTAGGTCTAAATATTCTCCTGTCGACGTTAAACGTTCTCATATCTGCCAAATCGGCATGAAAATACGTTCTAGGTTCGTTATACCTGTTCATGTCTGTTTCGTACGAATACGGTTCTCTCGGAGCTTCGCTTTTATCAAAATCGGTTTTGGTTTTTATTTTTTTCGTTGTCGACCAAGCCTTTAACAATTCTTTGAGCGAAACAAATTCGTTTTGCGTTTTTAATACATCGTTCAACAAAACAATCAATTTTTCGTCTGTTTCGTTTTTAATTTGTTTCACATCGCTCAAGTAACGATAAATTTTATCTCGTCGGGTTAAAATAAACAGTTTGCTTTTAATGTTTGTTTTCCATCGTTCCACGAGGTCTTGCACGTTAGTCAGTGTTGTCATGATCGTGCGATCGAGTGTTGTATGATATTGGTTGAATTAGCAATTTCACCTTTTCGATCAATAATTCTTCAAAAATATATTTTATATAATTTCTTTCGTTGTCGATCGAATCGTTTCCGAACAATTTAAAAAAAGCCGACAAATAAATAGGCAAATTTTTTGTTTTGGAAGTCAAAACAGAACCCATTACCAAAAACATGATGAAACGAGCAAACACGTCAAATATTCCGTGTGTTGTTTCGCATAAATAAGCGTTAAAATTGAGCAAAAACCTATCAACGAGATCCTCCTTCGTCACGTTCGCATGATACGTTTGAAACACCCCGACCACATCATCGTCGGTTCTAAACGGTAACTCTTTTTTAAATACAAAACTCTGATAAATCAACGGTAAAAATTCGTCCCATTCGTTTTCCTTTGCAAAACCCGAAAAATCCTCGATAGCCTTTAACAGCGGTGCGGTTTCTTTTATAACGTATTCGTGTTGCTTTTTTAGGAATTCGCTCATTGCCGTTGTTAACTCTTTCGATTGATAATCAAATTTGGCGTAACGACATAATAACGTTTTTTCCCATTTTATCAAATTCGTTTTTACGTTGTCAAAAAAGCGTTTGGCTATTGTTCCCGTTAGAGTAGGAGATTCGCCGAGCCACGATTTTTCGAGCAAACCGCTCATGATAGGATAATAAGGATCGTCTTGTAAATCTCTTTGCACTGTGACGTGTTCCAGTTCGACGTTGGTTTTTTTAAAGTTAACGTTGTCGGCTTTTATTTCCATCTTCCATATTTTCGAAAACGGAAACGAATCGTCGACAAGCGATATTCCTCCCGTTACCGAACGAATCACGTTTTGATAGAACGAAATTTTATCTCTGTCTTCGAGTTTAATTTCGTTTGGTTTGTTTTTGTTTGTAAGATGATCGTATAGCTTTTTTAAATTTTCGTTTGTCTTTCGCACGCTGTTGCCGTATACGATGAAAATATTTAAATCGTTTAATTGAGGTAGAGTTATTTCTTTGCGATGTCGCACTTCCATGGTGAAGCTGTATAAATCGTCCCATCCTATAGTGACCGGAGTTTGACACATTCGTTTTAAAAACACACGTTCGTATTCGTGTTCGTAAGACGACGAGTCGGGAAACGTCAAACGACCTTTAAATTGGCAAAAACGTAACAAATATTCGTCTTTGTGCATTTGTTCGACGTATTTTGTTTTTTCTTCTTCTTCTTCTACACGCATTTTTTTTTGCGCAGAAGGTGAATAATTCGACACGGTCTCGCTTATACCGCTCAAGCTCGAACTCGTTAAACGATAATTCGTACCTCTTTGCGAACGAAGCAAACGAGACAATTCCATTTGTCTCACACGATCCGAAAACGCGTTGGTGTAATTGCGTTTTACAAGTTGACCAAACAAACTGCCGTTTCTTCCCGTTTGTTCCCACGTTTCCCATAAAGCGTTATCGGTTACGGCTACGGTTTCGTTTTGCATGACGTTTTGCAATTTCATGTCTGACAGCGCCATGCGATTGTATTCTTGTTCGTTTCTCATGCGATAAGTAAAAGAATCTTGGTTTAAATTTTGAAACAAAAGTTTTGAAGGTAAATTTTCAAACGCGATTTGATTTTCCTCTCGTTTTCTATCTCGATCTTCGTCGTTATTTTCCACTTCATCTTTATCGTTATCGTTAGCATCCGCATCTTTCACAAAAAGACGCTGTCTTTGCCAGACGTTTTCTCTCATGTTTTTTAACAAATCAAAAACGGAATTTAAGTTCATTTTTTTTTTTTTTTTTTATTTCATATAATCGATATCAAATTTTAATCTTAACAAATCTATAATGCAAGTTTTTTTTTTCTTCGTAAGACACGACATGTACTTGGTTGCGTGAACGTTTATTTGTTGCAAGTATTTATGGAAATTGTTCGAATTGAAATACTCTTTTAACGCCGTTATGTTTTCGCAAACAAACGCTTTTATCGATTCGTTTTTTTCCTTTTGTTTCCTTCCAGAAAACGCGTATTCGTCGGGATACGGATACAAATGTATTTTTATAAATTCTTTTATCGACGATGCGACGTTTTCTTTAAAACATTTAGCAAACATTTGTTTTTCTTCTTCGCTCATCAATTCGCATTTGCCAAACTGAACAGGATTGTAATGTTTTATCATGTGCAACAACAAAATTTCAATTTCGTTTCGATCGAAATCTTTACGTTGTTTCATGTTCGGTATATGATACATGGCTCTCAATTTGAGTTTGATTCTCGTGTTTTGTCTTTTTAATTTTTTTTTGTCGATTTGTTCGATCGAACGCCGTTGTTGTTGTTCTTCCTCTTTTAACGATAAATAAGCGTTTAATTCTTCAAACCATAATTCGTCGTACGTTTGTTCGAAAATGTTTGTTTTTTCTTTTTCTTGCACAATTTCCGTCAACCAATTATCGTTATCGTAATCTTGTTTCAAACTATTGCTCATCATCGTCGTCATCGTCATCTTCGTTTCGTTTTATTCGTTTGAGCAAAGCGTTTGCTCGTTTGATTAACGATCTTCTTTTTCTTTCTTTTCTTTCTTGTCGTTGTTGCTGTCGTTTTTGAAAAAGAATCGTTTCGTCCTCGTTGCACGCTTTTATACGTTTTTTTTCATCGACAATCGGGGGGTTAGATCTTTTTAATTCCGGGGGTTCGTTATAACACGATTTTAAATAAAAATGTTGATTGCGATCTTTAACTTTGACGTACGGAAAAGCTTGAAACGATACTAGTTTTTTAGCGACGCTCATGCTCGAATAATCGAAATCGCATTCGCCTTAAGCGTCTACAGGCACAAACACTTCTTGTCGTGCGGGATTGTCTAACGAACTTCTCAATCGAGCCGCGCTGCTATTTTTTCGAAAAAAAGCCAAATGTTTTCCCTCTTTTGTTTTATCGTCTAACAAATCGACTATGGGATGTTTCAATCTGCTTCCGCCAGACGGAAACTCGTTACGAAACATGGCGTGAATAGCAGAACACGCGTTAAACGCGATGACCAATTTGTAATGAACTTGTAAATTTTGCCAATGAATCGAATGATTGGGAACGCTATGAAATACGGTCATGGTGCCTAAACCGTGATGCGAACCGCTAGAGCATAGCGTTAAATATTGTTCGCTTTTTACACACAAAGGGCTTATATCGTCAAAAAGAATCAACGTTTTGATGTGTCTTTTTTTGTTGTTTTGCACGCCGAACGCTTCCAAGCTCAAAGAAGAAACGCGCAGTATTTCTTGATCCAATCGTTCCACGCTGTCTATGATGGTCAAATATACGGCTCGAATGCGATTGTAATCGGAACTCACAATGGAACGCCAAGCTTCGAGTTGCGAGGGCGAAGTTTGTCTGCTTTGCAAAACAAAAAGCAATTCCGCGTGAGGATATTTACCGGATTTGATCAGGTTCAAAGCCAAAGTCGTTTTTCCACAATTGGTAGGACCCAACAAAATGGCGTTTTCAGGATAAACGTCTAAACGAGGTTCGAATATGAGATGTTTTGCCTTTTGTTTCTTTTCTAACGATCCGCCATCGCTTCGTTCGGTATAACACGGTTCAAAACCTTTCTCTTTTAACAAACGAAACAAAAAATCTTTTTTTTTTTTATCGTTTTCTTCTTCTTCTTCTTCATCATCTTCTTCTTGTTGTTGTTGTTGTTGTTGTTGTTGTCGATCATCTTCTTCGTTTTCGTCTTCTTGTTGACGTTGCTGTTGTTGTTGTTGTTGTTGATCGTCTTTTTCGTTTTGTTGATTTTCAAAATATTTTTCTCTTTCTTTTATTCTGCGAATCATTTCATGAGTCATTTCGTTCATCATTTTTTTTTTTTTTTTTTTTAAATAATATACATTACACACGTCGTCATATAAAAATAAAAAAAATTTAATAACAATGTTTCTCTTTATATTCTTTTTTTTTTTTTTTTACAAACGTTTGTTTCTTTTAAAATGGGGAAGGGTGTGTTGTTCGATCATCGCGCGTCTATTTCAATAAACTAACCATTCGTTTACGATCTTTTCTTCGCACTCTTTCAACGTTGCAATGTGGTCGTCGCTACACATTTTTTGCATATCGCCTTTGCAACTCTTGTTCAAATCTCGAACGGGTTTTAAACGATAATGATCGCGTATTTCTCCCATCACGCCGTCGTTAAAAATGTAAAGTTTGCTGTTGATGTTTTTAGCAAAGTTGAGCGTGTTTTCTATAATGCGAATTCCGTTTACGCTGCTTTGCATGCGATTTTGCAACACTCTTTTTGTTTTTTCCACACCGTCGTCATCGTCGTCGATTTTACAAACGTAATCTTTGAAACAAAGCGCCGTTTTGTTCATGCCTTTGGCCGTAATTTTTTCGTTTTTGTCGCGAGTTTTAAAATTGATTTTTTTTAAAGAATAACACTTGGGAGCTAAAGCTACAGCTTCTTGTATGTACCACGGCGAAGGCACTTCTTCTTGAAAATAATCGGCTTCTTTGGCATGACTGTCGTCGTAACGATAATCGTTCTTGTCCAAATTGCTGTAGTCTAACCATCGTCTAGTATCGGGATTTTCGTAAAGACGTCTGTCTATATAATCTCTAAATCGTTCTGCATCGTTATCGTACGAATAATGGTTAACGGCCACACCGTACGAATCCGTATCGGCCAACAACAATTGAACGTCGCATTCGGGCAACGCTTGTTGAAAACTCCAACGAAAACGATTGATTTGATTTTTGGCCAACGACAAAACGGTAGCGGCTGTCAATCTCAAAGACTTCATTTTTTGTTTTCTCTTTTCGCGAACGACCAAAAAAACGCATTCGTTCAAATTGTCGTCTTCTTCTCCAAACACCCATTCCAACACGTGTTTTTCTTCTTCACCGTCACCGCTGCCGCTGCGACGATAAGGCGGAGCCAAACAAACGATCGATTTGCTGTCGCGAACGAGGCATTCTCTCAAATATTCTTTGTAATAATCGTCGTAAGTATAATCGGGAGTAACGTACGTTCCGTCTAAACGCACGCGATGAGCAAAAGTGTCCAACTTGTATTTTTCGACAGGCTCGCGAATCAAATTGCCGCTGTCGTCTACGAACAAATACAAAAATCGCGGGTCGATCATTTCCGTCGCTTCTTCCGTTGCAAATCCTTCGCTATCGTCGCACAGCATTTCGATCACTCTTCGCGTGCGAGCTATCGTTCGTTGCAACGTTTTTTCTTGATGGTTCACGTGCATGCTAGTGTTGTGTTTAGCGGCGTCTTGACAAAGCCAACCGTAATGTCCGTTGGTGCAAAGCTTGCAATTTTCGGCCGTAATCTTGTCTCCTCGCAAAATAGCTTCTTGTCTGCGAGCGATGTTGTTTTTCACCATGTCTCTCGCCAACGGAAAAGTCCAACACGGCACCACGTAATAAATTTTGTTCAATCGACAACCCCAACGTTCTATCAAGTCCAACAAGCACGGAAAATATTCCACCGTGTCGTGCGCCGACAAACGAAAAACCAACTTGGGCGTTTTGTTCAAAGGCAACGTGTACGTTCCGTTTCTCAACTTTTTTCTCGTTCTTTCGATTTCGTAAGGACTCAGTTCTTCGGGAACGGTTTCGCGTTTTTCGATCATGGGCGAATAACCTCCCATCGCGTCTTGGTATTCTTCTTTCATCTCCACGTTGGCGTACACCAAACACGTTTTGCCGAATCCGTTTTGAGAAAAATCGCCGTATTTCGCTTTTATTTGTTCCAACGTCGCGCACGAATAATCCATTTCGCCCGCTTGAAATATCAAAGGTTGCAACTGCGCTCGAGCGTATTGTCCGTTTTCGTCGTACATTTTTATGCATTGTCGATACGAAGGCAGTTTGGCGATCGGATAATCGTCCGTGTCGGCCGCGTATTTGCATATTCCGTTGGTCGCCATTCCGCCTTTGAGCATTTTTTCGATCGTTTCGTGATGTTCGAGCGATTGAGGAAAACGAATGGATATTCCGGAGTTGACAGAATTGAACAGGCTGGCAAATTTAAAAACGGAAACCACCTTCATCATGTGATAACCCGTGTTTTCGAACATCTTGTTGTCAAAATCGATCAACACGGCTCCCAAACTCGTAGTGTCCATCGCGGCGTACAATTTCAACAGAGGTCTCAACGTTTTCAACTTTAACAGCTCCCACATTCGTTTCGCGTTGGCGTAAGCGGGTTCTATTCTTTTCATTTCGTCTTCTTTCGTTTTGCTTTTGCTCAAATGGTTTTCTGCAAACGTTTCTATCGACGGACAGCGTTCGTATTCGAAATCCAAACGTTCGTCGTTAATGTGTTGATAGGGAAACACCGTTTTTTTGTTCAACAACGAGCGCAGTTCTTTCGTTTCGTTTTCGTTCAAATCGAGGTTCGCAAAAAGGTTTTCTTCTTTCAAAAACGCCATCATGTTTTCTCGCACTTCGGCTTGCAGCGTTTCTCCGAGCATGGAAGTGGCAGAATCCAACGATTGGTTCAATATTTTTAAACTGTCCAACACTCGCACCGCGTTGTCAAACGAATAAAGCGCGATTTTCGAAGAGCTCTTGGCGATCGCAAACAGTTTGTCTTCCAACGACACGTGTCGACACGTCTCTTTGTATTTTTCTTCTTCTTTTTCTTCTTCTTTTTTGTCGTCGTTTCGATTTTCATCGTTTTCTTCTTCGTCACCGCCGCGAGGCATTTTAAAAAAGCTAAAACAATTGCCAAACGAACAGTTCAAGTTCAACACTTGATTGTCAAACCACGAATTGTGAGCGTACACGTTTATAACGGGATCCAGTTCGATTCGAGCGCCGTAACTCATGTTGCAGCTGTTGTGAGCCAAACCGATCGTTTTTCCCGTCCAATGACAGTGATCCACCACCACGTGATCTTCGAACAATCTCATTAGCTTTTCGTGTTGCGCGGCGTACGCTTTGCTCAACGCTTCGTTACCGCCGTACAATATTTCTCTCGTTCCCGGTTTTCTACCGTCGCCGCACAGTTGATAAGCTTTGCTCAGCATCACGTTGAAAAACACGTCGTATTCGGGTCGCGAATCGCCGTACGCTTTTACCATTTCGATCCAAGGGTGTCTTCTTTTTTTCAAGCTTTCGTAAATCGTCTTCAGCCTTTGTCGAAACTCTTCGCCACCGCCGCAGCCGCCGTCTGCCGTGAGACGTTCGTTGGTCATCCGTTCGTAAAACGGCATCAAAAGGTTCCACGTTTTTTCGGGTTCGGGTTCGCTGAACAGTTCGAGATCGAACACCTCTCTGTCCGTAGCGTCGGCTTTTTCTTCGAAACACTCTTCCAACACGCACAAACAACGATACAATCGCGCCGGCTCGAACAAAAACTCTTTCGTCGATTCGTAATCTTTGCCCACCAACCATTTTTGCGTGTTTATCAGCAGATCGTTTGTCATGTCCATGCGAGTCACGCCTTTAAACAACCATCGTTTGACGTTTTCTCTTTTGATAACGTTGCTAGCGGGGTCGATGGCGGAGCTGGGAACGTCGATCGACGAATCCGCCTCCGGGTCGCGAAGCGACCCGGAGGTGGGGCCTGCTGGCCCCATGCCGCCGCCGCCGCCCCCGCCGCCGCCTCTGATCCCAAGACATCAGCAGCGCCTTCATCGCCAGCGGGAACGGGAACGGGAGCGGGAAACAGAGGCGATTTCTTTCGACGAACGTTCAAATCCAGTTCTTGTCTGCAGACGGTGCAACGCTTGTTTAGCTTTTCGTCGTTCCGCAGCGATCGTCGTTCTTCGGCGCTCAATCTCAGCTCGGTGTGAAGCGGTTTCAACACCTCGATCATGTATCGCTGCACGCTCTTGGCGATCGTCACCATGTCGAAACATCTCAAATCGGAAAAGTCGCCTCCTTTTTCGTAAAGACACTCTTCGAACGCGGCTCGTCGTTCGAGTCTCAACCAAGGATGGTTCATCTCCGCGGGCAGTTTGCTCAACGGGCAACGAGACATGCTCTCTTCGGTGTTTTCGTAATACCAAGTCACCGCCGTGCGACGTTCGCCAAACAACGAACGAGCCAAAGGAGGATGAGTGCAAAACAGCGAAAACGTGTGACAAAAATATTTTTGAGAACCCAATTCTCTCGTGGTGGGAGTCGTTTTTTCGCGAGCGCTCTTCACCAGTTCCGTTTCCGTGTCGAACGTCATGAAAAACGGAGGAGCCACTCTCGAGCTGCCCAAAAAAGATTCGTTTTCTCCGTAATAGCCGTGTTTGGAAAAAGCAAACTGGGTCTTGGCGTAAAATCCTTCGCACGAGGGCGAATGGTTGCTCAAATGAGTGAAAAACAGCGAACACTTTTCGCACTGCTGCATTTTTTGCAAACGAGCGGTCGACTTTTCGTAATAAAAACAGTGTCGCAGAGTCAACATGGAACAAGCGTGCATGTGTTCTCCTCCTCCTCCTCCTCCTCCTTCTACACCTCCTCTTTCTTCTTCTTCTTCTCTCAAAAATATCTTTAACGTGTTTCTGTTTTGCAAACGAACGTTTGCCGCCTCTCGTTCTTCTCGGGTCGAAAACTTTTTGTGCTTGTCTCGTTCTTCGGAAAGACACTTTCGACTTTCGAACAAGCACTTGATAAACGCTTTCGTTTTTCTGACCGCTTTCCTCTTGAAACTCTTCATGTAATATATCGCGTTGTTGTTTTTTTCGCGATACGTCCACACTTGCACGTTGCGATCGAGAAAATAGTCGTCGTACGCAAAATCCAGACACGTTTCGCGCAAAGTTTCCAGAGTCACGAACGGTTTTTTGAGCTTTGCCAACGCGGCTCTTTGAATTTCGATTTCTTTTTCGCTCAGCCCTTCTTCCAACAGTTCGTAAAATTCGCTTTCTTCTTCAATGTCGGCGCTGCCTCCGTTCGCGATGTTGCCGTCTTCGTCGATGTCGTCCTCGTAACGCGATTTTAAAAACTCTTTCCACTTTTCTAACGAATCCACGTTCACCTTGCTCAACGTTAACGAAACGATTATCGCGGCGTAAAAACACAACCCTTCTCCGAACAACGGCGAATAATCCAAAAATGTTTGTTCTTTTTTCCACGCGTCAAACTCGTTGTTTTTGTTGTTGTTGTTGCCGTTGTTCTTCTTGTAAAATCGACGAGACTTTACAGCAGCAGCATCGGCAGCAGCATCGGCAGCAGCGGAAGAAGAAGAAGTAGCACCGTTGGAATTGGAATCACCGCGTTGCCACGGTCCGGCAATTTCCCATCGATTTTGTTGCGCTTCGAGAACGAGGTTTTTTTCGCATCTCTTTTGTCGTATTTTTTCGTTTCGTTTTTCTCTTTTGATTTTCAGCTCTTCTTCGGTCGAGGCTTCTTTGACTTTTCGTCTTTTGTTTCGCTCTCTTTCGTTTCGTTTTTCCCTTTTGATTTTCAGCTCTTCTTCGGTCGAGGTTTCATTGTCTTTTCGTCTTTTGTTTCGCTTTCTTTCGTTGTCTTTCTCCCTTTCGATTTTCAGCTCTTCTTCGGTCGAGGTTTCTTTGTCTTTTCGTCTTTTGTTTCGTTTTCTTTCGTTGTCTTTTTCCCTTTTGATTTTTAGCTCTTCTTCGCTCATCAGATGTACTCTTTTTAAACCGCCGATCGTCGTCAGTTGTTTCATCACTTTCATATGTTTTTCTTGTTGTTGCTGTCGAACATAAGACACCGCTTCAAAACGAAGCAAGCACAACACGCTCCAACCGCTCCTTTTCATTCCCATCGATACGGCGCTTTTTTCCAACGTTTTTTTTTGTTGATTTTTCATCGAAATGTCGTACGATAACACGTTTACATAATACACGGGACTTTGGTAGTCTTGCAAACGAATTTGATAATATTCGTCGTCCACGTCGAATTCCACACCCAAACAATAAGCCATCGTAATGTTGTATTCGACGTAATACGTTTTGTTAAAACACGACAAACGGTTCGGTTCCAAAAAAGTCTTTTCGTAAAGTCTTTTGATCGTCTCGTTTATTTTTTTTTCGATCGAATCGATCGTTTCGGAAGCTTCGTCGATAACAGCTTCGTTGACTATTTCGTTGTCTACGAAAACGCGTTTAGATTCGTACACCAATCTGTTTAACACGTCCTCGTTTTTAAACTCTTTTCTTTTGAATTTCATTGTTTTTTTTTATTTTTTTTCTGAAAAAATAAAAAAAAAAATATACAATATTTATTTAAAAAAAAAATCAACAGTTTTTATAAAAATCCATCACTTTGCGATTTTGTTGCGGATAACCGATTACGTTTCCTAAATACAATCCTTTTACATCTCTAACGCGCGACAAAGCTGTATACAATTGTCCCGGCGCAAACTGAAACGAGGAAAACACCACCAATTTGTCAAACGTGCAACCTTGAGCTTTGTGAACGGTCATCGCATAAGCTAAAATAAGCGGATAGTTTGTTCGACTAGAAACCACCGTTTCGCCTTCGTAATGTCTTTCTTCGATTTTTTCGATCGCGCTCGTTTGATTTTCGTTGTTGAATCTAACGTACACGCAACGTTCGTCTATTTTAGTTATCGTTCCCAACGAACCGTTGTGCAGCCGTTCGTTCAAATTTTTAACCAACATCACCATCGCTCCCACTTTTACTTCCAATTTTTGAGGCAGCTGAAACGAATAACCTCGAGCGTTGTAATCGCTGCTCGTAAACACGTGAGTTTTTTCGTTTTTGATCAGACTCAACATGTATCGATTGTGAACGTTGCATTCGGCGTTTTTAAAATAGAGTCGAGGCACGTTCAAAGGCAATTCCTCTTCGTAACGAGAATTGAAAAAACGCAGCGTTTTGCTCGTCACCGTTCCGAGGCGAATTTCGCTAAGCGCTTTTGCAAACGTTTCGTCTTTTTGTCGTCTCGACGTTTTCAATTCCACTTTTACAAAATTCGCTTCTTTCCAAGTTTCGCTTTCAAAACAATAATTTCCGCTTACCGGCGATATTTGAAAAAAATCACCGCTCACGATCAGTTGCACTCCTCCAAACGGTTTATCGTTTCCTCTCGCCGCTTTCACCGAACCGTTTAAACGATCGAAATACCTTCCGTCTAGCATGCTTATTTCGTCGACGAACAGCACTTCCAATTTTTTCCACGTTTCTTTTGCGATTTCGTTCATTTGTTTTTTAAAACCCCCGTTTCCGTCACCGATTCCTATCCCGCCTAACGAATGCAACGTGATTCCTTCTTCGAACAAGCTAGCGGCTATTCCGGTGCTAGCCGTCATACGACATTCCGTTCCGATCGATTTTAAATAACGATAGCATTTTCGAATCATGTAACTTTTACCGCAACCGCCGCTTCCTGTTAAAAAAACGTTTTTTTTAGCATCTACGTTTTTCATAAATATACTTTCTTCTTCTTCTTCTTCTTCTCGATGCCGTTGTTGCATTTTATTCCTCGTTTTTTTTTTATTTTTTTATTTTTAAAAAAAAAACAAATCGATCTAAAATGAATAAAAAATCGATCTTTTTTATACGTTTTCGTTGTTGGTTCAGCTGTTCCGTGATGTCATATCGATATTGATTTAAAACTTTAAACTTTAAACAATGTTTTTATTGTAAACGTTTATATCGTTCCTTTGTTAATACGTGACGTATCTCTGACGTAACTGTTAAAGTGTACAAATTGTCATCTCGTTACGTTAATATTGGTTTAAACTTTGACCTATAAACATTGTTTTTATTGTAAATGCGACCGTTTATTTATTCACCTGTTTAAACCAATTTACCGTATAAATACGACGTTTTTTCGATAAAAAAAATCATTCGAAACCAAAGCGAACAAGAAGCAACAACTCTCATCAAGAAGAAGAAGAAAACAAAAAAAAAAATGAAATTTGGTTATCCAAACTTATCAGAAGCTACTTGCTACATGATTACAAACGTAGAAAAGGTAGTCAACGATTCTAACAACGGAGGAGTAGGTTATGTTCAAGCTTATGTTGTTCCTATTTTTCAACTGGACACTCTCACTTTGAACAAAGTCAATACAACTCTCGATCCGGCTTTTTACCAAAAACCCATCAGAGTGAATTTACCTTTGAAAGCGGATCGTCGTTGGACAACCATCAAAAACGGTATGCCTTCGTATTCTTTGTTAGAATATAAAAAATGCGTCGAAAACCACTTGCTTTTTTACAGAGCTGAAAAAAAGTTTTATATTGACGATCCTTCTGTCAAACGAACCATGATTATGAACAACGGCAAAGAACGTACCTATGAAATTCGCGATGAAATGGATATCTTTTTCGTTCAACTCGTTGACCCTTCCAATCCAGAAATCATGATGAAAATCATCAACGAATGCATCATTCATCAAAACGCTGTTTGGAATCGCGAACATAACGACAATCCTTGGAAGGCTAAGAAAGTAATGAAGGACGACTTTAACGTTCAAGAAATTCAAGCTATCGAATTTTGCATCGATAACACCGAAAGATTGAGAAAATTTTTCACTCCTTTTTATCCCGAGGCGGAACAAATTAACGCTGTCGATATCACATTGTAATTTTTTTGTTTGTTTTTAATATACATGAAATATATATGAAATGTGTTTTTTTTTCAGATTGTAAAAAAAAAATTAATAAAAAAAAATGACATTTTCTACTCGTTTGGAAGTATACGACGAATGTGTTTTTCATTCGCCCGACGATGAACAAAACAACGATCAAAGATGTAACCAAAAGGTGTTTTGGATTGACATTGAGTGGAATGATGAAGAATGGAGAGAAGAGTTGTATCGGTACGACTTGTCTCCACCACCACAGGATGATCCTTCGATTATTCGCAAAATTAAAGTTTGTTATCTTCACAATTCTAAAGAACTCGTTATTTTAGATCGCGAACTTAACAAATTTGATTACAAGTATCAAGGTCTTACTTTGGTTAACGCTTTGATGGCGTCTTTTAGCAAACAAATAGACTTGAAAGAACAAACGTTTGTAGAAGAACTCGAAAAACTCAAAAACGATTATGAAAGAATCGAAACGAGACTAAAGAGCATGCGCGATGAAATGTTTGACATGTTTTACTTTGGCAGCAACAGAATGATACCTACTATGATTGAGTACGGCTTGATACCGAGTGCAGCTACGACATTGAAAAATCCACCTTTTCGAGATTTTGATTATAAAAACGATCCTCACACTGTAACTCGTATCGCTTTTGAAGACGAATGCATAAACAAAGATGGAAACGTATCTTGTACAGTGTCGTATTTTTGGATCGATATCGAATTGAACGATAACGAATTGATTTGGAAAACGAAATTGTTCAATCGCATCGATGATTTTTTGGCCTTGAAATCGACAACGCCGTCTTTGGAGTCTTTGAACGCGGTCTCTTTTGTTCGCAAAATAAAAGTTTGCTATTTTAACGATAGCGAACCGCTTAATCTACACTATACGCTAGATCGTGCGGTGGAAGAATCTGATTATGAAAATCCCAAAAAGATGTTTGTTAAAGCGGTGGTAAGCTCGTTTAACCGACAAATCGAATTGCACAACGAAATATACGAAAAGGCGCAAGAAAAGCTCATCTCGCAAATGAAACTAATCGAAAACCAAATTCAAGAAATGTACGAAGATATGTTTTGCGAAAGCGAAATGATACAGTCGCGCGATTTTGAATACGACACGTGTTCGCAATGCAATACAGAAGAATACGGAGATTGGGACGAAATATTGGACGTTTTTATTTGCAACTTGTGTAAAATATCTAACTTGTATATCTTGCGTAAAAAATATAATATATAATTAATATTTTGTTTTATTTTAGATGAATAATAATAAAAGAAAAATAACAAATGCTGAAACGGATAACGAAGAAAAAAGACAGGTAAAGAAAATACCCCCTCCTTTGGTTTTACAACAACAACAACAACAACAAGTCGCTGTAGATCCTTACGCTTTGAAAGAAAAGGGTTTAAACTCTAATCAAAGATTGTCTTTTTATAACAACCAAATAAAAAAATTCTAATAAAAAAATCGCTCTGTTTTTTTCCAGATGATTGACTGTTTGTGCAAACGATGTGAAAAAAAACAATTTGAAAAAAAATCGCTAGAATGGAAAACGGATCGTTTCATGCATTACATTCGAAAAAAAAAAGAAGATATTCGTCGACTCAGAAAGATCGATCCGATTTCTTGCGATTGCACGTGTTGTCAAGTCGAAAAACAATGGAAAAAAGAAAAAAAAGAAACGCTTTTACAACTCGCAAACGATAAATTAAACGATTGGTTAAAAAATCACGAATGTTTTGCAGATTTTTACATTAAAAAGAAAACGTTCCTCGACGAATTGTTTGCTAAATACGACGTTTATGTTGTAGATAAAACGTCTTTATCTTATTGTAAAAATCACGCTCGTGCGATAATTCGAAACGAAGAAGGAAAATCGATGATTATTGACGACAATCCTTGTTTGTGTAAATTTTTATCTTGATTTTATATTGTTTTTTTAGCATCATAATAATAATGGTACGCATTCTTCATTTATCAAAAAGCGAGTTGCGAAAACCGAGATTGACCAACGTGAGAAAAATACCAAAGATGGAAGAATATCTCGTTTTATCTCCTCATCATACAGCTTTATACGGAATCAAACCTTATCCTTATCCGAGAAATGTTCACGTGAAAGATTACCCCCTCCTTAGATCGATCAGAGGAGATATTTACATTATTCAAAATGACGATGAAGGAAACACTGTCGATATCGATAACGATATTATAAAACGTTTGCCCGAAATAATGAAGAACGACGAAAAGAAACGAAAAGAAATGTGCGAGTCTTTGTTGAAAGAGGGTGTAAAATTAATTATATAAAAATATTGTTGTTTTTTGTTTTTTTAGTTATTAAAAAAAAATGAAATATCGAGAATTTGTTAATTTTGTTTCGTTACGCATTGGAATTGATTGGAAAAAAATGGGAAGAGAATTGAACATTCGTCAATACAATTTGGATACGATCGATTACGATTACGATCGAGAAAAATCATACGAAAAATCATACGAAACTATACGAAGATGGATGCGAATGAAAGGTTATTCCATGGAAGATGAAATATCAAAACATGAACGCGTTTATTGGAATCACATATTTACCTCAATAGATCGAAAAGATTTAATGTTTATTTAATTTATCTATCGTTTTTTTGTAATTTTTTTTAGATTAAAATATAATTACAATGGAACAAAAAACGTTGAGCAAGGAAATAAACGACGCCTTTGAAAAAGTTATGTTGTTTGGTCAACTAAAAATCGAAATCGATAAAAACGAAGAACATAAATCGTTGTGCTGTTGCAAATGTTGTTGCAACGAATTTTGGAAAATATATTGGAAAGAATATTTTGAAAAAATTATTTTTAACGTTGTTATGAAAAAATAAAATTTATTTAACAAATATTTATATATTTCTTTAGTACATACATAACAATGCAAAATGCAAAAGCTGAAAAAATTCTTTATCTATTGACAGACGTCGAATGCAAAATTAGAGTTGTAATGGACGAGAATAAAGATGAAGATTATAAAACGTCTGTCGAACGAAATTCAAAAGTTGCACTCGATACGTTTTACAAATTAAGCAGAAAGATTCGTCACTATATCGAATCGCCAAAAAATGATGTCGATTTAAAGGAATCATTACAGAAAAGCAACAAAATAGCCATGATCTATTTAAAAAAATGGAAGAAATTGAAAAAAAGGTTACACGAACATTACGCACACAAAAAAACAAGTTTTTCAATTTGCTTTGTTTGCGAAATATATATGGAAAAAAACTCTATTTACACAACAAAATGCTACACTTGTCGTATTTCTTTATGCTGTAGTTGCATACGTAAACATCAACGACTTCACCAAAACGAAAATGACGACGATCCGATCGATTTATCGTTATTCAATTCGCATTTATTAAACTCGTCTCATTGTTAAGACAGCAACGTTGATAAAACGCTGTTTTTTTTGTTGTATACGGTGTTGGTTTTATACGACTGTTGTTAATGGTGAAATTAGGTGAAACCGTAGCAATCCAATCGATAGCTAATTGAAGCTGTTGCGCTTTTTCTTTTCCAAAATATAACGCAAAAAATACAATAATAATTAACAAAATCAAACTTGTTATTTTATTTTGTTTTATTATATCCATTATTTGCTTAATGCAACTTTTTTTCTCGTTATTATTCTCCATTTTATTATTAATTCCTTTTTTTTTGAGCTTATACCGATATATATATTTGTTTTTATTCGTATTTAAACGGTTTTAAATATTGTATTTAGATGAACTGTAAAAAAAAATGCAACCACTGCTATGCTCGATTTAATCCTTACTCTACCAACGAATGGGAAGACATATGGAAATGCAAGCATCATTATTTGTTTCTCCTTTCGCTCGACAAAGAAAATTTAATACCGCTCAAGGAAATAACTAAACTTTTAGACGATACAAACAACGATCGAAACACAAACATTGGCGAAAGAGAAATCGAAAGTGCTATCGCTGTTTTTCTTCAAACAGCTGTAAACATTACCGATTTTGTCGATCGATTGAGATGTTGTGCCTATCTATGGGGCGTATCGGAACAAATTGAAAATAAATTTAATTCTATGGCAAATTCGACAGCATTTAAACGATTACAAAAAATACGATTTTAATATACATTGTAAAATATTTATTCTTTTATAAACCAATATTCGTAATGAACAGGTTTTATTCTATTTATTCGTTTTTTCTCTTTCATCTTTTTCCACCATCTTCTTAATCTTTTAAATGGATTTTTAATCGTCATATCTCGTTGTATTGATCGATGAAACGTTTGTTGATGTTGTAGAACTTGGTATCACTACAAATTTTTTTTTACTAGGTGATAATTTGTCTAACGCTTTCTTCACCAAATATCTACTAGCACTTTCAGTAAACGCCAATGGAAGAGGTGATAATATTTCAATAGCTTTGTTGGCTAATTCACCTCCTCCTCTCTGTCTTTTTCTTTTTGTCGCTTTTTTTTTCGTTGTTTTATTCTTTAATCCGTTACCACGATAAGGATAAGGAGGCATGTATCTTCTTCCGCTCATTTTTTTTTCAAAAAAAATTTATTCCATTAAGTAATATATATTAAAACTTTATTTATTATTTAGCATCATTATTTTTATCTATTTTAACGGTGTTTTTTTCTTCAATTAAATTGCTCAACTTATATTACTTAACACCTTCTTTTTATTTATAGATTAGAAAATAAAAAAAAATGGTTCTTGTTATCCATTTTTCAAAAGATCGAACGATCTGTCAACCCACGTTTCTCGAAATTGATCAACTTCCAAATGATTTGATTCATTTTTGGTTAACGACTGAACACGTTATTTCGTTTTCGTCTGGTGGTAAACTTAAAACCAAATGTAGCGACTATGGATGTAACACGCTTTATTTCACTTTGTCAAAAGACCAAGATGTGTATATTACAAAATACGATCAAAATAAAACGATCATCGATATCGAACAGAACTTTCATATGCAATACTTAGCAAATGAAAAAGAATATTATGTTTTCCACACAGACGAATTTTATTTTACCATTGAATGATATTTTTTTACGAATAATATGAATAATATTTATACGAATAATATTTACTCTATATTGCGATATAACTCCAACTCTTCCAGCAATAACGCATTTATATTATGTTATATATTTTGTTATAGATTAACAATAAAATGGTTCATGTTCTCTATTTTTCAAAATATCGAACAAACTGTAAACCGACGATTCTCGATATTACTCGAATTCCAAATGAATATGAATTAGATCGGCGTTGGTTAACAAATAATTACGCTATTTCGTTTTCACCCACCGCTTTAGTTGAACACGATGGCGAACGAACTGTGTTTGTCCTTTGTTCAAAAAACGAACACGTTTATATTACAAAACATAACAATCTTCATCACCTTATCGATGTTGATGATGAATATTTAGATGAAAGTTTTGAATACAACGAATACGGAGCAGATGAGTATGCATTTATCTCTATGGACATGTGTGTAACAATTGAATAATACTTTATATTTTAGATTAGAAATAATGAACGAAGAACAAAAAAATTTATAATTCTAGGAATTTCCCAGGGAATTTCCCTAAAAATATATTCTGTTAAGTTTAATAATTACACCCGTCTTATTTTCTATTTTACCTCCGGTTTTTCTTTTGTTTACTTTTCTCTGCAATCTGATTGGTCAATTTTTCTTTTGTTTACTTTTCTCTGCATTCTGATTGGTCAATTTTTTCTTTTGTTTACTTTTCTCTGCAATCTGATTGGTCGGTTTAGGACCCCCCGCAACGTTTTGTTTACTTAAGGGCCGTCGTTTGTTTACTTAAGGGTCGTTTTCTCTATATATACCGGTGCAAACGTTAATCTCTCATTTGGGCGAAAGCCCCAAAGGAGATCGGACGGCGAAGCTCTACTCAAATTTTTTCCAAAATGGCGTCGAAGGAAGGTGACTTTGTTGTACATTTTATTTTTTCTTTATTTGTAAAAATGCGCGGTTTAGCGTCTTTGAGGACTGGGAACTAGTTATATTTTTAAAACGGTGTTTTTTTCATTATTTTACACGGTGTTTTTTCATTATTTTACACGGTGTTTTTTCATTATTTTACACGGTATTTATTACGTTTTTAAACGGTGTTTTTTATTATATATTTTATACATATATTTGTTAAACGCATATTTTATTCATTTTTTTCATTTTTTCTATAATGGAAGCTGTTTCGGATGTATTTTTATTTTTCAGCTATTCTTTATTCGCACATTTGTATATAGAGTATGACAAATGTGCATGCATCCGTCCGCACTTTCCTGATTGGTTGAAATTCATCACGTGATCATGACGTCATTTGTTCCAATCACATCATCGATGACGTCATTATGTCGTCACATTCATGGACGTCACAATCATGTTGGGGAGTCGTGCAAGCACGACGACACAACGTGATTGTGACGTCCATGAATGTGACGACATAATGACGTCATCGATGATGTGATTGGAACAAATGACGTCATGATCACGTGATGAATTTCAACCAATCAGGAAAGTGCGGACGGATGCATGCACGTTTTCATACTCTGTATACACATCATCAAATGTACACTGACGCTCAGCTATTGCTAAATGCTATGTAAACAAAATATATTTGTTTTGCAATCAACATTTACAGCAATTCAAAATACGGTTGGTTTGAAGGTCTGGAATTGTTTTAATTTCAAATAGACTCCCAATATTAAGAATATTCAAACGTTTTTAAAAGCAGTGGAGCATTTAGACTAGATTAATATCAAAATTATCATAATATCATTAAAAATGCTGTAAAATTATTTGAATATAACTTGCACTAGCAGATTTACACAAATCTTACGATGAAGAATTGAAACTTCAAATAAACATTTTTGCCATTCGAAGGTTTTTTAACTATTCAGTTAATGTATATTGTCGAAGATTGCTATAGAGCAATTCAAATGAAAAACACGAGAAGTGAAAGATTAATAAAAAGTGCATAATATTCCTTAAAACATAATATTCTTACACACCTTAAACACAATAACTGAAGCCAATTTCTAAGGTAAATTTACTAACCCATTGATGCGCCTTGTAGCAATCTTGTCACTAAAGCCCAGCTAAATGAATAGCTGAATCCAAATGCAAACGTGGATATAGCAAGACAAGCTGACGACATAAGCAATACTTTCTTTGTATCCAGTATATCAGCGAAGTAACCCCAGAGAAGACTTTAGTGTGCATTAATACAATAATGTTTTTATAAAAATTACAAATAAATAGTGAATAATAGCATCTATAGCAAAATATTCAAAATTAATTACTCTTAGAATACTTTAATTTGATTATACCCTGGGCATTTAACCCACATTCTCAGAATAGTTGAACCACGATCTTATTACGAGTTTACAAATTCCAACATTTCTGTTCCAAACCACTGCTAGTTGAGAATAAAATTATCCCGAGTAAGAATTAAAACATTTTGTGTCTAACTTCCCTCTTCTTTGTTCGCTTTCTCCTACCCCCAAATGAAGGTAATATGGTTCTAAATATCAGGCATGTATGCATTTTGTTTGCCACTATCTATTATTTTAATTTTTTTATTTTACCTATTACAGTACATTCTATGTTCAATAATAAAGTTAAATAGTATGAGAGAGTTAAATAAACCTATTGTTAAACACATAACAGTATATTGAAAAGATGCTACACAAACTTTTTGATTCTAGCTTTGTAAGATATAAGGATAGTGACAAAAAAAAGTTTACTTTAAGCAGCCTCATCACCTCCACTTGATAGCGTAATTAAACTTGACTTTCTGTCATTATTGATAAAATGACTGCTTTAACTAGTTTTGGCTTTTGAATCTGCGTTTTGCTCAGTAATTGGAACTGTTAGAAAAACCCGAAATATAAATCAAGGTTCACAAAAATATGATGCAGAGTGTTTTAGCGGAAATGGCTTAGCATCTTACACTCTAATAATCTATAGTCTTAAAGAAAATTAACAAAACATGCAAACTAGGTTCTCAAACAAGCACATTAGCCTTAAGACCAATTGTTTCAGCTTTAAATTTCTTGTAGTTTATTGCAAATAGTCCTTTCTCATATATACACTAGTGGCCATAGGAATGGACACCCCTGTAATTTTTACCATTTTTCTTAGAAAAGTTGACATGCATTTGGTGGATTTAATTATTTATTTTTATATTTAAACCACGTCATCTATTATTTGGCTTATAGGAAATCGCAAGTTTTAATCGTTTATATCAATTTTAAACATTATTATGGATTATTATTGTTAATTGGTGTCAAAAATGAGTCATTGCTCTGCTAATGGGTTTCTCCAGTAAAAGGTGAATGTCTCAGTTTTGTGCTTTTGTGAAAGTTAGTCTATTTATTGTGAAGACTAATAGTTAATTACGTTATTAATTATCATTTTTATCCATAAATCTTTTAAGCTATAAATACAAGATCATTGTTTTGAAGTCATTTAGTTGAGTTTCAACAATTGCTGGTGAAAAGTCGACAGTGCTCTTGAAGATGTGTTTTTTAAAATTGTACTTTTATTTACAATGGCGAAAGGATATTGGTCACCTCCAAAGCGATGCAAAGCTGTTACATTACGTGGAGAAGGTTATTTGTACATGGAAATCACCAAAAAGTTGGGAAATGGAGCAATATAATCTGGATTGAGGAAGGTGTGCGAAAGGTTTAGGGCAACCAACACCTTCAAAAATATGCCAAAAAATGGAAAAATTAAGAAGACAACTGCCAATGATGACAGGATGATAATGAGGCTTGCACTTAAGAACCAAAGAGCAACTTCAGCTGAAAATAAAAATGATTTAGAGGCCGTCGGAGTTTCGGTTAGTTCAAGAACAATTCATCGAAGGCTTTTTGAAAATGGTTTAAAAGCAAGAAGACCCAGGAAAAACCATATTTAAACAAAAACAACGAAAGACTCGTTTGGTTTGGGCAATAGAATAGACGGAGGAGACAAAGAAAGACTGGGCAAGAGTTATTTGGAGTGATAAAAGCAAATTTTCCATTTTTGGAAGTGATGGAATCAATTATGTGAGAAGAAGGCCTGGTGAAGATCTTTTACCTGAGTGCACATTGGTTACAATGAAGCATCCAATTAGTGTAACGGTGTGGGGATGCATGACCAGAGATGGTGTGGGTCGTATCCACGTTGTGGATGGTATTTTAAACGCCAAACAATACCAAGAAAACATATTAGAAGCCAAATTACTCCCATTGTTTGATGATTTGTTTGAGGGCAAAACAGAAACCTGTGTGTTTCAGCAGGACAGTCCTATATGCCACTTTGCAAAAACTGTAAAAAATTGGTTTAAAGCCATAAAGATAAACGTTTTGAAGTGGCCTGGAAACAGTCCGGACCTGAATCCAATAGAAAACCTGTGGTCTCGACTGAAAAAACTTGTAAGGAAAGAAAAACCTGGGAACAAGCGACAATTAATAGAGGCCATAATCAAGCCCTGGTTTCACGTGATCAGCACTGAAGATTTGGGCAATATAGTGGGCTCAATGCCTCGTAGGATTGCTGCATTAATAAAAATTAATGGATATCCAACAAAATATTAATTTTTTTTTATAAGCCATTTTTTTAATAACGTGTTTTGTAAGCTGTAAAACGTAAATTTACCATAATTTGCCACTTTGTCATTAAATTGTTATATTAAAATTGTGATTTCGATTTAAAGAGCATAAATTTATTATTTTTTTTTTTCTTTCAAAACTTTAATGGTTTTCAACTAATTCTCCCAAAGAAAAATAACTCTTCAGAGAAAAGTTTGCTAGCTATTTCTTGGAGAGAAGAACTTTTCTGCAATACAAAAATTATCATTTTCAGTTGCTGTAAATCCGTTTTATGGATCCTATTAATAATTTGCATAGCATCGTTCAAATTTCTCTTTCAGATGATTATTGAAAAATAACTTGTAAAAAAAAATGTTTAGACAATTTTTTCCTAAAGTTTATCTATTTATTAGGGTGGAAGTTAAATTTGTGAAGAGAAGTGTTTTTGTAGTTTACTCGAAACACATCAACGAGATAATTAGAATATTCTCTTTAACCTGTTTTTAAAAATTTTTTCTTGCTTTAATACAGGATAATATCTATCTAAGAACCAATACATAATTGCAATTAACAAATATTTACATCAACTTTGAAAGTTATTAATTCCGTAACGTATTTAAACGTTCAAACATTTTTCGCAATGGAAACACACTCCTCCTTGATCCTCACAATCATAAAAGTAGCAGTTGAGGTATTTAGAAGCAATTTGTCTTTGCTGATCACTCCGCCTTAAAAGCACAACGATTTCTTGGGATATATCTTCAGCTTTAATACTTTCCTTGTTTTTTTCGAACTCCTCTTTAATTTGCTCTTAATGGTTTTTTGCGTTCTTTTGACATGCGTCAGGACTCATATCTATATCAACCCTCGGGATAATGCTATACGACTGTATATCATTTCAAAGTCTAATATGTTTCACATGACGTGAAATGGCATTTTATTTCACAGTTTGGTTCGACGCAATTCGAGTTATTATAGCTGGTTGCCACTTTGTAAGGTATTTTAAATTTGTTGGTTTAAGCGAAACCTTATTGTTCATTTGAAATCTTTCACCCATGTGATTTTTTGCGGGATGTTTATTCTTATCCCATTGCTGTTCATCTTTATACAGCAATGGGATAGCCGTATATTTTGTCCATCGGGCTTTTACTACTTTTGTTGCCTGAAACATTATACCAATATATTGCTTCTGGTTCTGACACTGGTTCTGGTCTGGTTTTACTATCATTTTAACTGAACGGTTTTTTTCCACAACTCCGTTTCCTTCAGGATAGTAAGTCGCTCGAAATCTAATACGCACTCTGCTATTTCCAAGAAAATTCCTTAGCTTTGAAGTTTTTTAACGTCGGCTTGTCGTCCGACACTTAAAACCACAAAGATAAGCAGATCAATATTTTATACGGTGCTCATTGTTCAAAAAAGACTCGGCATAGTATTCGAATTAAGGCAGGACCGTATGACCTTAATAGTTACCGCCACAATTCGGATTTTAAAGGTCTGCAATCAATTAGGCTCAAAAACTTTTTAGTACCATATTGTGTTATATTCGTGGCCCACCTCTCCTATATTTCTATATTACCCTATTTCCTTTTCACGCACCGTACAAGCGCTGAGTCTATTGACTGATGTGGCTCGCTATTTGTGATCACGTTTAGAATGTCGGTTTCAGTAGCTGTTGGAGTTACTTTGTGAACAATTTTTAACTTTCGATATACTCCTAAGTGTCCAGTTCTTTGATGTATATTGGAAATAGACTTGGTCTCTGCCCCTGCAACTTCAACTAAGCTAATCCAATGCTCAGCAACAGCCAGTTTGTTGAGCCATCTGCTAATAACTCTTGCTAATGCATCAGCTAAATTATTTTCCGAGGTAACGTGTTTTACTTCTACATTGAAATTGCATTCTTCTGTTAGTACGATTAGTCTTCTGAGAATCAACATTTCTCCAGTTACTTTTAATTTCAACCTTGATTTTCCAGTGAGGACATCAGTAACCTAATGGAATACTTTAACAGAATTTGTAAATATGGCTACTTTCTTCAGTTTCCACGTTAGAGCAATATTCACTACACTTATCAGAGCGTCTAATTGTACCATACTTACATGAAATTCAGACCTTTTTTTTTGCAGCCATGTTGTAACCTCCACAGTAGCATTCTCAATTAAAATAGTAGCACCAATCGCTATAGAACTTGCATCAAACCACATTTTTCCTTCATCACCGCGCAGTCCATTCACCAGGTCATTACTTTCCACCTCAGCATAGACTTCTCAAAGTATAAACTTCTCGTTGTCAAAATCTATCGCCAAACTAAAAAACTCTTCTTATTAAAAGATCATTCGAAACCATAGACAGGTAAATGACCAATCAACTTTCTAAAAATTGAAAACACCTGTCTTCTGATTAACTTTTGCAAAATAGCATCAATTTGATTCCTCCGCACCACATCAGTTTGTTACCAACTTTGAGCACACGCAATCCTAGCACACGAACCCCATCATCACTAATCTGTTTACAATTTTTGGTTTCCAAACCATATTGTAATAAATGGCTTTTGACATAATTTCAATTTTGTCGACTTAATCTTTGTTCTAAACCGCTGTCCCACAATAGCTCGACCCAAACTTCGCTTTTCCCAATGGAGAAACGGAAACTTCATCATCTTTTAAATGAGCAATAGATTATGCGCTAAATCCAACGTTGTTTTAAGAGAGAGGTAGCGCAGGTACCTCGAACCTGCACTCGCTTCCCTGCAGCTTCAAACATTTTGATTCAACATGTCCTTTAGGATCACATTTAAAACATCGAAAGATCTTCGGACACAAGTTCTTTGCACGTGAACAATTCTCTGTAATGTGGTTCAAACCTTTGCAGTTATAACTCACTACAAGAGTATTTGCAGCTTGTTATTGAGATACAGCGCCAACAGCATCAATGCCAGTCACATTTATTCATTTCAAGGCAGCTCTTACTTTGATTAACATAATTTCAATTGGCTCAAATTCTTGATGATAAAATTTTTGGTAAACATACAACAAATTCCAAAAGCACGGACTCTTCTAAAAATTTAGCAATATATGCCAATTGTCTTAAGTCATCCAAAAACACGTAAGCTTTCTCACAGTCACTAAACCTTCCTTTCGTGAATGGTTCGTATGTAGTAAAGGCATCTACATAAAATGGTACTAATAACACGCGCTCGACTTCTATTGCATCTCTTATATCGATCGCGGTTAAAGCATCGTAAACTGAATAGACAGCTTTTCTGAGCACAGTCGGAAAAAGTAGTTCGAACTTTAGATTCTGATATTCAGCAATCAAATTTGTTTGTAGTACGTTTCTGACATATCAAAAAATTTCATACTTGGTTCTATGGCTCGGGTAGCTTGTAGTTTACTTGTAACACATCGATGAAATCATTACAACATCTTTTTTAAAATCAAAACCTTTTTTTAAAAATTTTCTCTTTGTTTTACACAAGACAATATCTGTCATGAAATTCAACATATATTTCCAATTAACACACATTTACAAAAACTATCAAAATTATTAATTCCATAATACTATTAAACGTTTAACAATTTTCGCAACGGAGCTTCAGTTTTAAATTTTAGACAGTGGGGAGTGCTTACGGTTCCTGAAATGGAGACTCTTGGTTCCTTTTCCTTATATATTTCATCGCCTCAAAAATTTGAATACTGTTACCTTGATTATTTTACAAAAACAAAAATCATTTTCAATAATTTAGATAGCTTGATGAAAATGATAATATATAAAATCTCATTAAATAAAATTTAAACAGCATCTGATGCTTACATAGCAAACTCATAAAGTGAGCCATATCTGCAACTTTTTCTAAACCAAGGTCGAAAAAGGAAACTCTTCTAAACTAAGAGATGATTAATATGATAACGGAGTTTTATTGTGATATCAGCTATAGCTTCTTTACGCCAGGGAATAAAGATTTTGTGTTAAAGTAATATTTGTGAGTAAAAAAGTTTTTATGCAACAAATATAAACTTCATTTCGACTTCAAACAGTTATTTATACAAGGAGACTTTAAGATCTCAGACCAATATGGTGTATTTCAGTTAGAGTATTTGATTTTTGCGCAAAGCGATTCGAATAATGTAAAAATAAGCAGAACCAGTGCTTTCACTCTCAAGACTCAAACATATACATAAATGCACAAATACGCATTCATATTGTAATTTATATTCATACAGTCTTCATGGGAACTTGTTTTTATGGATTAGATTTTTTAAGGATTTATCTATTTATCTATTTGATACTTTTTTCAGTAATCTTTAGCTAAATGGGTGGTTTAAAAACTTGCCTTTTTACAAATGGTTTTCAATTTAATTAATCTACGGTAAAGCCTGACATCATATCTTGACTCTTCACATATTAAACTGCTGAGGTACGAAGTTTCAGGCCAGCAGCATGTATAATAACGTTTATGGCATGTATAACAAGGTTATTAGCGAAGTTTTTGATAACAAGTTGAAAATCCTAAAACAACATACTTTGTGGGGCTGATAACAGAGATGTTGAAGCTTATTTAAACTTGTGCTGGCCCGAAAGTTCAAAACACTCTGGCTTGTGTGTTTTTTAGTATTTCAAGACACTGAGTTTAAGTAAGAAACAGTTTGTGTATTTGAAAAGCAGTCAGGGTTTCGAACTTTCTCTTTCTTTTTAAAAATGGAATAGCTGACAACCATTAAAAAACTTACGAAAATTTGATTTTAATTCACCAGATTGATAAAACTTAGGCTTGTATATTTTTCTTGAATAATTCACTAATGAATTTGTCAACTTTCATTAAAATGTTAGATATTGGTATTATAAGTTAGTGTACAATTAAACTCTTCTAAAACAGAAGGATTAAAAGAAATAGGATTAATGCAAAGAATGGACTAAAATGAGCCTTTTTTAAAAAATTTCTTATATGGTTTCAATCAAAAACAGGTCTTAATAGAAATTTAAAAACCAAATAGTATCTTAAAGGCAAAAAAGGGATACATCTACTTGATTTTCTGTTAAGTTTTGAACATTCTAATATATAAATGGAAAAACTCCTAAAGTTAAACAAGCTCTAAAGGTTAGTGTTCAAACAGCAATGAGAAGTTAAATAAAAAGCCAAAAGCAAACAAGTTTTTATTGAGAACAGAAAGTTTTATAAAAAGTATCATTTGGGGGAACTTTTAGAGCTTTAATTTCCGAGTTTGCTAAATTTTTAGGAGATTTTACGATAAAAAAAACTATATCACCAAGTTTGTAGACTGTAGACAAACTTCCAGGCTGCCATTTGAAAATTGAATAATGCGCTTTATAATCGAACTAAATTTGCTTTTAACTGAAAAGTTTTCCAGCTGTTATTAATCATACAGCACAATTTCAAACATAAAAGTATCAGCAGGTTGCAAACAAAGTGTTGTATTTGGAGACTAAAAGTTTTATTTTTATTTACATTTGTTTAATGTTGTAATTTGAAATATATGTTGGATTAGTGATACAATACAGGTGCATCTTCAAACTGCTTTTGGTAATTACAAGATAAAAGCCAATAATTTCCTAAATTTAATGTATACTATTTTTTGTATCTTTGAATATAAATCATCCTTAAAAATTCAAAAAATAGCTCCTTTATTTCTTTAAAGAAAAGTCTAACCTAAATTATCTTAAGGATATAAGCTAAAGTCTCATAACCATGAGTTTTCATACTGATTGTTAAAAGGTAAATCAAATTTCATATCAGTTTATATTAGTCACTTTATATAAAAATAACTGAAGCCTTTATATTTAAAGCAAACCTGCTAAAAATTCTTGATATGAACAATGATGCACCAATCCAACTAGCATCTTTCCCTAAACAATAAAAAATGGGTATGAAAAAAGGCATACATTGACATTCCTCTACAGCGGTGGCCAAAAGTCTTGGAACAAAACATTTAACGACCAAAAAAATTTATTTTTGTTCTAAAGTATAAATTTTGAAGGTTTGAGGTATATTTTTAAAGAGAATGTTGTTTAAAAAAATACTTACAACTTATTTATTTTTTTATTTATTTTACTGTTATCGTTTATTATTTTTAGTATAAAAATTTATCATAACATAAAATATGTTGTTCCAAGACTTTTGGCCACCACTGTATGTTAGTTTTCTCTGGCAACTATCAAAATCCTTCAGCCATCTATGCATTAAACTTTAGCCTTTTTAAAATTCTTGCCGTAATTAAAGATAATTAAGCAAAAAAGTAATAAATTTTTTAGCACAAGTTTCTCTAAGTGTTATTAACTTACTATCATTCCGTTACAGAAATAATTTGGAAATTCAGGGAGTACACGATTTAAATTTTGGATGAAAACAAATGTTTTCTTAAAAACTTGTATTAAGTTACTTTAAAAAAACAGATATCTGATAAGTAAACGGACTTTTCTAGACACTATCTGTTTTTTCAGGTTGTTTTGTCAATAGTGTAAGAATGAATCGCAGTTTTATGCATTCTATCAATGTTTTTTTAAAAAAATTTTCCGCTCTGAGCAATGAAACAAATATACTGCTTTTTTCCAACTAAGTTATTTTATCTCGGCCTTTCCTTTTTTAAAAATTGCAATACTTTTAAAAGAAAGCACCTTTATGTGAAGGCATTTTCAAAGTATATGCTTGAAAAGAACTAATATATATCAGACTTTGATAGTTTTAAATAAGTCTTAACTTTTTTTTAATTCTAACTTTTGCATCTTTACTTAATTCTATAACACCATAGATATTTACCTGCTTGAACTTCTGAAGCTCCCAATGTCTAAAAAAAAACATTTAACTTTAACACGGGGGAAAAAAAAGAACTTGGAATTCAACACTTCATCCTTATTGTTGAAACATAGTAGTAATTTTTTTTTTTTAACAATTTATTTAATGTTGATAAAAATACACATTAATAATAAAAGACAAATGAAAACAAGTTATTTTGATAACTTATTAATTTTATATGTACTTTTTGATGCATTATAAAAAAGGCATTACATACATATTAAAAGGCCAATTTTCTTAAAAGTAACTGAATTACATCAGAGATAGACCTAAAGTTAAGATTGCATAATGCTTATTTTAACGTTATTTTCAGTTCCTTCATTTGCAGTTTTTGTCTGTAAAAAGTACTTCTATTTATAAATTTTCCGTGCAATAGCTGCTATCGTGCAATCAATTTAACAACATCCTTAAAAGTATCTTAAAAACTTTTAAATTTTTGAATCAACTAATAGAACTAAATTCAAATAGTATTTAAAAGAAAGTCGTTCTTCCTTTAAAGATTGTGAAGTGATTTTATAATAGTTAACTATTGTACATAAATTGCTAAATTATTGCCATGAATATCATTTAATGAATATCTAAAATCAAAGACATTTTATCATTTCATGAGTATTTAGTTATCAAGCTGTTTAAAAACTCAAATGAGCATAAAATAACAACAAAGTCTGCATCTGTATTTGTTTCCAGTATCTTCGGTGACAGTATTTGGAACGAAAAACTAGAGCACTTAGCTTTATTTAGAGAATATCTGGGCAATTACGTAAAGCTCTAATTACTGTTTGTAAATAGATATCTATTAAAAAATAAGAAGGAAAGTAAATAACTGGTTTTTAAAAAAGTTTGTCCCCTAAACAAGTATTTGAAAGATATTGAGTGGTTTGGAAAATCATCAGATGTAGATAAATTAGAAACTTTTTTTAAGATTTTTACTTTTATTATATTTTTGAGTAACTCAAAGAAACAATTGATTTTTAAAATGTCTATTGTAATACACTAAGGTAAACTTGATTTTTTATTACCCTTTCTCGCTCTTATCAAAATGATATTTGATAAAAATATAAAAAGGGCTAAAACATCGAATAACATAATGCAAACTTGATTATGTACTTCCTATTAGAAGTGATACTAATTTCAATTTAATTTTTTTCTTTTCTTTTCTTTTTTTTTATTACAATTTATCTATGTTTCGCAGTCTAACTCTGATGACTATGTCATAAAGCCGATGGTACTTGTGAAATGGAATTCAGAAAGTAACCTGAATATCCACCATTCATCATTGTGTGTTACTTTTTGTTTATAAAAAAGTATACTTTGAGAAGGCTAATTATAAGATTAACCGAAGTTTTCTCAAAAATTAAAAAACAATTTACCTTAACAAGTTTGGGCAAGTAGGAGAAAACAGTTGTCATGGTCATGGCATCAGCAATCTATAGTTTATAAATTTAAATGAGATTAATCTTTGTATTGCCAATTGTAAAAATAAAAAGTATTTAAAGAGATAATACTTCCATATCCTGACTTTAGCATGTTATTTCAGCAGATTAATTAAGTGTAAAAAGTTTTTGTTATGAGTAAGCATAGTTAAGTAAAACTTAATTTTTTTGCCCATAGTTTCTTCATATCTTCAATCATGTTCTTTTCAAAGTGAATAATGGCTGCAGAAAAAACACAAATCCAATGAAACATATTTTGAAGCCAAGCTTAAGTATGAGCAGTCCATGAAAAACTTCACTTTTGTAAGTATTTATTTCTTACATCATTTAAGGTAATACTATGTCAAAGTATCAACGGCAATTTTTACAACTAAGAATAGTATTCTTGGAATCCCTTAAAAATTGTTGATCCCGTAATTTCGTCATTTTTCACAAATATTTCCAGGGATTTTGGGATGGAATAAATAAAAAGTAAAGATAAATAGCGATTAAGTTATTAACTTGTTTGTACATTATAAAGCGTCTAGTCAATATATAAAAATACTTGTTTGATAGCTGTTTATTCGCTTTGAAATATTTTAATTTAATTTCCAATGATCGGCTTCATATTAATTCCTAATTTTCGCATGAGAATAAGAGAATCCTATCTTCTTAATAAAACATTTAATTAGCAATTAATAGTAAAAACAAAAAATATAAAAATTATAAAAATTATATTATGATTTAAATTATTAAACAAACAAAAAAAGCAATAAAAGCGTATAGTTTTAATTATAAAAAATGACTGGAATAGAAATTTTGAATTTAAAAAACTGAAAGTTAAATTCTCACAACAACCAAAAAAATTAGATAGAAACCTATAATTTCTATAATTATGCAAGAAAATGTTTGCGTGATTCTCAAAAGTTTTTTTACTGTGGTTTAAGTCAATGAAGTTTTCAAAATACTTAAGGTTTATTTCATAAAGTTTTTTTACATTTCATCAAAGTGGTATTTGTTTTCACATTAGCAAATTCAGTTAGAAATTTAGGTCTGGTAAAGAAATGTTAGCCGAAATAATTTGAGATTTTTAGAACTTTAAAAATAAATTAGAACAAAAGTAAATATCATGACGAACTACAACACCACAAGTCTCATATGGAGGCATTTCTTAAAATATGCAGAGGAAACAGTCGGGTGCAAAGTTAGTACATGCAAAAAAATATTGAAAACTGCTGGTGGTTCATCAAAAGGTCAACATTCCCATTTACTGTATAAGCATAAACTTTAAGTAACATCGCAATTGCAAGCACCAAGTTTATCCACGAGAGCTTCAAATTCTAAAGATTTAGAAGAACCTCAAAATAAAAGTACTGAAAATCACGAACTATTTTTCAACAACATTTAAAAAAGATGAAAATCTATCTGAAGTGTTGGCTCGTATGGATGCAAAAGATGGTTTATCATTTAGAACAATTTGTAATAACATTAATGTACGAGCCGTGTAAGTTACACGAGGATATAAAAATGTCCCAAAATCATGTAATACTGTAAAGAATTTAATCTGCTCATAGTAGTATAATGGTGTTATACTACTATGAGCAGATTAAAAAGCAAGTTATAAAGGAAATAATTGATCAAATATCAAGAGGCTCTAAATTTTCCTAAACACTTGATGAGTGGACTTCTTTTAGAAATTGCTGATTTCTGAATGTAAATGAACATGAGTTGAAAAACTTTAGGAATTTAAGATTGAAACTTGATTCGCATGTTAGGTTCTATTCCAGCAGAAAATGCGTTTCAGTTCTGAAAGAAAGACTCAACAACTTTTAAATAAATCATGAGGATGATATCAAAGGTATTAGGACTGATTGTGCACGCGTTTCAAAGAAACTTAGAAACTGATCAACATTTTGCATTGCCTACGCTCAACAGCTGTCCGTTATATCAGTTCTTTATAAAAAAGATGCCAGTTACTTGAAAGTTGATGAAAGTTTAGATGATAAGAACACTGTTTTTACAAATTTAAATACCAATGATGATGAAGACAAAGATAGTGATTATAACAGTGATTGAAGAGGAAGATTGTACTCAAGATTTGAACGATTCATTGTTAATTAATGAAACATCTAAGGTCCAAATTAAGCATCAAATTTTAGGACCTATTTAAAAAAAGTCAGCAAACTTATAAATATGTTTAAAAGGTCCCAAATAACAGATGAATATTATTTACAGTTAATAATTATTTACAACTAAATTAGTTAAGAACGCAAAAGTTGGTCATCCATTTAATCATGAATTGCAAATAATAGTATGCGATCTTGAGTCTTCAAATTAAAGAGAGGGTAACACCATTAAGCAGCATAATTTATGATCTTTGTAATGCCCTAATTACATCAGACGTGAATTACAGCAGACGTGAATAGTAATATAATTACAGCAGATGTGAATAGTAATATAATTACAGCAGACGTGAATAGTAATAGTGATGATCAACTGAACAAGGTTTTATCAAGAAAGGAGTATGTAAAATATCGAAACTAATAGTGAAGAATTAAATGAAGTTAAAGAAAAAAATAACAACTTAAACACCACCTTTATGGGTAAAAGGTTTAAAATCTCGACGATTGAAAAATTGATCCTTTTACTTTAGAGAGACTATTTATTTAACTTGTACAAAAAAAATGAAGAAACCCAAGATGCTCCACCAACAGAATGTATAATAAAAAAGAGGTCTATGGAGAGCACGCACCAATAAACTAAACCATTAACAATAATTGAATTACAAATGTTACTTTTAAGAAAACCATTAACAATAATTGAATTATTAATGTTACTTTTAACACGCTGCTCCTTGTTGACTTCTTAATAATGTTTGTCTTTTAATTGTCCCAGATATTGTCCATCAAGGGCTGCCTGTCGAGTTTAATGTTTATTATTTGACCTGAGCGCCGCATTATTCTGCCCGATCTCGGTTTCAACTGCACAGACATCTTCTCTAGTGCTTTCATGTGTCATCTTTATCTTTGCTATTTTGTTCAACATCGATCTCCAGAGGAATAATTTTTTAGACAAGTCCGAAACATATCTTGGATGTTCCTTTATTCGATAGAACCTTTAGTTTTGGTCCACAAATTGCTTTGGGTTTACCTTCAAGTAGATGGCATGTTTCTTGATAGCTGCCAAATCAAAACATAAATTTACTTGCACATTACTGCTCAAAATAATTGGTCTATCCATCGATTGAAATATAATAAGAGCCAGGGCTGTGGAGTCGGAGTCGGAGTCGGATTTGTGGAGTTGGAGTCGGAGCTCATTTTGGCTGGAGTCGGAGTCGGAAAAATTGTACCGATTCCGACTCTAGCTTAAAAAAAATCTTACAAAGTTTCATAATTTTTATATGGATTTTATAGATGTTACTCATTAAAATATTTTATGTTCTGTTAGTCTAAAGCACAAGTATCAAACTCTAGCCCTCCAGTTGTTACAAAACTACAAGTCCCATGATGCTCTGATAGCTGTAGGATATCCAAACATAATGGGAGTTGTAGTTTGTAACAACTGGAGGGCACCAGTGAATTTCTCCAGGTCTTGTTGGAAAAGATTCTTCAAGAATATGAACTTAAAGAAGAACAAGTTCTTTCTCTCCAACTGACAATATTTCAAACATGATTTTGACAAATTCAAAATGTTGTTAGTGACTACATTAGAGTTTATTGCATAACAAGAGTTTAGAAAAGTTGTTTGTTCAGAAATTTTTTTTCTAATAAATACTGTTTAAAGCACTAAGTGGTTGGATTATTTGTATCATAGTGATGAAATAGACAATTTTAACATTTATTCTACAGTAAATTTGTTGTTAAAAATTGGTTACTTATGAAGGAGTCGAGTCGGGAGTCGGAGTCGGTCCATGATAAAATGAAGGAGTCGGAGTCGGAGTCAGAGTCGGAACAGGAGCTTACCGACTCCACAGCCCTGATAAGAGCATCCTCATAATCATCTTCACTCATGTAGACAAGCAGTCTACTATTTATTACAGATTTAACATCACATAAAACTGGTAACAGGTCTTCATAAGAGACGAGGAGTTTTCTTTATTTAATCTATTACTCCTCTTAGATGTTTTTATCAAATTACTTGTTAATCAATTCACATACCCAGTTAATAATATAAGGCTGTTCAATGTAACATACCTTTTAATGTCTATCAGAATACCAATATTATCACTACTCGTAGCCTCAACAATATTTATACTACCCAAAATCTCATTTGTCCTATCTAAACCATCGACTCAATTAAAACTTCATCCACATTCAAACTGTTCTCACCATCAAAAAATCCTTCTTCAATCTCATCCTTATAGAAATATCTAGGCCCAGAGAACCCACTATCACTCAACTGCTTAAAATATGACATTCTAGTTGAAATATCAACTAGATTCTCCGATCCAGTTATACGACTCCAATTCTTTCTCTCATCCTTTTTTCTAATCCTTCCCTTTAATCAAATGTAATGCCACTTTAGAGTTTGTTATACAACTAACATTACTAACAACTACTCTATTTTCTATTACTCATTTCACTTTTCTTACGAACTTCCTCAACAACAAACAATCCAACAGTTCTAACCAAGGAACAGACAACTCTTTCAATAACACCACCTTTGTTTTGGCTGCCAACAAAAATGCTTTCACAGCAACACTTGTATTAACTCTAGGATAAACACCTGCTCAATATATCTCTCTAGAACTCTCAAATCCATGTAACTTTGCCGAAGTTATTCTCTCCTTTACTCTAACAAACCCCAATCTCTTTACTATTAAGTCACTCAGCTCCTCAACATTTCTCAACAATTCTTTTCACTTAAACTAAGTCTCTCCACTCACACTCGCATCCCACTCCATTTTATCTCCGCACAAAATTTGAAAAATTGTTTCATGTCTGGCTGTTGTATGCGAAACAATGCTTAATGGATCGTAAATTGATGCGAAATTTATATGATATTTCTTTTTGTTGTGTTAAGTTCACATGACATTTTTATACACTTATGAAGTTGGAAAATATATTCAAAATTTTTGAGTCCCATTCAATTCCTAAAACTCTGTTATTGTCATGATCACTATTACCCTTTTCTGTTTCTAAGTAAGCATTATCATCAAGATTGTTTATTGAATTGTTTTATTACCTTAGTTCTTACTTTTTTCTTATTAAAATCAAAGTATTTTTGTAACTCTTGACTGTTTGTTGTCCATTTTCTTAAATTTTAACCACCTTCAGACATAATTGTATTTGACTTTTTGTAAAACTCTTTACCCTTCAATACACTTTCAGTTCCAGATGTGACATCATCAACGTATAAATCTTCAACGAATCTTTTAAAATGCTTGCCATTTGATTTTTCATATTTTCCGAATTGATTTCTTATAGCTCCATTTAACAAAAAGGGGCTACTAATCAGGCTTAATACTATTCTAAAAAATCCAAAAACAATCAATTCTGAGTTTTGCTCTGCATCAACATTTTCATGCCAGAGAAATTCTAAATAATCTTTATGCTCTCTAGAAATTTCTAGATATAAGAAAACTAGCTTAATATCTTCTAATATGGCAATATAATTTAATAGGAATCTTTCCAGTACATCAAATATTTTGGGTAACAGCCCAGTATAAAGACAATCATTCAAGGACAATCCATTGTTAAAACATGAAGAATCAAATACTGCTCTTATCTTAGTGGTTTCCATATCTTTTCTTACAACTGGCCTGTGTGCTAGGTAGTGTGTTTTTCCTGATGAACAATTTTTTATTCTATAAAAATGGTGTCATAATCAGTTAACAAATTTTCATCGCTCAATTGTCTCTTTAACTTATTCAGTGTAATCTCAAATATTTTATAGTTACCTGGTAAACACTCATGATCTTGTTTAAAAGGAAGCTTAGTTTCATATCTCTCCCCATTATGCATAATATCATTTTGGAATTAATGTACCACTCACTCAATTATCAGTAGATTCCATTTTCTCCACACTCCAAAGTTTGTGTAAATATCCTCTTACTTTCTCTATCTCACTGCGCACATCTTCCGCACTCCCTTTCAAATTAGCATCAACGCGTAGATTCATTATTACTTTCTCGTTAACATTTTTTACATATATTGGGCCACTTAATACCCATCCTAGAACAGAGAAAGATCCTACAGGACAGCCTTCATTCCCTATATCAACTTTACCTGTGATAAATTTATGGTATAAATCACAACCTTCAAATTAATCTGCAGGAAAATCTTTGGAACCATCACCATAATTGGCTGGAATGAACTTTAAAATACTTGGGTGGAATGAACTTTAAATACTTGGCTGGAATGAACTTTAAATAACTTTTGCATACTTGAGATATCTCTTCCTCTGCAAAGGGCTAAAAATAACTAGCACACACAGAGCCTCGACATACACATAAAAATCAGCAATTCTGTGTTTTACTTAAAGTTGAACAACATCGAGCTTTTAACCCTGGAATTATTATATTGACAAAATGTTTTTATTATCATCTTCTTGCCTTATTACTTTTAATTTCAATCTCTCACATACATCTATTAACATAAGACCTCTGGCTATTGCTATCAAATAATATTTTGAATATTTCACTCTCACTTAGTTAAAAAACTTAGCCTTTGCTGTTTGTAGTAAAATGCTATCAAAAACACCTGCAAGAGTTGCACTAGTTTGGGTTTGATCCTTACTAAAGTCCACAACTCTCCTACAAATTTTCTGGAAATTTGTTGGAGAGTTGTGGTTAACTTTAACAAAAAATCCATATGTGCTAAAACTAAAAAAGGTATATTCCCATATCTGTTAGTCAAGATTTCAATAGCCTCTTTAATAACTTTATGAACTAAATAAAAGTCCTGAAATAGTGGCCAATTCTTAGCCAGAAAATTTTTTTTTAGAATTAAATTAATCTATACCACATAAACCTTCATGACTTTGAACTGATTAACTAAATTGGTCGTAAATACCCTGCCATTCTACGGGATTCCCATTGGAAACTGACTATTCTAACTTAGGTAAAACAATTGGATGGATTTAAACTTTAACAGAATATTTATCTGATTCACTTACTTTTATAGTTTCTAATTTTACTGTCAATCTAGCCATAAAACTTAATTACTCTTGCACTCTCCAAAATGTCACTTTCAATTACCTCTAGATCTACATTATTTAATATTTCCTCATCAAAGTTGTTTAACCTTTCGTATGTCGCGCTCAATTTATTTTTTAAACCTATTAATTTGGCATGGCTAAACTCCTCAACATCTAATTCCTCTCTTACTTTGCTCAACAGATTTCCAAACCTTCTCGCTACTTTCCTTCCTAAAGCAGTTGGCATTTTTAAATAAATATGTACAGCAACTTAGAATAAAATCGAATTTTTCGTCTCAATCCTTCAATAATTAAATACTAATTCCGTGAAATCTTTCCAAGAAAATCAAAAATAGCTTACTCAACTTACTGAAATGTTCAACAAGTCAAATTTTCTTAACTCTTGATAAATTTCTTTCCTCAAACTTTTAATTCCTTATCTCTTTATAGTTTTTCATCGGGCACCATGTAAAATCTCGAATATTGAAAAAATCCTCAATAACCTTTAACTTTAAAGAGACTATGTATTTAACTGGTACAAAAAAAGAAGAGACTAACCAACATAATATATGACAAAAAAGAGGTCTGTCGAGAGCACGCACCAAAACTAAAACAAAACCTTTAACTATAACTAAATTATGTCTTTTTTTAACAGAAAGTGAAACTTCTAAATTTCAAAAAGAATTGTCGTTATTTGATAGTTGTGCCACAAGAGGTAATCACCTTCAAAAAGCATATGATTAAAAACAATCTAAACAGCCAACAAGTGTGGAGTCCGAGCGAGCTTTTTCAGCGGCTGGGTTTTTATGCTCAAAAAATCGAACGCAAATTCATGGATACACATGTATATGCATATTTAACTATTATTTTCATTTTTATAGTACTATCTTTTTAATGTATTGTTTTATAATTCAAATTATTTAGGCTCATTAGAAAATTAACTATTTTAGTTAACTAAAAAATGAAAAATGATTAATTTATTGATCATATAATTATATGATCAATAAATAATTATTATTGAGTTTTTAATGAGAACTTAAAAATTTGTTTTTCGCATGCTTCACCGCCAATAATTGTTTCTATTTTCTATTTAATTCCGGGATTTCCGGGATTTCCCGAGAATAAATTTGTCAATACCGTAATTCTAGATATTCGCCATCCCTATTGTTAAAACATGAGTTATTTAGCGGCTATCAATCAAAAAGTCAATACATTACTCATACAGCTACAAGGAAGAAACAATACTTTCGTGGAAGATATTTCGCTTTATTATCTATATTGAATTTTAAGAAATATATTTGCAGCAAAAGTTTTTAAAATCTTTGTAAGCTTTGAAAGTAAAGGTGACTGATAAAGGTTTATTTAATATTGTTAAACATGTGAAAACCCTATTGGCTGATTTAAAAGATCTTCGAATTTAAAACAAACTGATTTCCCAACTTGGATTTCCGACTAAATGTGGATAAAGTACCATAATATTACTGCTGAAAAATGAATATATCACATAACACAAGAGGGAGAACTAAAAGTGAAGCTAACTAAATTGGAACCTTTAATAAAATTTCAGAAACTAGTGTCAAACGCAACTGACACACTAAATCTGAGCTAGAAATATCATAAACTAAAAGCTTAACTAATAAAGAAAAATCTTCCTTTGAAATACTTTTGCACTTAACGTATTTTGTACTAGATTTAGGCATGGTATTGGCACAAAGAAAGAAAGGAAACACTGGAATGATGCGCACCAAAAATTTCTGAAATATGCATATGTTAAAATTTTAATTTTCTATTGAAGAAAATTAAAATTTTAACATATGCATATTTCATTTTAATTCAAACTTTAGATAACTTATACTTTGGCTTCATACAAGTTTATCAACCATTTATTTCTATCATATATTTTATGTATATAATAATTGAATAAAAAACTGACAACTTACATATACAAAAGTTAATGGAAAAACGACATCATATTTCAGAGGAGTCATTCCTTCACTGTAAATTGTACGCTGCAAAAGTAACTTTATGTTCATTCTTGAAATATAAAAAACTTTGAGTGATATCAACAAGTGTCAGTCTAAAATGTTACAGTCTATCTCTAAATAAAGCATATACGTGTATGATATTTTAATAATAAAAGAATATATATATATAAAAACTTAACCGCAAAATTAACGCACCACTTATACATTACGATTTATTTTAATTGTCGTCAATCTTAACATATATTTTGACAAACATATGAGGATTAGAACAAATGAAAGCAATTATTTTGATGATAATAATAAAATTGATTTTAAGGATCGTGAAGAAATAAAAATAAAACCAAATAATCGGTTCAGTAAAATAATTATCATTATTATGCATAATAGTTCAGCTTAAATTGAAACGTATTTGACTTATGTATAACTTGTATTACCACCAGTTGATGTTATTACAACCTTACAGCATCGTAGCATACATTCATTTAGAGATCAAATTTTTTCTTGAGGGATATCTTCTCACACGAGGATAAGAGTTTACCGCAGCTCGTCTAGACTGTTAGGTGTCATGTTCCACAGATGCTCTAATGGATTCATTCTGGAGTAAAAGCTGGCCACTCCAAAGCTTGATTACTAACATTACTTAACCATTCAGTAACAATATGTGCCGTATGTGGTCTAGCATTATCCTGCATAAGAAACGGTGCAAAAGGTATCACAAAAGGTTCTAAAATGTCTACTATGTATCGTTGAGAAGGCTGACGTCCAGCATTAACAATAAAAAACCTCTGTACGAGCTGCTAGAGATATTGCGCCCCATATTATTAATTTAGCCTCCATATAAAGTGGTTTCTCAAATGTTACAAGCGAAATATCTTTCATTTGGTCTTCTGTACACTCTTGAGCAGCGATCAGAACTTAAAAAGCAAAGCCTTGACTCATCTGTAAATAATGCAGCTTTCTAGACGAAACTTAGGTTGACTTGTCCCCAAACATGTACTTCCCAATTCATAAATTGCAAAAACCAACCTGCTTCTTTGGTGGTCAACAGACAATCTGGGACCAGTAATTGCTGCCCGAGGTCGTAAATTTAAAGTACGAAGTCTTCTTCTTAAGGTATCTTGACTAACAGCAGTGTTATGAATCTCAGCGAGTTGTATTTGGAGACTTTGTGCGTGCGTTAGTGAATTGTTCTATCAGTGGTCCAAGCATTAAAAATTGATTCTCCACAGCATTTTTAGTTTGTGGTCTGCCTTGGCCAAGTTGTCCAGCGTGATCATTGGTTTCTACAAGCCTTTGTAGAACCCTACCGACAGTTTTATGAAACACTCCAAAGCATCTAGCAAGTTCGCGATTTGCTAAATCTTTATTAGACAAAGTAACAATTGCAATATATTTATCGCAACCTAAATTTCGTCTAGAAAGCTGCATTGCGAATAGATGTATTGCTCAAATGACAGTTATCTTTTCTAATGTTAAAAAAATATAAAACCATTGCATACATTTCTTTTAGCAGTGAGGTTTAATTACAGCAAAACAAGCTACTTAAGAAAAGCTGCCATAATTTCGAACTTAAATTAGGGAAAAGGAATAAACCCAACGATAGGTGTAACAATAAACATTATTATCATCTTTAGAATTGATAAATCTGGGAATGACATAATATTTTTCAAAATAAGTTGAAATTTATATGGTTCGTTAATTTTGCGGTTTATTGTATGTATATTTTATATATATATATACATATAAATATATTTGTATTGCTAAGTAAAATGACCTTTTACTCTTCTAATATACCTCCTTACAGTAATTTATAACAAATCTAAAGATAATGCAAGAAGTTGCATGCTAAGGAGCATTTTAACAACTTAGAATTGTGAAAAATTACAGAGTTGTGCTGGAAACTGAATTAATTAAGAGTTTGGATTGGAGATGATTACTTCATCCATTTAAAAAAAAAAAAAATTCTATTTTCAAGCACAATGTCTAGTTTTCTTCTTTCAGTCAGATATCTGTTTATGAAGTAAAGTTGAAACAGTACAAATATTAATTAAACTGAACGAAGTTGGTTTTAACTTTTAATGTTATTTTGCTTTCAAATACCTAGTTTGACAATTATTAGGTTTAGAATTCAAGCAGTCATGCCTATTAATTATATAAGCCAGACAGTTCCATGTTATTGTTGTTAACTGTGGTTCTTAATCAAGATAATTTTAACATAACGGAACAATCAAACAATATGACCAATGAAATGAACATCAAAACTAAATGGTTTAAAACCTTTAGAAAATGTTTTTTATAAAGGAATCACCCTTAAAAATTATCTAAAGCGCCAAAATTTTAGAACCAGTATGTTTAAACAACTTTTTATTAACAACAAGTTTTTGCGAAAGATCAAAAGAGAAGAAAATGTTTAAACTGTATGAAGGAGAAAATTGGCCAAATATTTCAGAAATTCAAAAACTTCGCATTGATGTTCATATTAAAAGTTAATGAAAGTTGCTGATGATTTGAGACTTTTGCCTGGTTAATCCTTTATAAACTGATTATCACAAAACTAAAGCACATTTTGATGGATTTAGATATAAAACATAGAAAAGACATTAAAGAGGCAGAATTTACGGATGGATTTCTCATTTTAGTCACCTTTCGTTTTTAAAAACTCCTGACCGTATTAAATCTGCAACCGCTGGCTATTCAAGATAACAATTTAAATCAATTGCATCAGAATGCATATACTATATTGAACATTTTTCGGACCATCCTTTTAACAAAAGCAATGTGTGAGAGGAGTTTAATCTTGCTCAAACTCATAAACGATTATTTGAAATTTTCGATGGGCTGGGAGAAGCTTTCAAACATGGCTATTTTAAGTGCTATGTACAATACTCGCTTTATCATTTAGCATTTCGCTATTTAAATAACTTTTTATTTGGTTATGTTATTTGTTAGCTCACAATATATACAGGGTTTGTAATTTTACAAAGCACCAAGTTTGTAACCAAATTTAAAAATTAAAGACATACCGTGCGGGGTATGATAACATGAGAATATAAAAAGAAATATAGAAATACAACATTCCATTTATTTAATCAAGTTGTAAAACGTCGGCATCCCTGTAGAAGCTTATCGCAATATTCAATGCATAAATTAAATGTATAGCAGCTAATTAAAAATAAGTAATGCAAAAAACTCTATTGAAAACAGATAACAAAGTCTATACACTGTCACTTTTGTTAAAAACGGTGTGGAAATTAACACTACATTTTCATACGATTATATGCACCAAATTTTCATACATTTTCATACGATTATATGCACCAATAATTGCATGCCGTTAACATGCATCATTTTTAAAACTCAATTCATTTTAATCTTTTTGTGAAGAGTGTGGTATTTTTATTTAGCAATAACCTTTTACAGTTTTTTGATTATGCTTTTATCTTATAATAAAATAGAGGATAATATATTTTTATCTATGCTAAATTAATCATTCAGTTTTAACGAATAATCAAATAATATAGTTTCAAATCGGACTAATTAATGTGTAGATTTTTTCTATTTTATTACAGTTTCTTGAAAAGTTTGTCAATTAACTGTAGTTAAAAGCTTAAAAATGGTCAGGGGTACCAAATAAAATTACTTTAGCTGAATACAGCTTTTAGCTAAATTATAGGTACAATGTATTTACGTCAATTTTCTTACAATATTTAGTAAGTAGATAAGAGCTTGCATATCGTAGGTTTATACATTCTTTTTTTTTTTTTTGCAGAGAAAAATGCAATAATAATTAGTATGATCAGTATCAATATATCATTATTGCAGCTGCTAAATGGCTTTCTGTTTGCATACTAAATCTATATTTACTAAACTAGTTGTCATTTGATATGGCTTCATAACGTGGATTTGAGCATGCTACCATGATTTTAATAAATGAACCTCGTGGTTTAATCATTAGAACCCATGTTATAACCATTGGGACTTTGGGGAATTAATTGGAACCTATGAACTAATGCTTTGGACCCATATAGTAATAATTAGAATCCAAGGGATAAATCCAAGAGAAGAATCTAAGGGATGAATCCAGGAAATTCAAGGAATGAAGGTGCATGGATAGCATAGAGACCCATGGTGTTACCATGAAACTCGTGGTAAGCAATATGACTAATACATAAAGAACCGTTATGTTTAAGTCAATTTATAGAACTTTAATGGATTTATGGTTTACACATTAAATTCCAATCGAATATTTCTGGATGACTTGTTATCGAGTGCGGTTTTACAAAGAATTTATACTTAAACATTGTAATACCAATCTTCTAAGAATTAACGAACCAGAACACTTCTATAGCGTTAAAAATAGTAACTGCTGTATTTATCAAAGTATGAAGTTTTAGAGAGTTAAAACTGTCTGTCTGAGGAATTTTGTATATTAGATGGAGAATTTTATACTAGAAAGCCAAGGATTTGTGAACCTATAGACTGTCTGTAATTATAGGTTAAAAATAAGTCGTGTTGAATCCTCTTTATGCGTCATGAAAAAAAAGAACATAATTCCATCGTAATTAAGGCTTTATCTTTAATTTAAGCATGAAAACAGATCAGAGTTTACTGGTTATTGTCCGTAAATTTGGTGAAGTAAATTTAAAATATCGTAAAAGGTTTAAATCAAACAAACGATAATAAAATAATCCATCTGTGGAAAACAAAGTTTTATTAATTTTTGGATTAAAATTGAGGAAACTTAACATTAATATAATCATATTGCACAAAACTCTAATGCTGTAATGCATTCAACAGTTATACCTATAACAGAAAAAGGAAGAACAATCTTTTTTCAATCAAATAAAGAAATATTTTCTTTCTATTGCGCATTTTTTCAGCCTGTCAGGTGAAAAATTGTAATGTAGTTGCATCATAAACCACATAATTGATCATCACTCATCTGGAGCTGATTTTTGTCACAAATAATCAAAAGTTGCTCAGAATTCTCTTTTGTTGAATAAAAGGTTAAAATATTTTGCTCTTTTTCGTTTTGCTTCGTATACTGTTGTATTATTTAAATACGATATATTGAAATTTTTATATTTACTTATAAGAAAATGTGTTGAAAACTGTCTTTATTCTTGTAATTAATGCTCGTTTTTACACAACAAATAAAAGGAATCGTAAGAGGCTTGAATGACTACGCGATTGCGCACAAGATTCCCCGAACAACATTTTTTTGAATTTTAACTAAATGTTCAATGTCATCTTCATTGCAAAATTTCACTTGAATAACCGTTTTGCTCAGTGTTTTACATGAGGCTTCCAAAAAATGTAGCTTGTTTATAGGTCGTTCTATAACAATTGGTTTTCAATTATTAACGTACCTAACTTCTGCTGCTCGAGTTTGCTTGTCATATAATTTGATCAATATTTGCACCATTCCGGTTTTTTACAATCCGCGTTTAGCATTAGGGTAATTGATTAATGCGAAATCATTTAATTCAACTTGATTTGTGCCATTTCTTTTTGTGTGTTTATGATATTCTTTAAGCTCTATTATGCACTCTTCTCGCTAGCGTTTCTAACAATAATTCAGTACACCCTCAATATATGTACTACGTGTATTTGAATTTCACTCTATTAAGTCTTTCTTAATTGCTGTAAAGTTAATTGTTCCACCATATAGCATGTGATTTGGTGTTTATGGGGTGTTTTCTGGCGTTTCGTATGTAAATATAATTATTAATAACGGCTTTAACTTCGGCTAATATGGTCAGAAGTTCTAAGAATGTAAGGCAAGCAATTGCTATTACTTTGCGGAGACAACGTTTGGTCGAAGCAACAAGTCTTTCGAAGAAACCTCCCCACCAGGGCGCAGCGGCAGCATTGAAATGTCATTATATACCACAAGATGAGATAGAGCTTTAAGTTATTTTAGATATGAATTGTAATCCGTTATCGGAAATTATTTTAGTAGGTGCGCCTCGTTTTGCTATAAACCGTTGTTAGCTTCTTATTCAAGATTCAGCTGAAAAATCTGGAGCAAGATTTAAAAAAAAAGAGTGTGTAAAACACCAAGTATAAAAAAATCCAAACTAGATATAAATTACTGCCCTCATATACATTCTTATTGTAAAATGGGCCTGCGTAGTCGACACCTGTAAATTTAAAAGCCAGATCATCATTAAGTCTGCTCAAAGGCAAAGGAAGGCGGAGGGGGCTTTAGAGTAAGAGTAAGGTAATCCTTCGAAACGCTAGCACAAATCGCATCTTCGAATAAGCCTTTAATATAATATCTAGCGTTTGGTACCAAAAACATACTGCGTAGTTGCTTTAAAGTTTCTTTAATTCCATTATACATGACTAATGAGTGATGAAGGTAAATAAGTAAAAAAGTCAGTAAAAACGGAATCACTAGGTAAGAAGATAGGATGTTTCATATCTGATTTAATCGGTGCATTTTTTAGTCGACCATAGCATCGTATTATACCATCAACCCTTTTTAAATTTAGGTCATGTTGAAGCTGTTTATAATTGTTAGTATTTTCCGAGGTTTTTATCGTATATTGATACCAAACTTTCAAGGCGGCTTCAATTTCTCTCTAATCTAATGTAGATAACTGTAAATCTTCTTCTGCCATCTTCTTCCTAAGGTTCTTTACAAAACTCATTACAAAAGCTTTGGTACGTAATTAGCATAAATAGACATTAAATCTTTTGATGTCAATAGTATTTAAATCAATGTGTCGCTTGTTATTGCATTAGCTAAATATTCGTCTAACATAACCGTAGGTTGACTTGCTAAATCAAACTTCGGCCAAACTTTAGGATTCTTATACAAAAATGAAGGTCTATTAAACCAAAGCTAGCACTTATGTAAATTTCCAAGAGTTGTACCTCTTGATATTATATCTACTAGATTGCTTTCAGAGTCAACGTAATTCCAGTGGAAAATGTTAAAAGTATTTCGAATTATTTGTACACTTTTTTAAATAAAGTGATAATAAATTTATTTATTGTTATTAATCCAATGCTTAACGATAGTAGAATCAGTCCAGCAAATAACTTCTTTAAAATTAAAAGTTTAAGAAAGTTTATTTCAAACAATAGACAGTTTCCGCTAGTAACAACGCAGTTCCTAATTTAAGACGAGGAACAGTACTTTTCTCAACTTGAGCAATTCTAGATTTTGCTGTAATTAGTGAACAATGGTGTTCTTTATCAATAAAAGAGTATAATAAAAAGAGACAACAGCCTTAAGCATTAAGACTGGCATCATTAAAATCATGCAATTAAATGTCCAGGACTGGATTATTATAATGATTAGTGTACCACCTTGCAATAATGATATTTTGAGAGAAACCTAATTTATCAACAATGGCTTGCCACACTACTAACAAATTACCCTCAAGCTTAGTGTCCCTTCCTATTTTGTTCAAGCATAGTTCCTGAAAACAGATTTTAAACCGTACTGTTACTGGATTTATTGCTAGTTATGAATCCTAATATCTCCCGTTTTTTTGGGAAGGTTTAGGTGTCGGTTATTATTGATAAATCAAATCTTATAATGTCATTTCCTTTGTTCCAGTTTAAACCTAATACTTTGGTAGCGCTGAGAGCCTGAAAGTTTTGCTTATTATTCATATTCTCTAATTCTTTACTGTTCGATTCAAATTTTCGTAGATTGAAGCCTGTATCTTGGGGATGACACTTGGCTTTTTGATAAAATTCGAGTGCTGTGTTTACACAGTCAGCTCCTGTTGTGAGATCATCTACTTGTAATGAGCTCATTAGTTTGTGCACAGAATTTGGATCGTTGTCTAATTATCGTTCAGCAAGTGTGATTAGTGTTACTGAAAAGAGAAATGAAGATGATGCAACTCCGAATAGTCTCCGAAAAGTTTGTACGAACTAATTTCTTTCATATGAATGTTCTCCGTATTAATGTTGTTGAGATCTTTGAACCATAAAAACCAGACATAACGATCTAGAGGAGATAATGCTATTTGTAGAAATGCATTTTCTATATTTGCTTTCCAGACAATCTTTTGGGCACGGAATCGTGATTTGACGCCATAAAAGGATGTTGTCAATGATGTCTTGCGTACTTCTTGTATTTAAAACTACTTGTATCAAAAACAGTTCTTATCATGCTTGTAATTTTATCCTCTCTCAAAACATGTCGGTGGGGTAAATAGTGTAGCTTGCCTAGATCTTTAGCGTTTTCGATTATTGGTTCAATAACACCTTGTAAAAACTGATCTTTTAAAATGTCATTGTATGATTGGAAAAGTGCCTCATCTTTACTTAGTTTCTTCTGTAGGCTCCTAAATCTTAGTTTCTTCTGTAGGCTCCTAAATCTAATTAGATGGCGATTTACTTTAAATGGTAGCATAAAACTGTATTGCTTTTGGTTATCATTGTATTTAATTGTGAGGCGAAACCTAACAATAGCCTATAAGTTGGAATCATCAAATTGAAATGACCAATAAAAGTCAGCTCCAATCAGAACATCTACTTTCATACTACCATTTCGCAAACTACTGTCTGTTAACTTAAGATTATGTAAGCGTCTACACTTTTCACCGGCAAGATATATATATTGTCCATTAAGAGGAGAACATGTCTGTTAAGTAGCAAATTATTCTTATTGTTCGGCTGAGGAGATATTTAATTCGTAACTCAACTTTTTCTAAAATTTTTGTTGTATTATTGTTACCAAATGTTTTCATACTTATTTCCTTTGTACCTAATATTTTATCTTTTAACTTTGAATGTAACTTGGGTGATATATAACTTAACTGGGAACAATTCTCGAAAAGTATTCTGTGATCATGTAAGTTGCCATCATTATCCAAGACTGTAGATGGTGCAGTTTGTAACAAAACAGATTGTTGACCTTTAGATGTAGCTTCTATAGCTGAAGTAAATTGTTCTTCAGATTGATTATGATGAGATTGATTTTGCAGGTAAGAATTCTGTGTATCAATGCACAAATCAACATCATGATGTCCACATTTAAAGAATTTTATTTGAGATAAACACTGTTTACTTACAGTTGTGGACAAAATAATAGTAGTGTGATTAAAATTAACGAATTAATATTATTATCTTTAAACAGTTACTGAAAATGAAACTGCAATACTGGATTATTAATTAAATAGGTGTAAGATGATAAACTAATTAGTAGAAAATTTTAAATTTTTGCTTTTATTTATAATAATTACATAAGTATAAAAAACAGGTTGGACATAATAATAGTAGTATTAACTTATTTAATGTTTTACAGCAAATAATTTATTTTATTAACAAAAAAATGATATAAATTTAATTAAACAATAGTAAAAAGTTAATATTTAATCGCATGCCCCCGGTTTTTTATCACAGCTTTGCATCTATTCGGCATTGGGTTAATCAAATTTTGACAACGTTCTAAAGGAATGTTGTTCCAAGCATTCTGGACAACTTGCCATAACTCCTGCTGATTTTTTGGTTTTTGACTATAAACTGCCTTTTTTACATCCATCCAAAGGTTTTCAATCGGATTGAGATCTGGTGATTGTGCAGGCCAATCCATAACTGCAACCCTATTCTCAATGAACCAACTTTTTACCCTGCGACTGGTATGCTTTGGATCGTTTTCTTTCTTGATTGAATATTTGTAACTGATCACAGTGGCGTATCAACATGTTTACGGGCCTAGGGCGGCACTTGGTAAATGGGGCCTATATATATATATATATATATATATATATATATATATATATATATATATATATATATATATATATATATATATATATATATATATATATATATATATATATATATATGTATGTATGTATATATCGCGAGGTTAGAATCATTTTGTTCTATCTCCAATTATAAAAATTGGGAGAAAATGAGTTATTAATTTTAGTTAGTAATAATAACTTTTAAAATACGCATTACTTTATAATTTTTTTTCTAAATAATTTGCTTAAACATAAATTGATTAAAGCATAAGTTATTTTTTCTTTAAAAATAAAAGCTAAAACTTTAAACAATTTTTACTTTTAGAAAAATCAAAAACTTTCTCCCAACATTTAAACTTGGAGATAGAACAAAATAATTCTAACCTCGCGATATATATATATATATATATATATATATATATATATATATATATATATATATATATATATATATATATATTATATTAATTATATAGTTATATTAATTATATTTATTATATTTATTAAATTTATTATGATATTTATATTTATTATATTTATTATATTTATTAGATCTGTTATATTTATTATATTTATTATATTTATTATAATTATTATATTTGTTTTAATTATTATATTTATTATATTTATTAATGTTCACAAATAAGCTAGATATTAATTGGATTTATGAACCATAAGAATAATATGGGGGAATTAAAAAAAAACGATTTTAATTTTAATGTTTTCGGAATCTGGGGCCCCCAAAATGAATGTTATCATGGTCTCGGGCTTTAATTTGTCCATTCCACCTATGGTAATAGCTCCTTCCATATGGGAAATTCGATAGGACGAGCAAACAATATCAAAACTAAATGTTTTCGTACTACTGATAAAAATTATTGTTTACCAAAATACGCTAGGCCTAGTCATTTTTAAGGTCAAAATTAGTTATTAATAACCAAGTAATTAAATTGACAATACGGATAGTGTTTAAGGACAGGCCCCTTATGTGGCTTCAACATAAAATGACGTGTGATATAAAATTATAACCTGATAACTAAAATCTTCTCACGTAGCCTTGTTAGGCCTATATGAAGGAATAAAATTATAACTTACCATGTAACTTGGTGATGACGAACTGAAGACGTGATTTGCTCTCGAATTATTGAGGTACTGAATGATAGAGTATATTAATCACATTAACGAAACAACATAAACATCTGTCAGTCTACCTAAACCATCATGAACCATAGACTCGTAGGTAGGGCGGGCGAATCTATTTATTAGTACTCGCGGGTGTGGGGAAGGAAGCTTCGCGGAGGGCCTCAAAAACAGTCACGGTGGTTGTTATTGGCCAAGATGTCATTTCAATTTCTTACATCTTGGTTTGTTTTCTGTGGATGTTTATTTTCTTGGCAAGCAGATATGATCATGTTTCAGGTTCAATTTGTTTTAAACAATTATGATTACAGAACAAAAATGTTGACTATTACAAAATCCGGCTGAAGTAAAAAAAATATAAATTGTATTAACATTTGGGGGCCTACTGCCAGACGGGGCCTGGGGCGGACCGCCCCACCTTCGGTACGCCACTGACTGATCGACAGTATTGTGATTTACTTGGCTGGTCACAAAATAAACATTTATTTAATTTTTGGAAATCTTTTGGATTGTTCCTTTCAAAATAGGAAGCTTGATCTGTGTTATTTGGATATGAATTGTACCGATGTGATATCCTGTTAAATTAATTAGTTGAATGAATTTGATTTAATTCTCTGTTATTTGCACGAGTGTGAAATGTTTCTATAGTTAAAAACCTGTTTGATTTCTCAATTCAGTTAGTCAATCCTTGTTCTCGCGCACGTAATTCAGTTTTTAGAAGATCAAAAACGGCTTTAATATCCCAGTTGTCATTGTTACTAAATTGACGGTTGACAATTAATGTGAGCTCTTCTGATATCTTTTCCAAAAGATATCAGGAATAAGGAGAGTTCCGCACATATCGCAACTAATACCCAAGTTCTCGAGACTTCTTACTTATATTTCTAAGCTGTCAAAAAATTGTCTTAAATTCTCTATTTTACTAATAATATGGATTCTCTCTATTGATAGGAGTTTACGCATATGTGATGATATAAGAGCTTGCTTATTGTCATATCTTAGTTTAAGTATTTCTGCAGTCTGCAGTCTTGCAATTTTCGCTTGTTGAGGCAAGTCCAGTTATAAACGCTAGGGCAGGTTCCTGAACTAAGTTGCGCAAGTAAGTCACTTTTTAGATGTCAGATAAATCATCATTAAGATCAATTGCGCAATTAAAATCCTCTATAATGTTACCCAGCTTTCTGTTTTGCCATCAAATGGTTCTAGTTTTAATAAAGTAAGTTTGATTGTTTTTTTTTTTTGTAATTGCTTGTTGAACTTAAAGAATCTATCTTGGGATCGTCTATTTTTAAATGCCTGCTAATACCTGAAAGTTCGTTCTTACATAAGAGTTTAAAGTCTGTGAATGATTCTGCGTCCTGCTGTAGTTCATCATCATCTTCAATAAACAAGGAAATATCTTCATCCAATTGAATACCCTTAGTGAATTTCTCATTAATAGTGTCACAAATATCGCTTAAAATTTGATATTGGTCTTTTTAATTGTCGTTAGATAGAACTTCGGATGATTTCTCAATACGATTATTTAGTAATTTTATATTAACAGTTTTACATCTATGTTTTGATTGCAAGTATAAATTCACAAATTTTATTTTTAATTCGATAATCATTATAATCTTGTATCTGAACTGACTGGAGCGTAATACGAGTTTAATAGTTTATCACGAGCAAATGCAAATCGAAATGGCCGTTTAAAATAAAACTGACTACGGTATGGCAAATTATGTAATGGCAAATCAAATGACTTATAATGTTTATTTAATTAAGAAAGAATGTCGCCTTCCCAGTGGGCACACGGCGGAATAAAGACGTCTTATGTACGTTCATTTCACGTCCTCTCGATTTAAAGACAATCTGAACCTCAACAAAGCGTCTTATGAACGTCTTTTTCTTGTCCGTCTCGAAAATGTAACGAAATAAATAAATTGATCGCTATTACTTTTCACGACCTTCTTTGAACGTTTTATAAACGGCTTTTTCGCGGCTGCAAGTGCGTATAAGCATGGATTTCAAAAATGGCGATTCTTATACTTGGATCCAAGTATTTTTTTTTTAAATTTATATGCTACCTTTTTATGTTTCCTAACAGTTACCTAAATAGTAATTGTGAACTCGTCGAAGATTTTTCAATTACTATTTAGTTAACTATTTGGTAACATAAAAAGATAACATATAAAGAAACATACCACTTAAATTTTATTTACTGTAAAAAATAATAATGTAAAACCTATACACTGGTACTATATTATGGTTGTTGTTGTTATTATTAATATCAATATGATTATTATTTTAGTTTTTACTTACATGTAAAGTTTTTTATATTATTTATATTATATAACAAGCTCAAGATTAGTTACTATAACTAATTTTAATAACTAATAAAAATTTTTTCAATTTGATTTAATTTGATTTTTTAGTTAATAAAAGTATTTATTTTACAAAAGTGTCAGTCATTTTTTTAAAAAGCACAACTAATATTATGATAATGGCAGCATATGTAAAAAAATGGAAAACTACAAATAAAAAAGTGCTTGGATTACTAGATTTTAATTATGATGAAACTTTTGAGATTGAAAAACATGAAAATCTAGTCTGTGCTGAATTAAATCTCTCTGACCATTCAAATAGCAGTTGCATTCTTCGTGAATCTGATGGCGGCAGTAATAATGATTCATGTACTCTTTCAGATGCTGATGAATCATATGAATCTGATTTACCTGTCTTGAGCCACATTGATAATGATGATGATACTAAATTTGATGATTCTAATTATAGCCTTTGCCAAAAACTTACTGCTTGCTCCATTCGTAACAGATGGACTAGAGCTTCTGTCAATGAGCCTCTTAATATACTTTGTGAAGAGGGGCTTGAACTTCCAAAAGATGCCAGAACACTTTTGCAAACTCCAAGGAAAGTTAATATTATACAAAAATGTGGAGGTACATATACCTATTTAGGTATTAAAAAAAGTTTAGAAACAATATTTTTGCATCACAATTTCACTGAAAGATGCATTGCATTGTGTTTTAGCATTGATGGTTTGCCATTGTATAAGTCAAGCAGTACACAGTTGTGGCCAATTTTAGCTTCTTTTGGTGACTTTGATATATTTGTTGTTGAATTGTATTGTGGAAACAAAAAACCTGATTCAATTAATGATTATTTAGAGGACTTTGTTGCAGAGTTAATTGAGTTGATGGAACATAGTTTATCAATCAATGGTAACCAATATGATGTAAAGGTTAAGTGTTTCTTGTGTGATGCCCCTGCCAGAGAGTTTTTGAAATGTATCATATCCCACACTGGTTATGACTCTTGTGAAAGATGTTGTATTCATGGAACACATGAAGGTCGTGTTGTTTTTAACAATGAGATTGATTATCCTCTAAGGGAAAACATAACATTAAAAATTTTTGGATATAATCACCATCAAACATCTATATCTCCTTTAGTTTTGATTAATTTAGATATGATCAACAATTTCCCTTTGGACTACATGCATCTTGTATGTTTAGGTGTTGTCCGTAGGTTATTGAATTATTGGAAAATAGGTCCTGGTGGTAAAATAGCTGCTCATCAATTTGAAGAAATTTCAAGCTGTCTCCTATCATTAAATGGACACATGCCAAGTGAATTTGTACGTCAGCCACGGAGTCTCAATGACTTAGATCGATGGAAGGCAACTGAATTTCGTCAATTTCTTTTGTATACCGGTCCAGTTGTTCTACGATGTATTTTATCTAAAGATTCATACAAACATTTCTTGGCATTAAGCATTGCAATAAGTATTATGTTACAGTCTGATGATAACTTTTGCATGCAGTATATTGGTTTAATAACACAGTTTGTTTATAATTGCAAATATATCTATGGAAATACATTTACAGTGTACAATATTCATAATCTATTACATTTGCCTGATGATTGTTTAAACTATAATAGTTCATTAAACACAATATCATGTTTTCCTTATGAAAATTTTCTTCAGCGTGTAAAGAAAGCTGTAAAAGGTTCTTCTAATCCAGTTGCACAAATTGTAAAAAGACAATTTCAATGGGAAAGTTCATTTGGGTTTCTAACAAAAAAAAACCTCTCAACCAAGATATCTAGTGGAGGAAAAGATAATTGCTTTCTTCTTAAAAAAAACAGAATTGCATTTGTTAAAGAAATCATATCAGATGATTCTTTTTTATGTGATGTAGTAAAAATTAGGCACTTGGAAGATGTGCATAATACACCAATTCAGTCTTCATATCTAAACATAGTGTTACTTCCACATCGAAGCAATGTAAAATTGAAGAGTAAGATCCTTTATAGAGCTTGTTTTATTAGGAAATGTGTATGCTTACCAGAACAACGTGGATTAGCAATATTTCCTGTTTTGCATGAAATAGAAAGAGGGTGATTTTCCTTAAATAAATCTTTACTGTGTTTTTTTTTAATTCAAGGGTGTCATTAGCAATGAATGAACTTAGCCCATTTTAAATGTTTCATTTGATTGTAAATGTCAGATAATAATATTTCTAAATTCTATGTTATGATATTTGTTTTATCATTTTCAAAGAAATAGTCTTGCTCTTTTCATTTGTTTATTTCATAAAAATATATTTTTTAGAAAACACCTTGAAAAATTTAATAAAAATGGCTTGGTGCAGAGCAGTTTGGGTGGAAGAAAATTTGGAAGAGGAAGGTGTTATACCGTCAGTCTGGGTAGATGAAGATTATACATATTGGCCGTCAGGAGGAAATGTCCTCAGAGCATACAGAGAACTGACTCCACCTGATCCATCATGGCACAAGTTTGTTAAGTTAAAAGAGAAAGTTAGAGATGGTAAATAGTATGTGTTTGTATAGTTAAATTAAAAGTTTTTTGATAGGCATCTTATGTTTGGTGTGTTAATACTTTTTAAAATTTTATTAAAAGATGAAAGAGAGTTATGCGAAAATTTTGAGTTTACCACTTCAAATGAAATTGAAAATGAGGTGCTTGAAAAAAAAGATCCCAACAAAAAAAAGACCAAGAAAAAGAAAATGTTAATACCAAGACCTGATCTAAACTGTATGTTGTTAAAAAAAATTATATGTTTGCAAAGTTATTATATATATATATATATATATATATATATATATATATATATATATATATATATATATATATATATATATATATATATATATATATATATATATATATATTATACATGTGAAACTTGATTGTTATTTTTGTGTCAACTTTTAAAACTAATATTTTTGTTGGATTAAATTCTGTTTTAACAACATATCCTGACATAACAAACTTCAGATGCTTATCAAATATCTTTAAGTCACATGCTGTTAAAAGGCTGTTAATGACCCCAGACAGACCCTCAAAATTATCATAAAAAAAAAACAATACTAGAAAACATGAATGTTCCTTTAAAGTCTTTATTAGCTAAAATAAGTAAGTTCATATTCTATATTTGTCATAAATTATGTTATAGTTGTCATTTAATAACCATTTGTAAACATAAACATGTTTATATTTTTAACTCTTGTTTATAAACTACAAATTTATCTGTTTTGTACTGTAATTTCTTGGTATGTTTTATGCAGCTTCTTTTTTTTTTTTTCTTTTTTTCTTGACTATGAGAAGAATCATCTTTTATAATTTATCATAGCTATATTCACACAATTTGCTTTACTTTTTCAGTATCCCAAAAAGCACCCATGAGGAAGTTAAGTCCAACTGATGTTAGTTTAAAATCAGATAGTTCTCAAATAGAAAATTCAAAAAAGTTGAATAATGCAAAATTCCCTTTAGAAGCAGGAAGTATTTAAATATGTTAATTTTCAAAGTATATAGTCTTTATTATACTTTTAAAGTTTTTCATAACCACTTTTATTTAATTTTCAGAATTTCAATACAAAGTGCTCCATCTACTAACAGGCATTTGTGATGAAACGGAGGGCATTAAAAATATATTAAGAGCAGATAGTTCATCATTAGATTTATCACAGATTGACACGCTAGAAGAGTTCGAAAAATTTGACTCCTCTTTATCAGATAAAGAAGTAGAAAAGAATATAGTAAGAAGTAGTACTTTTCTAAAAAATAAATTAAAAGCCTTAAACAAGAAATGATGATTAAATCATGTATAATCATGGTTTTACCTGTTGACCTATTTTCTCGGATTTGGTAACCAGCTTTGTCATTTAATTACTAGTATGACTAGTAATTACAACATTTAAGTTATGAACAAAATGTTAATTATTTGCACTGTTCATTATTTTTAGAAGCGTCAATTATCAAATGTTGGTGGTAATTCCAGTTATGCAGCTGTGAAAGCAATTCTTGTTAAGTATGTGTTTGCTTTTTCATGTCATCTGTAACACACTCTCTCCAATTTTTTTTTTCATGTTTTCACTTCTATACCTCCTAAATCTGCTAACTCTCTACATGCTGATTACCAATTATCTGCATCTTTATGCTCTACATCCCTAAACCACCCTCCCTGACTCACCCTATCAGATACACTAACTATTCCTAATCTCTAAGATCATTGCATGTTTGATGCATATTAGTAGAACGTAATTTTAAAACTGGTGTCCATAATTTTTAAACTGCTTATGATTGGATTTGGTTTTTATTTTTATCATTTATTTATTTAGATTGATGTCAAATAAACTGATGAGTTTATTTAACTTGGCTGGTACCAAAAAAGAGAGTTTTCGAAAAACAAATTTAATGAAGATAATTATAGGTATTTTTTGTTAATATATTATATTTTTTTGTTATTATATATTTTTATATAATAATATATTTTTACATTAATATAAAATATTTTTATTATTATATAAAATTTTCTTATGCTTATAATTTCTGAAGTGCTTTATACAGATTGTTCTTTCAATTTATACTACATACGCACAAAAATCATCTGAGTTATACATTAACAGATTAAAAAGAGTTTGTTGCATAAATTCAATTTTACTAATATTATAACTCATTTCTTAGGCTGTGCCCCGAATGATTTAACAGAGAATGAAGTTCATTCGATTGTTGGAAACATTCTAAAACGTGCTCCAGATCGAAAAAATGGTGGCGGAAGAAATTGTTCTTCCGTCTTGTCTGCTAACAAGGATGATGTTAATGATTTTTGTGGAAGTGATGATTCACAGCATTCGTAGCATCAAACCATTTTTTGTAAATAGTTTTCTGTAAATAAATTTTCCTTTACTAATTTGTGTGTTGAATTCGAACTTTTCTGCTTCTATTCAAAATGAATATGGTAGTTTAATTAAGTTTGTTTAATTTATATAATTAAGAAAAAATGTTTTTAGAAAAAATAATTTAGAGTTAATATTTAAACTAAAAATTAAATTAAAAAAAAACGAATAAGACGTCTTTTCGGCGTTCCATCTATAACGTTTTTCCGTATTTCCAAACTGAACCAATTTTGTACGTCCGATCGGGACGTCTTTTTTACGTTTCTCAAAGGATGTCTTTAAGACGTTCCACGCAGGACGTCTTTCTGTATTTCCAAAGCAAACAAAATAAAGACGTCCCGATGGGACGTATTTAAGACGTCTTAAAGTCGTCCGTGTGCCCACTGGGTTAACGCTTTTACGAAAAGATATGTAAAGGAAACCTTTCCTTTTTTTTTTGTCGCTATAAAATAAATCGCTGTAAAATAACTCAAAACTAGCTTTTAATTAAAGTAACGTTAGATATAATTAAAAGATCAAAGCTTATGCATTTTTGGAATGTATATTGCATTTTGCATAAGTACGGATTTGCAACCTTTTTTCAACATGTGCCACGTTAGTTTCTCCCTGATTGTAAAAGAAATAAATTAGTTGGTAGATTTGCTTTTCTCTTTTACTTTCCTGTCAGCTTTGTTCCTTAAAAGCTATAATTTAAAAATGTAAGAGAAAATTTGTGAGTAAGAATTAAGAACCTTCACGCAGGCCTGACTTCATGCAACATTAGTAAGATATTGAATATATCTAGAAAGATTTAAAACATCCAAGCTCAAATTGCTACCTTTGATTCTATAATAAAGTGTCAGAAAGGGTGTTAACAATGCCTAAAGAATGCTGTTCAGTTCCTGTCGTTCTCTGGGTGTAAGTCAGCTTTAGCAATAAAAAATTTGTTTTAATGCAGGATGGTACATCCTATCAAACAGCAAACCGGCTCAGAAATAAAACTCTTTCCCAGCCAAAAGAAGAGGAACTGCCTAGCTTTTCTGGCTCGAACACATTAAACATCTACATTTAGGCTCAAGATCAGGCAGGAGCTGACATCACAGAAAATCCAAACTTCAGTGAAATCTAGCGCATAGTTGATTAGACCTAAAACAATAAGTTGACTACACTGCAAAAAATGTCACGCCAAATTCTTAAATGTCACATCAAAATATTAAAATTTCACGCCACTTTTTAATCTTAACAAAGAAATGCTCTAAGTCGCGCGATTTATACAATTTCCAAGCAATTATAAATGTCACGGAGAGTATAACTGTTTAAATGTAACGCCATACTTATAAATTTCGCGCCACACGCTAAATATCGCGTGACTAATAAAACATACAATTGTCCGCAGCGAAAAAAAGAAGTATCACACCAATTAATTTTTCGTGGCTATTCTGTGACTAAAGTGTCTAAAATAATTAAAATTTCATATTTATCAAAATTCATGCCATTGGTTTTGGCTGTAGATGATATGTATGATGAGTTGTATTTTTTATCATATTACCATTAATACAATGTTTAAAGAACATTTGCTAAAAATACACTCTACATAAATTGTCACAACTTATGTCATTAAAATAAGTTAATAATACATCTGGTATAAGTACTTTCAATGATGCATTAAGAATACCTATTCTTCATTTATAATTGTTATTCTTAATACATTACTCAGTATTTAAAGCTCATTTTACCACGTTATACACTATGATAATGATTATCTTAACACAATATCATTGTGTACATTGCTATTATTCGCAATTGGACTGCCAATCGATTATTTACAATTATTATTGTTGTTTAAAAAACTTTATTAGACTATTTGTGTCATATAGTATTAGTGTTCTGATCTGGCCTCACTAGCTTTTACAAAAATAGAATTTTTAATAAGTCATGATGGTTCAAATAACAAACAAGTACAGAGTTTTTTGTTGCACTAAAATGTTAACTCTTATTGTGCTAAAAGTAACTGGTTTATTGCAATAAAACCTGAAAAGATGAATTTCTATATAAATTATTCTAGAGTTTGTTCTGATAATTTTATTACAGGTTTAGTAGTATAAACTCTATTGGTCAAGATTTTATGGCATAAACTATGAGAGTGCACTTTTATTAATCACCGCTTTTGATATTATTGAAAACACACCACATGATCCCATGCACATTTTACTAAAAGGACTAGTGCCCCATGAACTATGTCTTCTGCTGCGATTACATATTTGTGAAAAACATATATACTCATTAGCTGCACTTAAATAGTTTCCTTATTCATACTCTGAAGCCAGAGATAAGCCTGATATTTATCCAACTACCTTTGATATTTCAGGGTCTCAAACATCTGCTCAAATTTTGATTCTTGCTCGTATCATTCCACTTTTCTTGGACAATACAGCGATTGCAATGATCCTCATTACGTTAATTTTCTTGATCTTTTGGAAATTCTTCAACTTATTTTGTCACCAATAACTACAAATAGAACTGTTTTGGATTTACAAGCTCTTATTGAAAAGCATAACAAATCATGTGCTTTACTATGGCCAAATAATCTGATACCAAAACATCATTTTTTACTTCATTTTGTTGAACAAATGCATCAATTTGGTCCACTAAAAAATCAATTTTGCATGACTTTTGAAGCAAAGCACAATAAAATAAAAAGTGTACGTTGGTAAAAGTTTAAAAACATTGCCAAATCAGTTTGTCAACATCTTCGGTGGAACACAATTTTAAACTTCCTTGATGATAATGGTCAACTGATTCCTTATCCTTTTTACGGCAGACTCAACATTTTAAAAAAAGAATTGTGATTGGTTCAGTTGCATACCAAGTTGGTGATATTATTTCAACAGTTAATAATTCTTATTAACTTTATAAGATCACTTATAAACTGTTTATTTATATATAAGCGTTTAAATGTATATAGAATATATATTTGCTAAAATGTCATCTAAGCATTAGAAATGTTTATTCTGTCTATATATTTATATATTTTTATTATTAGTTACCTATCTTTTCAATGGAATGCAGCAGTTATTTAAACGGTTTGGTGCCTTGCCGTAAACACACTTTAAAAGATATCTGTAATGAATTGGCACATCACCTTGAAGGGTGTCTTCCCAAGTGAATGCCTTCAATAAGAAAAAAATATTATCATTGTTACTGTACTTTTGAAACAGTAATATCCAAACTGTACTTTTGGAGAAGAGGGTGCAGTAAGTTTGAGTTATACCACTTATATACTATTATCATATTTTTAAATTTTCATTAACACATCGGCGAAACAATTCATGCAAAAATAAATTGTAAAAACCAATAAATAGTTCATAGCATTAATTCTATTTGATGTTTAATTAAGCACAGCATAGGTTATTATTCCAAATAAAGGTAAAATGATAATTTTTTTTTAATGTTCAGGTGTATGTAACATATCCATTTGTTACACAAAGCTAGACAATATTCAAATGATAAATTTTATTTTTCAGGGTGGAGTTGTAAAATGTGTGTCGAATGTAATTCAGAAGCAACGCGAGCGTTGTTTAAAAAGTTTGATAGAGGTAAAAAATGCTTACAGAATGCTTAACATTTCAGGAATAAATGATAGCTCACTTAATGAAGATAGAAAGGTAATACCCATAATACCTTTTTCAAAAGAAATGTTTTTTTATCAATATTTTTTTAATAAAAATTTACCTAAATTATACAGTAAGAATTTAATAAGGTTTAATTTAGAGTTAATCCAATTTTTTTGCATGTTAGTTTGCTTTGGTACAAAAAGTTCCTGATATTGAACACATATGTTGTTTAGTTAGGAATATGCACTGTTCTTTGCCATATTCAGAACACAAAGAGCACCTGTTCTATCCAGAAATTGTAAGCAAATAATACTTATATTATTGACACATTGACGATAATATGGATATATGAATCGCTTTTTGTTAAACGTATATATATATATATATATATATATATATATATATATATATATATATATATATATATATATATATATATATATATATATATATATATGCACTCCCTCCCATCCCCAATGGGGGAGATCAGAGTTAGTCTGAACTTTCAATTGTGAATATGTGACCAAAACACAAATATTTTTTTCATTGATATAATTTATTATAATATGTGTTTCATGAATAAAACTAGTATGAACCTTTAAAACTTGATTTATTATTTTCATTCAAATAGTTTACTTTTTTCTTTAAACTTTTGTTCAAGGGGCGATTTTTTATAAAACAGAAAATTTAACATTAAAATTTTTTTCAGAAAATTTTACGAGTGTGAAGTTTTTTTCATTTCTTTAATAAATTTGTGTCTTGTGCACTTTTAACAAAATGTTCTTTATGTGGTTGCAACTTTTTTAGATCATGGACAAATATGAAAGAATGAACATAGTTACCAAAGAAGCAGCATTAGATAGGCTATTGCAAGTTGTTCAAAAGTTGTATCCCGGCATAGATTTTCCATCTGCCCTAATACAATTTCATAAGAACACTGCCAGAAGAGGGGTGTTGTGTCCAATTGTTATTGTTAGTGTAAGTTTAACAAAAAGTTGTTGCTTTTTTATATTTTGATATTTTGATTTTTGTAATGTATGTTATTAAGGTAAACTTAATTTCACTTTTTAAAAAATTTTTAGGCTGCAGATGTTTCTTCTCCTGGGCCGCAACTTATTTTAGGAGAAAATGTAACATTTGTTGACAAAGGGAAAGTAATAGCAATAAGTCATCGGCATAATGATTCACTACATGTGCTTCAACTTATCGCGTATTATTATTTCATGGACCTCTCGTACCCAAGATCATTTGGAGGAGTTTTGGGACTGTTGCAGCATTATGTCTTGCAAATACCATTTGCTTGTACTAATAAACTTTAGCTAAAAAAATGCAAAGTGTTGTGAAAAGTGTTGTGGTATCTTTATATTTTTAAACTGTTTAACTCTTCAAATAAAAACATTAGGAAATTTCAAAATTAAATATTTATGTTTATATTTGATGATGGTTTCTTTTTAAAAAAATAAAATATAATTTTTATTACTTTTTTGGTCTTTTTATTTATTTTATTTAAGTAAAGTGTACCATTTATTCAATTTATTTATTAAGTTGAGACATTAGTAAATTAAATTAGTCACGCGATTTTTAAAATTAAGTATGGCGTGACATTTGAATTTTTTATTTGTCACGGCGCATCTAAAACACTATCGTGTCGCATGTCACCAAGTCCGATTTAACGCGCCACATTTAATTTCTCTTAATGTGGCGCGTTAAATCGGGCTTGGTGACATGCGACCCGATAGTGTTTTAGATGTCCTGTGACAAATAAAAAATTTAAGTGTCACGCCATACTTTATTAACAAAAGTCGCGTGACTACTTTAATTATAAATGTCACGCCAAATTTATTATCTAAAAGTTGTGACAGTTTTAATCCTTGATGTCGCGAGTTAAATCGGGCTTCGTGACATGGCAGTTTTATTAGACAATTTGCCGTGACATTTTTTACAGTGTACAACTAGCACACTTGAAAGAAGATTTGGTCATTTCTGGATATTGTAATTAAAGCTCAAGAAGCAATAAATGCTAAATGAAGAATAGTATAATTATTAATATATATGCTATAAACAAATATTTTGTACATGTTTATTAAGCATTCTTTTATTTGTTTTCAACATTGTTCGTTTCATTAATAGGTAAATTAGATTACTGCATGTAGTAGAGATGAGTTAAAGTTTTAAAAAAGCAACCTACCGCTGCGAGGGGTTTGTGTTAGTTCTTCTTCGAACTGCGATACCTACATCACAACTTTTTTGGGATGTTGAAAAGGAAGGGGAAAAGAAATAACTTCCGTTTCTTTTATGAAACAATTTTATATATTTTCAATGAAGCTATTTATTTTCGGTTTAATATTAAGAGCTTCACCACAATTATGAGATGTAACTTACTGCAATTATTATGCCATTAGTTCATAAAATTTACTTAAAAGCTACTAAGTTTTGAACGAGATTTTAAAAATAAATTAAATGTTTAGTTGTTTGCAATAGTAGTAGAAAAATACAGGTTCTGGCTTATCTCATTTTTTTACCATGTACACAAGCTTTTACATTATGGTTATAAACATTTTTTGCATATAGTAGAAATTAATAAACGTTTTCTTACTGATTGAGAATGTCATATTAATTTTTTTTCAATTCAAGAAAATGCAAAATCAGAACATACATCATCGAAATGACGATGAATGTTCTGAATCTTTTATACATCCAACAGTGCTGAATCATCACACCCAAAATGTATAAATGACAATGAGCTCAACGTTTGATATTTATCTGCTTTGCATTTCTTAGCTGCATCGCTCGTTTTGCACAAATATTCGTAGGCAGCGTATTTACGATTGAACAGTTAGGATTCCAGTGAGTTTCAAAGTATTTTTTTGTCTTCACGTACTTTAATTCTAAAGTTCCCCGCAAGCCTATACAGACGGGTTCCGTACGGTTTTGAACCAGCGATCTGGTATGGTTATCATCCGGGTTTGAGTTGTCTGAGATACTGTAATTACACTACGCGTGAAAGCAATTACAAAGAGTGGACATTGCGCAGTTTCCTTAAAATCCTTTAAACATACTTTGAGCGGTATTTTTATGGAAATACTTGAGTTGATTTGTAAAGTGTAAATTGAAGGCGAATTTTTTGTGGATGGGAGTTTTTTATAAGAAAAGAAAATGTAGAGTTAAAACGCTGCGTTTGCCGCGAGAAAGCAAAATATACGTTGTTAATAATTTTAATCGCATATAATTTATAAAATCTATCTTCATTTAATTTATAATAAAACTATTTTGGTAATTGGGGAATATTTATAACCTAATAAGATTTTATTACCCATGTACTTTTTTAATTTTATTTGTTATTATATTATTATCTATTTATTGTTTGTTAATTAATATTGTTAAATAAAAGAAAAACATTTTGTAAAATTACGAAGATATAAGTAACCTTATTATGAGTTCAGACAGAACAAAACGTAGAAAAATTGCTGTTGAAATAGCAAGAATTGTGAAAGAAGTATCATGCAATGAATCCGAGTCACTGAATAATATTTCAGTGTTTAATTCTTCTAAATCATGTCCAATTGTCAAAAATAATTTGTTACCTGAGTCTTCTCCCAAATTTGCCGAAAATTAATGCTGGTCGGATGACAATATAAATTTACCTTTTATTGACTCTATCGTAAGTTTTGAAGAATCTAGTGATAACATTGAATAGAAAGCTTGTGTGCATGATGATTTAGACAATGATGATATTAATGGCAACAATTGCGTAACAAAAGTGAATGAAAGTGTATTAGATGAATTAAAGCAATAGACGATTGCATTTAATATATCTCATAGTGCTATTAATAATTTGCTTTAGAATTTGCAAAAATCAAATTTAGGTTTGCCTAAGATGCTAGAACACTTCTTAGAACTGATCGAAACATTATTATTGCTTCTGTAGCTGGTGGTAAATTATTTTATATAGGATTAAAAAGCTGTTTATCTATGCTCCTAAATAAATCTTCAATTTCATCTGATACTACACAGCTTACATTTCACATAAATATTGATGGTATTCCTTTATTTAACAGCTCAAACATTTCTCTCTGGCCAATTCTTGGTTCGATTGTAGAACTTGAGGGTAACAATGTCTTTCCTAGTTCTTGTCAGTAAAAGTGGAGGTAGCTTGACACAATTTATCAAGCAAAACATGGCCTATTTAATGACATCTAAGCAAGCGCGACAGTGTAACTTGATTGGCCAACGAAGCAAAATTAAATTTTGAGCACTGCAACACTTTCAGATTTTGTTTAGTAAGTATTCACATCAAATTTGTATGCCCACATTTAACAGCAACATATTAATCTTGAGTTATTTTTTAGATCACAATATTTAGCCCAGAAAAGTAATACTTGCTAAATGGTATAATAATAATAATAATAATTTAACATGTATACTATAGCGTCAACATAATTGTTTTATATACAGTACTGGACAAAACATTTGCAACCAACATCGAACAATGCTAAAAAGTGTTCCTAATTTTACATGTCTTAAAAACGAAACGAACTATACTACCACAGCAAACAGTTAAGGAATCTGGAGTCATAGCATGCCATGACATGAGCAATCAGCTGACAGGTGACAGCACACAGGCAGAGTTTCGTTGACAAGTGCCATTTTGCAGCGGACAAAACAAGTGCAACATTTTTGAATTGTTTCATATTCTAAAGTCTGGTCCGTGTCAACGTCACGGAAGTTTTTTAATAATTAAAGGAAGTATCCAGAAGTTTCCAGAAGCATGCAGAAGCTTCCAGAAGTTTCCAGAAGATGCATCTGGAAGCATCCAGTAGCATCCAGAAATATTTATTATTTTATGACTTCAAGTTAATAAATGGCTCCCGACAGTCTTGGATTGGAACTAAGAAAGAAAATTATTGGCGGTTACGTAAGTGGAACTTCACAAAAAAGTATTTGTGATAAATATCGCGTGAAAAAATGGACCGTATCAAGACTATGTTCCAAATACCGTTCTACGGGGAAGTTGGCAGCAGATAACAAAGGTGGAAGACCGCCTTCCACCACTTCTAGAGAGGATTCTATGATCGTCAGATCCGTCAAGAAGGATCCCTGGATATCATCAGTCGAGATACAAAAGCAATTAGAGCTACCTGTATCGGACCGAACAATCAGACGACGTGCTGTTGAAGCCGGATTGTTTTCTCGATGCCCTGCAAAGAAACCGCTGATTTCACTAAAAAACCAGAAGAAAAGACTCCTGTTTGCTACATCTCATATTGACTGGAATGTGCAGAAATGGCGAACTGTCCTGTTCAGTGATGAATCGAAGTTTAACATCATTGGGAGCGATGGCATTTGCCGTGTACGTCGACCGGCCGGAAAGCGCCTCGATTTACGTTACTGCCACAAGACCGTGAAGCATGGTGGAGGCAATGTAGTGGTCTGGGGTGTTTTTCTGCTAACGGTCTAGGTCCAATATATCGAAACGATGGAATAATGGACCGTTTCATGTATAAAAATATCCTGAAAGATGTTATGTTACCTCATGCTGAATGGAATATGCCAATAAAATGGGTTTTTCAGCAAGACAACAATCCGAAACACACTGCAAAAGTAGTCAAGCAGTGGTTTCAAGACAACCACCTATCGGTGATGGATTGGCCGCCTCAATCTCCGGATCTCAACCCTATCGAGAACCTGTGGGAGATCGTCAACCGCAGAATTAATCGTGAAGGTGTTCTTAATAAGGATCAACTGTTTGAACAAATCCAAAAGGCCTGGGCAGCGATTCCACAAAGTTTCATTGATCACCTGATCGAATCTATGCCTCGAAGATGCAAGGCTGTGATCGACAACAAATGATTCGCCACGAAATATTGATAGCGAAATACAGCTTGGTCAACATTTTGTCGAGTTGCACTTGTTTTGTCCAGAAGGAAATCACCTTTTTTTAATACTTTTGATTAATTTAATAATTTTCGTGTACAAATAATGAACTTTGTGATGAATAAGCAGTTACATAGTTATTTCTCTAAATTGAAAAAATGCAGCACTTTTATATAAAGAAACTAAATTAGCATTGTTTGGTTGCAAATGTTTTGTCCAATACTGTATATTTAGGTGCTGCTAAACAAAACTTTGCCACTAAGGACACAAGCAAGGAGATGCTTGAGAAGTAACTTTCTACGTGGTTTGGAAATTCACGGGATCGTGGGAAAGAGAGCCGAAAACCGAAAGGGAAGAATGCAACAGAAGTCAAAAATGTAATACAAGTTCCTGATGATGCAGTTAAAAATATTAAACAATGAACAATGTTTTTTGATCTAGCATCAGTTAAGAGTTTACAAACTGTTTGCCATGGTCTAAGTTATGGTTTATTTAAAATAGTACCAAATGTGATATGTTTTTCAAGCACTGTATACATTACACTGGTTTGTCCAGCCTATAAATAAATTTTGCCTTATAGCACACAGGATCTGATTTCAAATACTCTTATTTTTTTAATTCAGTTATACTCGTTGAAAATTTAGTTAACTAATTGTTATTAGCTGTAAGCATTCATGTGTGTTTCTTGGTATATTTTCAATCAGTTATGACTTGCAGTGATGCAGTATTGCAATTTGCATCATTTGTATGCTATATGATAGTATTGGTGCATTTTTTGAAAACTTCTCAGTTTACGACTTGTAATTGCTTTTTTTTTTAAATAGACTCTTGCATAAAGTTAACTGCTTATCAGTTTTATCAATTATTTTTGGCAGTGTTATTGTTGCCATTAACAAAATGCATCTTATCTGCCAGCAATATAGCTACAGGACTTAGTAATGTGACATGGTAGTAATAGTAATGATAATAACAATAACAATAATAATAATAATAATGATAATAATTATTGTTATTATTATTATTATTATTATTATTATTATTATTATTATTATTATTATTATTATTATTATTATTATTATTATTATTATTATTATTATTATTATTATTATTATTATTATTATTATTATTATTATTATTATTATTATTATTATTATTATTATTATTATTATTATTATTATTATTATTATTATTATTATTATTATTATTATTATTATTATTATTATTATTATTATTATTATTATTATTATTATTATTATTATTATTATTATTATTATTATTATTATTATTATTATTATTATTATTATTATTATCATCATTTTACCTATAACACCTGAGTAATTGTGGGATTCGGGTACCTTATGGGCTGGCTAGCTGGGTTTAATGCACCCACATCTAATAAATCTCTATTAGTTGAAAAACCAGGGTTCTTGTCATGCTTTAGAGATGAAAGCGCTTGATGTTTACAACAATATTCTTCATTTAGAAATAAGAATATGCCAACGAGTGAAAATATAGCAAGTAAATTCCATCTGGCATTGAGAAGAAAAGGTATTCCTATTGCCTTGTAGGAGTTCTTCAACGAAGGTTCAAAAGCAGAAGACGTTATCTGCAAAGTGTTTGTCGCTTTATCTGCCAGCCAGATTCGTCAATATCAGGCAGGCGTGACCACCCTAAATCGATGCACCCAATAGGCATTATCACATTCCTAAATAGAGAATATTATTGGAAACATCATGTGCTTTCATCTCAAATGCATGACAAGAAGAATAGTTTTCCAACCAATTGCTCAATTTAGAGGTTACTAGATATTGATTAATAATGTTTTTGAATTAACGTCCCCAGAGTCAAAACGTGCTTTGCAAATTATTGGAATGCTAACAGTTCAATTGTAAATATAAATAATTGTATGTATAAATTTAAATGTTATTACAGATGGAGTAGAAATCTATCAATCGCATATGGTTTAATACTTGTTTAGATGACTTTTTTGCTTTCTAAGTTTAGCATCAAGTAGCTTTTGAGGCATAACTACATAACGACATATTAAAGTTTGGTTTCGCATTCTGCCCGAATATAATTTTTATGTGGGAAAAAATGCCACAACTTTTAAAAAAAACATGGGAAAAAATGTCACAACTTTTAAAAGTCATTAAAAATCATACCTATTAAAAGAAGGATTTGGTAATTAGTAGTAAATACTAGACAGACACTAGTTACGGTATAACGTAAGCTCGTTATGATTATCAAAAACTTTACCATAGCTATTGTTCACCCTACCAAACTGAGTTTAAGCGTCAAGAAGACCAATGACTTAATTATTAAATTAGTTTCCGTGATCAATTCCACATTTTTTATTTCGTGTTTAAATGTCAAAGTTTTAAAACTTAGAGGTGAGATGCCTGTATATAACAGTTTTCGTAGGAGTTTACTCCTTTAAAAATAGAGAAATGGTACTGTACTCATTTGTTCGTGCATGTTTAAAAGATACGGATTCGAACTGAAGCAATTTTAGAATGAGCAGAGAATTATCTTGGTATGTCATTTATATACTTTTTTACTTTATTGCATAAACCTAAGGTAATATGAGCTATTTCTAATTAAAGCTGTGTTCTACGCAAGAAAAAATAAAAATGTATAGAAAAATGTTTTTTTAGTTCACATTGTTACTAAACTTACAAGATGGTATAAATGCAACTGCTACGAAATAAATTTGTCTACTAACTAGCTACAATTCAAGGGTAAAATGATAATGACTATTGAGTAAATTATGGCATATGGATAAAATATTACAAAAATTAACGAACCAGAACACTTCTATAGCGTTAAAAATAGTAACTGTTGTATTTATCAAAGTAGGAAGTTTTAGAGTGTTAAAACTGTCTGTCTGAGGAATTTTGTATGCTAAACAGAGATTTTTATACTAGAAAGCCAAGGATTTATGAACCTATAGACTGCCTGTAGTTATAGGCTAAAAATAAGTGTTGAATCCTCTGTATGCGTCATGACAAAAAAGAACATAATACCATCGTAATTAAGGCTTTATATTTAATTTAAGCATGAAAACAGACCAAAATTTACTGGTTATTATTCGTAAATTTGTAAAAAAAAAAATTCAAATTATTGTAAAAGGTTTTAATCAAATAAATGATAAGAAAATGATGCATCTATGGAAAACAAAGTGTTATTGATTTTTGGATTAAATTTGAGGAAACTTAGTATTCCATATCATATGTTGAACATATCATAATTTGGACAAATTTCTAATAAATAATCGATTATAATTATAATGCCTATAACAGAAAAAGAGAGAACAATGTTTTTATAAAAAAATATCTTTCTTCAATTAAGTTAAGTGCAACATTTTAGTTATGATATTTTAACTTCTCCATTAATTAGTCAGGTGAAATGCGCAATAGTTGCATCATAAATCACATGATGGATCATCACTCATGTAGAGCTAACTTTTGTCACAAATAATCAAAATATGCTCAGAATCCACATTTGCTTAATAAAAGTTTGAGATTTCTGTTTCTTTTTCGGTTTGCTTCGTAGACCAAGCGAAAAATGACGTCCCAACTCAAGTGAGTAGTTCGGTTCCACTTTGTGGAACTCGAACTTCTCATTTGAGTTAGAATGTCATTTTTCGGCGGAATGCTGAATACTTCCTCTTGTTCACTTTCAAATGAAAGAAGATTTTTGCCAAGGTGTTAAAAATCTTACAACTTCTTGAAAAAATACAAGTTTATCTTGATTCGTAGCGAAAAGCCTAACACCAAGGGTTTTAATGCATGTTAAAAACTTCACGCTCTTCATTGTTGGAGAAGAATTCTGGACTGATTAGATATATCCACAAGCGAACAAGATTGGATCTATTGTCATTGTGTCTCAAAATTGCACACTTCATTGCGATGCAAAACTAGAAACTCTTTTTTTCAGCTTGTTCGCAAGAAACTTAAACAACTCGGCAGTAAAAAGTTTTAATTAAACAAGTGTCCTTCAAAACATCTTCTTTGAATCTTTGAACTTGATGTACAGAAGAGTCATCGAGATTTAATCTTTTTGTTGTTGCATGTGCTCTGCGGAGAAGCGGAAACACCTTTCCGTTGTGTTTCTTAATTTCTTTTTGAAAGACGTCATTTTTGACAGGAAAATGTTTTCATTTGTCGTAGTTGTTAGTCATTATCTCCGTCGCTTGTTTTTTGCGTTGACCATTGACACGACTTTTTTTAAGAATGTTAAAAAATAAGCACATCAAAGTACTGCCTCATCAGCCAGATTTTTTATTTAAACTTTAATTTTTAAGATAAAAAATTTTCTAATCTTTTGGAAAAATAATTCAGAACATTTTTTGAAGTCACTTTTACACACACACCATTCTTATTAAAATTATTTAATTACTATTACTTTTGTACTGCTGCAAATGTGTAGTATGTGATAAATTTATGCATTACAATGTTTGCTGCTGTTGAGTTAGCAGAGTATCTAATAAAATATTGAAAAGTAAATCATATTCTCAGTGGTGGATCTAGGAATTCTCCGTGAGGGCAGGGGATGCTCTCAGGAAACATGAAAGTTTTAATTCATAAAAAAAAATTGGTATAAATTTTCTTTTAACTTCTTAAGGCGTCGATTTCTCATCGGCGTAGCTACTTTACTTGCTATTTTCAAGTTACTTTGCTTACTATTCTGATGTTTTAGATAAACTGTTGGAAGGGGGATGCATGCCTTTATCCCCCTAAATCCTTCACTGATTAATATGACAATTCTAACTTTAGTTATGGTAAGAAAATATTATAGGTGGCAGTTTTACTTGCTTCCGGTAATAATTTTACTTTTTTAGCTTGCGGCAATCACCACAAAAAGGGTATATACGAGGCAATGAATAATTTTATTACAAAAGATGTCGCCTCAAAATATAATATAAAAGGCACTTCTCGGAAGAACAATTTTTGTATGGAGTTCAAAGATATTCAATCAGCCGTTATAGACATTAACCAGGTAAATATTTCAATTAAACATTTTAAGAAATGTGACCGACTCATGTTACAAATAAAAAAAGATATTTCAATTCCACGTTTTTGAGGTTCAGTGTCTTTTTCAGAGGCAGTCAAGAGTCAGTATCCCAACTCCAAAGATATTCAACTCTACAGTTTTGTCAGAGATTGGTTATGACAAGCTGGTATGTTGATCATCTGCGCTGAGAAAAAAAGAACTGAAAATCATAGTAAAACGTAGTAAAAATTTCGTTCTTATCTGTTTGTCTTTTCCTATTTTTTTGTTAAAGGAATTTAGGTTTGTATTATTATAATAAGAATTGCTGTTTATTGGTGCCATTAGAAAACATTAATGAGCAAGGTTAACAGATAACCAGTGAATAAATACTCAATTACAACTAACAATCGCAACTAAATCACTAGTGAACTGGTGTTAAATCAATAGTGATTATCACTGCTTATCCACTTATGACAAGTCACCACTCAATCACTGGTGTTCAAAAGTTTACAGATACACCAGTGAATATGTACTCAATCACAACTAAGTGTCGAATCACTACTAATTTACCAGCGACGTGCGCATAGGGTACGTGATAGCTTATCTTTGGAGAATTGATAAACAAAAGATTTACAGTTTGATTTTTTGATTATTGGAATACTTGCAAAATCAAAATTTGAAATCTTCATTTTATAGACATTTTAAATTGTCAAAAATTCTTAAAAATTCTGATATTGATCAATGTGAGTTATTTCAAGTTAGCAAAAACTGGTGCTCATTGTATAGTTTCTCAGTGGTAAGTAAATATTACTGGCCTAAGTAGCTTTCTAGTTAATAAATAACTACTAGCTCAAATAACTAGGGGATGAGCTGAAGCGATGATAATACTTTAGGAATGTCTATTTTATATAACTTTAATATGTGACTACTAGTAGAAAGAACATAGCTATTCTTTACAAAAGGAGTAAAGTATAACTGTCAAGACAAAACATAAAAGTAATTTTTAGGAACAATAAAAAAAAAAACAAATGTTTTTCATTGAACTTTCATTTAAAAAATTTAATAGCGCTTTTTAATGTAACAACTTTTCCATGATGAACCCCCAGTTTGCGATGTCATTCCTTGCTCACAGTAACATGTTTTTCCAGCTAAATCTGTAGTTACTCCATTGATAGTAGGATCAATTTTTTGCCTTTGAAAACATTTTTCAATGCATTCATTTTCATTGCTCACTGCTCCCATATGCACTTCACCGGCACCAACTCCATCATTATTTTTAAAAACACAACCTAGCAAAAAACTTATTTATCAATTCAAATCAGAGGTATCAATTTTTTTGAGAGCCCGCAAACTTAAGAACTTTCAATAAATCAAAGCTTTTCAAACAAATAAAATTCATTTTTTGAATGTATATTGCACATTTCTTAAGTACAGGTTTATAAATCTTTAACGCATGCAAAGCGCTAATTTACCCATCATGATTAAAGTAATCAGGTGATAAGAATGTTAATTTCTATTAACTTCTTGTTGTTCCTACGATATATTTCTACAACATGGAAACATTTTTTTTTCTTAAAAACTATTTCAAAATGCAAGAGAAAAGTCATGAGCAAGGAGTAAAGGACCATCACATGGGCATTACTTCAGATAAAATTGAGAAAATATTGAATGTATTCACAAAGGTCTACAACATCAAAAAAAGTCTAATCAACCAGACTAAACACCATAGCCAGGTTATTAGGTTGTTTGCTTCAAACAGGCTCAAAATACCTTGTGTATTTTCTTCATTAGGCTTCAGAATTGGTGTTAAATAGTGCTAAGAGAATGTTGTTCAACTCATGTCTTTCCCTGGATATAAGACAGCTTTAGCAAAAACTTTCTCTTGATCAAGGATGGGGTATCGTGTCAAACAACAAACTTGGTCCAAGACTGGCTGAGAGATAACACCCAATTCCAGCCTAAAAATGAGGAGCTGCCTAGCTTTCCTGAATTGAACACATTCGATCTCTTCACATGGGGTTAAGTTCAAGCAAGGGCTGATATCAAACAGAACCCAAACTTATATGAAGTCTGATGCTCTGTTTAAAAGATTTTAACTAATAATCGGGCAACAACCAGCATACTTTCAAGAAGATTGGGCCTCATCTGGAATATATAATCAAGGCTCAAGGAGAGCCGATTTCTAAATCTTGAATAATATACTTGGTACTATAATTGTCATAAAATAAACTTATCTCTATGTTTAATAACCATTCTTTAATTTCTTGTCAACTTTGTTTTATCAACTGGTAAATCAGCGTGATGCATGCAGTAGAGGTGAATTAAATACTGAAAAAAGCAACATACCGCTAGAACAAGACACCTCATTGCAACTTTTTTCTTCTTTTTCTGGGCCAAGAGCTCTGCAATCATTTCCCTCTCCAACTGGCGTAGGGTTAGTGCAAGTCCTTGTACGAACTGCTACACCTCCATCACAACTTTTTGAACAAGTTGAAAAAGAAGACCAATCTGAATATCCTCCATTTCCTATATTTCAAAAAAAAACTGAGAAACTGAATATATTTTACTAAACCTTTGGAGCTTGGTATAAAATGCAACTTATTGTATTACCAAAGTTTTAAAAACATCAGTCAAAATATGTTTAATGCAAAATGTGAAACCACTTAAAATACTTAAGTAACTTTGGTGTTGGAAACAAATAATCTTAAAATAAATAATCCACTTGCTGTATTTCAGAGGTATGTAGCAACTTTTCCATGATGATCCACCAGTTTGTGATGTCATTCCCTGCTCACAATAGCATGTTTTTCCAGCTAAATCTGTAGTTACTCCGTTAATAGTAGGATCAGTTTTTTGCCTTTGATAACATTTTTCAATGCATTCGTTTTCATTGCTCACTGCTCCCATATGCACTTCACCGGCACCAACTCCATCATTATTTTTAAAAACACAACCTAGTGAAACATAATAACTATCATAAAATTTAAATCGTAAATGTCATAAAAAAATTAGTAAAAGCCCAAAAGTCTACAGTTAACTCTAAAAAGCCTTAGCAAATAGACAAGCATTTTATTCACTTGTTTGAACAAATTGGTTTGTAGATGTAAATTGGTAGTGATAGTACACTTTTCTAAAAACATCTAATTGATGCTTACAAAACCAAAAAATTGAAAGGTTTGTCAGCTTATGATATTTTAAAAGGATAACTGGAAATATTTTATAATTTTTAACCTTAAGATTTACATTTGTAAGCTAAAATTTAAAAATAGAAAAAAAAAAAAAAAAGAATATATAAAAGTATTTTAAATATTCCCTTAATAAGAACATAATATCACTATTATGAATATAATATCATTATTATGTACATAATATTGTTTCATTATGAATATAATGCGTTTTTTTCTTCAACATTTAAATGATATACTGATTAATCTTTTTTTCTGTTTAGATTTTTTTATATTTTACCATAAATTTCATACACCAATTTCCTTCAAAAGAGACTCAATACTATTTCAATACACAAAATTTTCCTCTTCACTGAAATACTGTACCAGCAAACTATTTCAGTGGAACAGAAATACATTTAAATATTTTAGAAGTAAATAAATCTTTTACTTACCACTGGAACAAAATACTTGATTGCATTTTCTCTCTTCTCTATCAGGGCCTAGAGCTCTGCAATCATTTCCTTCTCCAATCGGTAAAGGGTTAGTACAAGTTCTGGTTCGAACTTCAACTCCTCCATCACAACTTTTTGAACAAGTTGAAAAAGAAGACCACTCTGAATATCCTCCATTTCCTATATTTTCAATAGAATTTACATATATTTTTAACTAAAACAACTTTAAGATTGCAGTTTTAAAGTGTTAAGTTGTAAAAATATTTACAAATTTTGAAGAATTTATATTTTTAATAAGACATTTTTAAAACATCTCTAAATATAATTCTAATATTATTTATAAGATATAACTAATCACAAATTAATGTATTTACTGTATTTTAGAGGAATGTAGCAACTTTTCCATGACGAACCACCAGTTTGCGATGTCATTCCTTGCTCACAGTAACATGTTTTTCCAGCTAAATCTGTAGTTACTCCATTGATAGTAGGATCAATTTTTTGCCTTTGAAAACATTTTTCAATGCATTCATTTTCATTGCGTACTGCTCCCAAAGACACTTCACCAGCACCAACTCCATCATTATTTTTAAAAACACAACCTAAAAAACAATAGCTTTAAATATTGTAGATGTATATGTAGACTGGACATTATGCAGCTTGTCAACCAATAATAGCCATTGTGACTGAAATATCTCTTATTATTATCTTGAAAAAACCACAATAACTATTTCACACTTTTGAGCTTGATTTTTTAACTTTATTTTAATTAATTTTGTTAAATTTAGGAATTTCACTTTTTTTTACAAACAAGATTTGTAAAAAAAAGTGGCATAAATGAAAATAAAAAGAAGAATTCTTTCTTTTTACCACATTTTTTAAAATTATTAGGCAACTTCATAAGTTTCTTTAAACCCAGATTAATGAAAACTGTTAATATTTTGTTAATAACTATTTCAATGATTTAAAAGATATTTTAAAAAGAAAAACTTTTTTCAAATTTCAACTTAAAATGGAACTGAAAAATATAATAATCAAAAAATACCAGAGATCTCAGTATAATAATGCAAAGTTGCAGCTTTGTCAAGATTTAAAAAAATATATTTATATGTAAATCCATATGATTGTGATAACCTATGAAAAAAGTCTATATTGTAAGTAAAAATGAATTGATTTCCAAAATGCAAGGTTTTTCTTCTAAAACTTTTTTTTTTTACAAAAAGTTAAATATCAGACTTTCATACTTATGTTAAATTTTATAAATAAGTAGTGTAAAGTTTGATTTACTTATTGACTTAATGCATTGATTTTAAAAAGATATAAAAACAGCAAATATTACAATTTGCAAATGATAACTAAAGCTCTTCTTACCTATGCATAACTCTATATTACATTTTCTCTCTTCCTTATCTAAACCATATTCTCTGCAATCTTTTCCTGCACCAAGGGGTGTGGGGTTAGTACAAGTTCTTGTTCGCACTTCAACACCAACATCACAACTTTTTGAACAGCTAGAGAAGGAAGACCATGTTGAATAACCTCCATTTCCTAGATCCAGAAAAAAAATTAAGTAACTTCCCTTAGTTAGTCCTATTTTGATTTTCAGATTATTAAATTATTGAATAAAATTAGTGATGCTTTGATAATAAATCACATTTTAACTTGTAAATTTCTATATAAAACTCCCCCCTTGTTAAACCATACTTCAGACATTTTAAATGTAACTATGAAAAAGAAAAAGGCTTTTAACTCACTGTGTTTAAGAGGAATAAAGCAGCTTTTCCATAATGCTTGATTCGTTTCTTCGGTAACATCACTAACCTTCATTCCTTGCTTGCAATAACAAACTGTTCCATTTAAATCCATTTTTATTCCATTGATTGCTGAATCTGATTTTTGTTTTTCAAAGCATTTGTCAATACAGTCATTTTCATCAATTACCTCTCCAATGTACACTTCACCAGCATTGTCTCCCCCAATATATTTAAAAACACATCCTGAATTAAAAGGTTATGTGAAATGTAATGTTAAGCATTTGCTCTAAATTGTAAGCAACTGTGCATATGTGTAAAGCTAATCTTTAAAGCTTTCCTAAGTTCAACTCTCTTCATGAGAGGAACTTTAAAATGTTTAGAGTGATTGATATTAAGCTGAACAACTACTTTTTTATGTTGCTTTTTTAACTAATCCTCACAATTGTTGAAAAAACTTTTGAACTTTTTTTTTTTTTTTAATTGCTTTTTTAATAATTATTATTTTTTTACTTTTGAAGTGCCATAGAGTTGTATCTCACTATGTAAAAATAGCAAATAGTTTCTGCATCATTTTTATAACTGTTTTGTTTGTTTTTTTGTTTTTTTGTTTTTTTTTTGCTTTTTTGTTTATATGTATTGGTACCGATTGTGTTGCTGTAACCACCATTAAAAACTTCTTACCGCTTGAACAAGACACCTTGTTGCATATTCTTTCATCTATGTCTTTACCAAGATCATCGCAATTTTTTCCTTCACCAACTGGTTTAGGATTAGTGCAAGTCCTTGTGCGTACTTTTACACCTCCATCACAACTCTTAGAACAACTTGAAAATGAGCTCCACTCAGAATATCCTCCATTTACACTTACTAAAAAGAAAGACGTTTTAAGTTAGGTTCTTAGGTAGGGTATCACACAAGTGCATATAAATCATGCAAGTAATTCTAATTTTAATTCCCAATGCACAAGGATGTAGGAAAAGGTGCCTCCCTCAACTAAAAAGTTGTTGGGTGTGCGCCTGTGCTTTTTAATGTTGCTTTTTTTTTAAATGTGCGTCAATATACTAAATCAAAACCCAGAACCGAGTTGTTATGAAAAAGACCAAACTGCTTACACTAATACTAACAACTGCACAATATTGCAACTTATCAGCTGAATGTTTTTGATTTTCATTTGTGCACCACAGTTGAAATCGAATACTAAAAATAAGTGTTCGAATGATGACGATTTGCAGGCTAACTTAACGAAGTTACTCGCAAGAACGTTTTCCTTCAATTATACTCAAATACATTGTTCAAAATGGTAGTAGAGATGAGCACCTGCATATTGAGGTAGGATAAGAAAGTGATTTATCCCCTTCCCGCTGGATTTTCATATCACTTTTGTTTTACTTTGCAAACGGTATTTTCCTCTGAAAAGAAACTTTTATAGGAAAATATTGCTCGCGAAATTATTTGCTGCCATATTTTCTTTACCATTGGAGGTTTTTATTAGTGGATGCCAAATGATCCCTTTTTTTCCTAAGTATGTTCCAAGATGCCATTAGAATTATACTTTTCAGTAGACGTTTCATTCGGGTATCAACTTTGATACTCATCTCGTAATTAAAAATTGACAGACTTATGTTATATGATTATACTTATGTGATACTTCGTATGAAAAAATTTTTAAGAAGAATTTTTTAGAGAAAGAGAGCTTTTAATATTGAAGAATTTGAGATTGTTGATAAAACAGAAGAAGTAAAGAATGGAATAGAAAATCAGTAGAAAGGTTGGTTACAGAAAAGTAAGCAGAAGTTTCCCCGTTTCTAGTAAAGAAAGAAGAAGAAAGATATTTGTTTGTAGCCAGAAGAGCTAAAGATAACAATTGAAAAAGACAGTATCAAACACTACAAGTAGAGTAAGAGAGCATTATTTGTATTTTATAGACACCATGAATAAAAGAGTGTTAACCATTGCACGCCAATAAAACGTTTATTGAAATATATTGTGTAATAAAATATACTTTTTAACGATTAAACCTTGCCCATTCCTTACCAAACTATGCTCAAACTAAGCTGTTGCAGGCAATAAATAAACTTTAAGAAGCTATATACAATCAACAAGCTTACATCCTGGTGAACTCTATTCTACTTCTTGAAAGAAATATGCGTACTGTTGTCAAAAGGGAGTTTTGATAACAGTACACAAATTTGTCAAAAGACTTTTTGTCCCTCTAACCTGTTAGATTTACAAGGAAAAGGAACTCGTTACAAATACAATTGGTTAGAGGGACAAAAAGCACCCACGGTTTAACAAACTCAGAGGTCCAATATGTATAAAGGGTGTCCTGTCAATCGCTATATCTACTTGGATTAGTTTATCAGCTAAAAATCTCTAAATATTTCGAAGAGAAAAATTTTTGTTGGGAAACCTGCCAGCAATATGTAGTTTTTACATCAGAAATTAGTTAAGCTGCAAGCTATACTAATTAGCTTGCAACCTAAAAAAGATGGCGCTATTGCAGTTTCTCCCCCCCCCCCCCCCCCTTTTTTTTTTTTTTTATGATTGATTATGAAAGAGAATTTTATGCTGATTCAGAAAAATATAAAAACAGGCCTGAAAATCAACGGAAAGTGCTCTAATTTGAAGTCAAAATTTTAAAAAATCCCACTAAAAACCCTAATATTCGCCATTTTGAGAATAAGTTAATGATCTTTTAGCTGTCAAAAGCAATACATTAATAGCATGGTTTTTACGTAAAGAAAGTCGTTAAAGCAGGTTTATCTTGCGCAATTTTTTGTGGCTATGAAAATAGCCGTTTTTTGATTTATTAGAGAACAAACTATATTGCAAGTAATTTACTTTTGTAATGAATTTTAAAAAAGAGTTCAACAGTTTTGTTTCCTAAAAGAAGAACTTTTGAAACTTAGTTCATAGTTATTTTATCACATGTAAAATTTGTCAAATGTAACCTTCAAACCGTTTTCTCATTAAAAAACCAGCGACAATACAATAATAGTTATTCATCAAAATTTGTCTACATTCTCACATTCTACGCTCACTTTTATTTGAAATCTTCCATTAATTTTCCTTAAAAATGAAACCCTTTTGAAAAAGATTTTTTAAAAAATGGCGAATATTTGGGTGTTTAGTGGGATTTTTTAAAACTTTGATTTTGAATTAGAGCACTTTCCGTTGATTTTCAGGTCTAAGTTTGTATATTTTTCTGAATCAGCATAAAATTCTCTAACATAATCAAGCACAAAGGGGGGGGGGGGAGAGAGAAACTGCAGTAGCGCCAAAAAGATTAAGTTTTACCTTCTCTTTAACTATTGTTTGATGGTAAGAATAAAAACACTTTTCCAAAAACAAACTTAGGTAAAAAAAGATTAGCGGAAAACCTTGTGCATATACGTGTGTGTGTGTCTGTAATTTTTTACAAAAAATGCTGTAAATACTGGTAAAAAGTAATTACTTTCAATTTGGTATAAATACTCCACTAACGCAGTTCCAGTACATTCTTTTATATCCGTATCTATGCAACCTTGAAATTTTCCGTTTTTGCATCCATTAACTGAAGCTGTATTTGAAGCTTCTTTGCCAGCATAGCATTCGCCGTAAAAGCGGATAGAAAAAAAATCGTAATCTTTCTTGTGATTCTTATTCATTTCGATTGCCTTTTCAGAACAATTCCATGCAAGACTGTAAAAGTAACAAGAGAAATACGCATTTTTTACGTGGTGCGTGATTACTTTTATTTGAACTGATTCATTTTAATTGGTTTAATTTTAGTCTCGCAATTTCTTCAATGATTAATACAATATTTGCGCATTTAAAATTATGTTTACCTAATGAGCATAAGAATTTTAGAAATACTTTTGTGGGGCATGGCACAAAAAGGTTGGGAAAAACTGTAGAAGAGAGAATGTTGAGAAGGAAAAAGGTTGAGCAGGGAAATTAAATAATTCTTATGCTTTAGTGCTTTTAAATCTTATTTAATTGTTTTTTATTTTACAGTTAACAACAGTTTCATTATTGAAAAAAAAGGTCTTTCTTTTATTAAAAATAATTTCTAAAATCTCTTGGAGATGATCGATTAATACGGTTTTTTCAGGCGTTGCCTCAAAAATTTTGGAAAGTTTAACATAAATATAATTAAGTGAAGAGAAAAAAGCAAATGTTAAAATAGGTCAATAACTTTCAACATATCAAGTTAAAGATTATTTTATCTTATGTCAGATATTAGAAATTAAGTTACAATTTAAACATAACAGTTTACCTCTGCAAATAATCTTCATATCGTTCCCAATTAATCAGATGTTCTTTCTCAACTCGACCGTTAATTAGTAAATCTCTGAGTTTTGATTCTGACTGGCGAAAACAACCAACCTTTTTGTAATTTCTGATGCTTTGAAAATTCTCTAATAAATAAAGAAAGTATATTGTTTATTTATTGTAATTATTGGTACCTTTTTGAATACAGCTAGTTGATAATTTTATGAATAAAATTCTTATTCCCCACTCAAAGCAAACACGGCGTTGATTTTCCACTATATGAAAAATTAAAGAGGCGAAAGCTTCGCTCTTCGCGATAAAAACTCACGATAAAAGACTAAAAAGAAGTTTAATTCAGATGTTAGAAAGAAAAAAAAGTGAAGAAGAAGTTCATGAAAAGTATAATTTTGAAAAGATCAAACTTTTAAGATTTTTACGAAAGAATATTGGGCTTATAATTATTTTGTATGTGGATTGAAGCAGCAATCGTCAATTCAAAAAACGTCAATTCACGCAAAATCTTTTTTTTTGGAAAGAGAGAGAGAGCAGCCTACCTATAAAATGTTTATTAATATATTCATGCAAAAAGAATCATCAATTCTAAAGCATTTTTATCATAGAATAACTATAATTACGCAAATTAGCTTACCAGATAGCACCTTTGAAAATAGCGTAAAATAAACCAAACCTAAGCAAAAAAGACAAAACATAAGTTATTTTGAAAACCGTTTTTGTGGTAATCACAAAAATCCAATATAAATGAATTCAATAAAAAAAAAAATCCTTATCATTGCTGACAAATAAAAGACCATTTTCAGGCTAATTTCCAATATTAAAAAATATTTAACCAATTAATCAGTTGAAGTATATAACTTTATGAAAACATTACATGCATAAAAATAGTTTTATAATTGAAAAATAGAAAAAGAACAAGTTTGTAGGTTGAAAAGTGATTTTAAAATTTATCTATTAAACTTTTTCAGTAGCAAAATAATATTTTTTTGGAAAGAATCCTGATTTAACGCCACCTATTTTCTTTCAGCCATAACAGTTACGAAAGATAATTAGTTATGCATGCATGATAATTATGTATGAAAGTTGTTGTAACAAAAATTAATTTGAAAAAATTGAATAATAAAATTTTTTTACAATAAAGAAGATAGATAAATTACTTACAAAGTTTGATTGCCAAACGGATACTCATTTTCTACAGATTTAAAGTTTCCAGTTGAATTCAGCTTCTTTAATCTGAAGAGCAATAAATAGAATGATGTTATAAAATTAATATCAAGGTTTTAATAAATTCAGATTGTTTGATGTGAATAATTGTAAGTTATTATGTATAGGTGTAATGAGAAGAATAATAAAGTTATGTTTGAATGTAAGAAAAACACGTTAATATTTTTACAAGAAAGAACACACTTTACCTCTTACGTCACGATTACATTCTTCAAATCAGTTACGGAGTTGTTATGGCTTCTATTGGTTGCGAGGCTAACAAGAGTTCCGTGATAATCAGTTTAGTTTTCTAAATAAGTTCAACTTTGAACTTTGCTAAACAAAAGTCTAATAATTTAGAAGTCTTCCAAGAAACTTTTTTTAGTACAACACAATATTCACTGGAGGAATGAAAAAGATTAATTCATTATTTAGAAGTATTTTTTCAAAGCATTGATTAACTAAAAACTAACCATTTATGTGTCGTGTCAACTCCCTCAATGGTACAATATTTTAATAAAGTTTCCTATAGTTTTTTTTTCCAATATAAATCTTCTAAATGAAAGGGAAAAAGTATACTATCCATTTCAGATTAATGATTAATAAAAATCTTTGAGTAAACTTTTATCAAATGAAAACTGTTTTTATGTTTTTTCTTACAAAGAAATTTTAGATTAGAAATCTGTGCTTGTAACATGATGGGGATAACAAAAATACCATTTTGCTTACTTTAATTAGCAAACAGAAAAAACTTTCGCGATGACATATTTGATTTGATTATATACTTTTGAAATTTAATTTTCAACAAATTGAGTTAACTATGAAAAAAAAAAAAAAAAGAAATTTTTATGTTAATTTAATCGATGCAAAAACAATGAAACTGAAACGTCAACTTGCTCTGTTTTGCCTGTTATTATCGTGCTAATTGTTGTTGCTGTAAAACGGAGTGTAAACACACATTTTGGATTGCATGCGCCGGCAGGCAAGGGCAAGGGCAGGGGGGGGGGGGCAGTTGCCCCTCCCCCCCTGGAAGAGCAAAATAACAAATTTTAATATTCACAAAATTTCTTTTAACTGTTAAAAGATTTTATTTTAATATCTCATCATTTTTACTCATTTATATAATAATATTAATATAAATGACTACAGTTTAAATGAAATATTACTATCAAATGAAATGACTTCCACGATGGCGGAAGCTTTTTTATAAAGGCATATTTTACATTTTAAAAAAAAGATGTTTTAATGAAAGTTTAAAAAAAAAATATGATAGAAATAGATCATAGACAAATAAAAAAAACAAACAATAGATAAAGGAGAAATATAGAAACCAAAAGAAGAGAGGAAGAAAAAAAATGAAAGTAAAGGAAATAATAATAATAAAAAAAAAAAGAAATCGAATTACAATAACAAAGTTCTTACGCAAACAAATAAACTTCGAACAAACGAAGAAAGAATTGGATACAGTGATTAAAGTTTTTAAATTATTTTTTAATGCGTCAGTTTCATTTAATTTTTTATGGTGTTGTTTTTTTGTTTGTTGGCATGATATTTCTTATTTGTATTGTATTTCTATTTTTTTTTTCCAATTTATTGTATTATATACATTTTAATAATACTATTACCTTGTGTTTTTTGCTAGCTAAATGTTAGTTATTATAATTATATTTATTTAATTTGATTTACTTGCATTAACCGGCTGTATTTTAATTTTATTTTTTTTTGGAATATGTCTAAATTGTATTTAATAAATCATTATGTTTTTTAACTAATCATTATATTATTAAGTAATTTAGCATTATTAGGTGTTTACTTCACATTAGCTTTTTAACTAATTCTAAACAACCATGAATGTTAAATCTTTATTCAGAAATATATGTGATTGATATAATAAAAAAAATTTTAAAAAAAAGTTTCTCCAATTTATATAATTTTCTGGACGGTTCTAAATTTAGGTTTTTACAAATTTTTTTTTTCAGAATACTGAAAAAAATGTCTAAAAAACGTAGTAATATTTTTTCAAAGTAGTAATATTTTGGATTACTTTAAATTTAAATGTGTTGCAATAACAGATGATTTCGAAAAATCATGGGAACACATTACTCTTCTTCAACCGGTAGTGGCACCAAGTGAAAGCCATTGTGATGCAAGACAGCAACGAGATGTTGATGCATGCAACGGAAACATGCAGAAAACGTCAGAAGTTATAATTGCAGATAAATCATCAGAATGTAAAAATGATTACGATAAGTCAGTTTTCGATGTTGGACTTTATATATTCAGACAACAGCTAGAATATATGATGATTTCAAGTATCATATACTAACCGAACCATTCAAGCCCCATGAAACTTATGATTTCAAAAAAATGTGCCAGAACATGAAGCTGGAAAGCGACGGTTTAGACATGTATGGTTAGTTCAATATGCTCCTTGGCTGGCGTACTCTTCAAAACTAAAAGGTGCTGTTTGTATATATTGCATTCTTTTCCCACAAAAAGTACATCGAGGTTTTCAAGGTGCATTTATTACTACAGCCTTTAGAAAATATAAGGATTTTAACGAATGTGCTCGAAATCACGTTATCATCATGGCATATGTGTGCTCAACAAGATGCTGAAAACTTCATGGCAGTGAGAAGAAATTCAAACAAGGAAAATGTATGTCAGCTTGATGATTCTATAAAACGCATTTTTGAAGCAAACAGACAGAAAGCTTTTTTATATCCTTTTGATAAGATCATAAAAAATTACCTTGATACTGCTGCAAAGAATGCAAAATATACATCACATCAAATCGAAAAAGAGTTGATCAAAATATCTGAACAGATTCTGGTAAATGGTATTGTATCAGCTGAAAATAACTCCATTGGATTCTCAGTATTAGCTGATGAAACAGCCGTTATTTCAGGGAGAGAACAATTATCCATTGGAATACGCTTTGTCTACCCAACAAAAGAGCAAATGATTTGGGAAGAATTCCTTGGATTTGTTCCACTGAACGACATGTCTGCAGCTTCAATTTCCGACGCCATATTAAGCAAGTGTTTATCTTTAGGTCTCAATTTAGATCGTCTTTTAGGTCAAGGAAACAATCGTTGCTCAACCTTGGCAGGAAAGGATAACGGCGTCCAATCAAGAATCAGACTGAAATATCCAAAGGCGGCTTTTGTTCATTGCTCATCACATAGACTGAACTTGGTTGTAAATGACCTGAGTGCGCTTCCACAAATTCGCAATACATTCGCATACGAGTGTTTTATTATAGTTTTGACCAAACATTTAGCCAGTTGGATGTGTTATCTAACGAAGCAAACGGAACCACACCTCAATCGGCACATCAGTTGTTGTTAGCATCCAGCTCAACAACTTTTTTGTTTGGACTAATTTTCATTTTATTTTACTTAGCTCTGCTGGAACCCTGTACTCAAGCACTTCAAGCCATTCAGCTAGACCTTCCACAAGTACAGAGGCACATTCACGAATTGCTCTTTGTTATAAATCTACACCGTAACAAGAGTTGAACATTCAACTAACACCACCAAGGCAATGTTCAAGGCAGTTATACCGTAACAGTTGTGGAGCAACGGATTAAAATTTCATGGAATATTTTCGCCGGGCTATGTACAGTATTGTACAAATTAATTGCATCAAATATTTTTTTACTTTTTATTTTTTTGTTTTATTCTGTGTTTTCTATAATTTAACTGTGATTAGAAAGGTAGATAAATTTAAATAAAGTAAATAAACAAAGATGGACACTTCACAAAGAAAAAGATCTAAAATATTAACTTTACTTCAATATTCTGATAAACCTCAACGGGAGATTATGTTCCACATTATGTTCAGTAAACCAATCTACAGTTAGCCGGGTTAAGAAGCATTACATTGCAATAGGCAACTTGTCACCATTAAGACAAGGAAAATGCGGTTGAAAACGAAAGACCTCAGAAAGAGATGACCGATATCTGATGCTGGTGAGTATCAAAAATTCAAAAAAGTGACCAACTAATGAATGATTTAGCTACGCATGACATCCATGTCTGCTCGAGTACTGTGCAGAGGAGGTTGAAAGCTGTTAAAAAGTTTGCCAGAAAACCTTCTAAGAAACCATTATTTACAGATGTCATGAAGAAGAAGCGTCTCTTGTGGGCAAAGGAATACAAAAATTGGACTAAAGAACAATGGAGAAGGGTAAGACAAAATGTGTTTATCAAATTTACAGCTATTTTATTTATTGTATTTATATAACCATACTATTTTTAAATTGAAGATGTTAAAATGAAGAGACTTGATAACAGTTAACTTGTTTTTTTATTGATTGGAAGTTTTATTTCCGGATGAATCACATCTTGAAGTGCAAGGCCAACGGTCACAGTTTGTTCGTCGTTCTGATGGTGAGCCTATACAACCCGGATACATTGAACAATATGACAAGCATCCAAAAAAGAAGATGTTTTGGGTTGTTTCTCTGCTTTTGGACCAGGAAGACTCTACCCAGTTACTGGCATGAGAAACTCTGACACTTACATTGAGGTTCTGCTAACACATTTAATTCCAGAGATGTTAATAGTGTTTCCAAATGGAAACGGAATATTACAGCAGGATTTAGCTACATGCCATACATCCAAAAAAGTCAAGAAATTCATGGTAAAAAATAATATTAAAACCCTTAAATGGCCTGGCAACTCCCCTGATCTTAATCCAATTGAGAGTCTCTAGGCAATTGTAAAAAAAAGACTGACAACTAAAACTAAGCTTTACCACCACTATAATTCAGATTTGGATTGAAGACATAGAAATCCAAAACATTTGTAAAAATTTATCCATGCCAAATCGTGTGCAGAAAATCATAGCAGCACGGGGAGGACACATAAAATATTAGTGCATGAGTTTTTATTTTACTAGAGTAAGAAAACTTAAAATTTCCTGGATTTTTATTGTTTTTGATTTTGATGCAATTAATTTGCACAATACTGTATATCCCTTATCTCGATTCATTAATCAATTCGCTTCAAACGCGATTCTCAGAAGATAGCATTGCTCAATTTCATCTTTGTTTACTTCATCCTGCAAAGATGATAACTTTAACTCGTGAAAAGTTCATTGAGAAAATATCAACTGCCAATGAAATATACAAAATTGATATTTCATTGGCAGTTTCCCATGATAACTTTAAACTCGATAGTGTAATTTGGTTTGATTTTTGGGCCATTCAATCTTTTCAAAACACAATTAACGAATTCACAGATTTACTACCAAGGACTGTGTTCTAACCTGCAGTTCGTGAAGTTTTGCTCATTTTAATAACACTGCCAACAAAGAAATGTACTTTCGAAAAGTTTGGCAGTGAACGCAGACGACTACAATTTCCATTTACTGAATAACAATGATTTAATTCGTGTGTTTTTATTTTTTACATTTTCTTTAAGTTTCTGTTGTCACTGGTCTAATAAAATGACTTGATTAATTGATGCATTTATTTAGTTTTTGAAATATCACTGTTGAGATTTATTTTGCCCCGCTTTTTAAAAAATCCTGCCGGCGCCCATGATTGCATTTATTGTTGTCACAGGTATTTCAGTGTTGAATAGAAGATTATTGAATGCAAAACGTTTGAAAGCAAGTAATGGAATTTCTTAACCCAAAAATTGAGAAAAAAAAGACTTACTTAACATAGGTAACTACAAAGCTGCCACTTTACATAGCACTTAACTGCTTAATAACAATTTAACATAAACTCTTTCTAAATGTAAATAGTTTTCAGACGATTACCCCTGATTGCTTTTTGATTCAAGGAGCTAGTAATGGTCTTATTAACTAAGATCCAGACTCATCCAATTTTACTTAATCCTTTCTTCGTAAAAGGTATGTGTCAAAAAAAGTAGAACAGCATTATTCTGTATTCTAAATAACAGTTTTTGTCAAGTGTTGCTTAAACCAAAGTCTTATTATCTCATAATCTTTACACATAATCTCTAATCGGAAACTTTATGTCAAAAGATTGTTATTTTTTGATATTTTAAACGGTCTTTTTAAAAGTTTTTTTAAATATTTTAATTCAGCTATTTCAGTTTTTTCGTTCCTTTTTTTTTTTAAAAAAAAAAAATCTTCCGCTTTGCTAAACTAAACGTAAAGTTCTCTTAAGTCATTATTTCTTGGACATTCTTTCCCGCGCACACTGTTTTTGTTTGAATATGCAGCGACTCTTTTCAAGTTATTTTCGCTCAACTTTTCTAAACTAAAATTAATATGAATAGACATTTTGCCTAAATATGACCGACTTATTGTTAATGTTATGGTTATAATTTATTGTTGTTTTTTTTATATTAAATTTGCTTAGATCATTAATAGTCGTGTACATCAGAATGCAGCCTAATTAAATCAAATAACTTTCTTTAGAAATCTGATTTGCTATGTGTATATAATTATATCTTCGCCATAACTATTTATGTTTTATCAATAAAAGAAGAAAAATATACTGATAAAGTAGTATTTTATTTTTTCCCAATAAATATAGATATGGAGCCAAAGCCATACATTAATGGTTCAATGCTAGTAAGTAATATTGGTAGGACAGTTTGTGCCATTGGTAAAGTAACTTCAATGAGTCCCAATGGTTTGTCTTTTCAAATTATGCTTGCTGATGGAAAAGTTGTAAAAGTTCAGTTAGAAGAACAGCTTGATGAACCTCTAGAAGGATATGTTCAAGTTAATGCTCGTGTAAACCGAGATAACAGTCTAACTGCTCAACATTTGGTTAGTTTTGGTTCAGGTGAAATTGACTTAGAAGTTTTTAACAAAACATTGAACATTATGATGACCTATCCTGAGTATTTTTCAAATGTTCCAGGAATAGCATAACATTTTTTTATTATGCTCTTTTTCTTTTTTAAAGATCAATATTTAAAATGTAAGTTCATATATATGATATATTGATTTTTAAAACTCTTTACATGTAAGTGTGTGTCTGTAGTATGTAAATAAATAATGGATATACATTTTATGCTACTGTTTATCAGTCTTTGAACTTTTTTTCCTAAAAAGTTAGTTGTTTTTAATTTAATTATTTTACTTATTAAAATGATTTTTGGCAGCATTGTTTTTTTTAAACTTCTCTCTGTCTTAAGGTGTCTATTTTTTTAATTACATTTATAGTAACAAAAAAAATAAAATGTCTACAACATCACAAAAGCACCGTGACTTTATAAGCGAGCCTATGGGTACTAAAGAAGTTACTGAGTTAGCTGGCATCGGTCCTATATTAGGCAAACGCCTTTGTGATGAAGGATTTGACAAAGCATATGTTGTTCTTGGACAATTCCTTGTTTTAAAAAAAGATGAAGAACTTTTTGTTGAATGGTTAAAAGAAGTATGTAGTGCAAACAAGAAGCAGGCTGCAGATTGCTATGGCTGCTTAAAGGATTGGTGTGATGCATTCTTGTAGTCAGTCAGCCATTAGAAATGTAGAACTCTTTTAGAAACAAATATGTTATTATCAAAAGATATATGTTTATCTTTTTTAAAATACCTTTTATCTTATGTAATTTCAAAAATACTTGACAGATATCTTATAGAGAATAAAAAAAACTTTTCTGCATGAAATAATTTTTTTAAATTTATCTCATGTAGATTTTTTCATTGTATTTTTGGTCTAAAAGTGTTAAACAAATTTTGTATCTTTTGATTTAATTTTATCATGCTAAATGTTTTCCACGTTTTAGTTTAATCATTTTCTATAAAATGTCTTTTAATCTCTCCAAGAAAAAATATTTACACAGAAGTTTCTTTTTAATTTATTACATAATTGCACTATGAAGCAAAACAGACTTTTTGGGGCAAACATCACAACTCCTTTGTTTTTGAACACTGAAGCTTTTAACATGCATAGTTTTTACATAGTTGTTAGTTGGGGAATCCAATCATGGTAAGAAAATCTGCTAATTGCAGTAGGAAAAGATCCTGGATGTTATTTTTAATGGGAGGTATAGGATTTATTGATTGCAATTAATAACCTTTGTACAGTTGGGGGCATTGTGTATCAGCTAAATTGATTTTAGTTCTAAATTCATGAAGTATTATATGTAATTAGATGCTCATTTGAAGGATTCAATACTTTTAATTGACATCTTAAAAGTTGTTGATTTCTGTTAACTCTTATTGAGGCATATTTCAAACTGGACTCATATTTTAGAATTTCAAGAGTTAGTAGAATTAGGACTTTAAAACTTGTATTCTCGTCAATTTTAGTGTTAATACGGTCAAAAAGGTTTTAGCCTGGAATTAAGACACCAAAGCTCGATTTGATATTGTTAGGAGCGTAATTTTATATAGATTAACATACTAAAATATGCAATAATATACAATTAATATACAATAAAATGGTTCAAGACGCATTTGATGAATAGGTATAAAGATTCTATTTTTTTGTACCGGTTTAGATAATAAAGTAAATGTGTGACTTAGAAATTTGGCAAGTTTTTTAATCAATGATTTTTGGCAGAGCAACAAGAAAGACATTGTTGAGGATACCTCAAAACACACAAAGACGGCAGCAAAATTCTAGCTTGATATTTGAGCGAAAACATTTGATTGCGCTAACCATCCGACTAATGAAGAGATTAAAAATGTTGATAAAAACAATTAATACCGCAACACTTGTTTGTGAAAAGATGAAGAAAACTCTTTGCATCAAGCAAGTGTTGGTTAAACTAATGTAAATGCAGCACCACCAAGGTTTTCAATACTACCAATACATTTTGGAATATCAGGGGAAATGAACGATGTATTCAGTGCTAAGTGGTGCATACCTGAACATAATGCGTTAGGCTTCAGTTCAAGTTACACTGAGAAGTAACTCGGTGAAAACAATCGCTAACTGAAAATAAAACCGCATCAAAAATATGAAGTATTTTTTATCAGGTTCATTCACACAATGGATGGCGAATAGCGTTGATCACAATCTCATGACGAAGGAATCTTTGCGTGCAATGACTATTGGCTATGCAAAACCTAACTCTCGGGATCTACGTTTGCAGAATTTACGGAGAAATAAGCGATGGAAATTAAATATATCTATTAAGATTGTTGAACCAAAAAAAATTCTGATTAGATAATATATAAATCCATCTGAATCTGGATTTTATTCAAACCTTTTTTATAGCTACTTTTTTTTGTTTTGTTTTGTCTGCAGATATATGCAAACACTAAACTCCTGGTTGCGTATTTTCGAACTACTGGCAATACTTTTTCGAAATAATTTGTTGGTGGACCTTTCTCCTAGAGGACTAATGGCGGTATTCCTTCCGAACACACACCAAACCACATCTAACATTTTGCTGAAACTTTTGTTTTTGCTTTGCATCACCTTTTCTATTAGTTTCTCCAGGATTTTTACCCTAGCTTCTCTCTTTTTGTGCGTTATACAGTGAACAATGACCAATTGCTAATTATCGAACATCTTCTCATGAGGAAACAAAATCCGTTATTGTTCTTCTTTTCGGAAATTGGTTCGCACTCAAGTAGCTAACTTAATTCTTTTGGCCTTTTGACCATTGGTAAGAAGCGGTTCCGTTCTTTTCTTGTCAAATAATTTAGATCACTTTTAAGTATACGATGAACGAAATCATTTGAAGTTGAACTCTCTCCGGTTAATTTTGAAAGACATCTTTTTCTTTCCAATTATTGACAACAAAGTTTCAAATATTGACTACAAAATCTTCTGAAGAATTAGTACTCGACAAATCTTTTTATGTGAAAATAAAAAATGACAAACCAATAAATAATGGATTTTCACATTGCAAATGCTTGTTTTTCTACGTACGATCCGTGGTCGACCAGGTGAGTGCCATAAGCTAACAGCACCTTTCTCCTTTACTATTTTAAATATTCCATCGTAGGAATGTACAAAAACCAACTGAACCACTTAAACGATCGATAATCTTTGATGGTGTATACTTAGAAAGTACTACTTTTTGTAAATCAGTAATCTTCATCATCCAAATTTAGACAAAATAAATGTTTGTTAAAGCTGATGAAAATCGTTTGCAAACAAAAAAAAGAATCAATCTTTTTAAAAACTTGACTAGTTGCATAAAGAATGAGTAGGATAAGTAGAAATAAAAACACGTCATTCCTTTTGCGACACCCGTTTATCTTTCATTGCCAGAATTCGAATTCAAAGACAGATACCGTCAGAAAGACCAGCCACAAGTTTAAACAATTGGACGATGTTGACACTCTGCCGCATCAAGCTTATGGTCCATACGTTTCTCTATCTGACTCAATTTCTTCTGATCAATCCAGTACTTGATGAAAGGTCACCAATTCGAGTCATCCGATGAAGTTGAAGAAGCATGTCAAAAATTTTTCGATTCAATCAGAAGGATACTTTAACAAAATCCAAAAGACTGTAAATTGTTAGCAAAAGATCAGGTATGATTGACGTAATGATGATCTTTTTTCTCGAAAAATAGTTGTTGTTTTTGAATAAATTCTTGCTTAAAAAATTACTTTTTTACTTGGCGCACAAACGTTTTCCTCAACTTAGTAAAATTAATCAGAACTGATTTGAATTCCAAATGTTAATGCTATGAAACAAGTGTTAACATCGGAATTACAAAAACATATGGAATTCGAAAAATAGTTATAACAAAATGTAATGAAGAAATACTAAGCTGAAGAAGTTAATCCTCAAGATCAACCATTCCTTAAAAAAGGATAGCGAAAGAATTAGGTCCATTATTTATTTTAGCCGCAGTACTTTTGTTCCTGGGTTAGCGCTTTGTTGGCTTCTTCTGGCATTTTGTAAAGTTTGTTCCCCTTTTAGATTTGTCAAAAAGGATTTAACAACATCAGAACACGACTGAATCACACTGTTGTAAACTTGTCGGTGCGGTTGCATATTTGTTGTATTGTCTTTCTCATAGTTTATGAAGCAGAAAGAGAAATGAAACTTTCAGCCTTAGAGTTTTGTATGAGCTCTTGTTGGCAAAGCAAAATAAACTTAGCAGTTCCATCACACAATTTGCAATACTTGCACTTTAAATAGACTATAAAGTTACTAAACTTATTCTTTGTATATCCTAATTTACCAGCCAAGAAAACGATGGTATTTCGTTTGTGGCCTATCACTTTCATAAAATTTATTTTTTAGTTAAAAAAAAAGCAAACAGTTTTAACTCATGACAAATTGTTCTCGTGGTTGTTTTATTGGCGGCGTACATGATAGAATAAGATAAATTACAAATGCACTAATATCATTGGACGTTTATCAATCATTTAATCGATCGAGTTTAAGCCAGTGAAATTGCATTTTCCGTAAAATGGCTTTTAACCGCGGTTTTTCCCAATTTTATCAATTACAACTGGTGTATTCTTTTCGATATACGATGTTTAAACGAAACACTCGTTAAATAGTCCATTAATGAATGTTATTCAAGGTTCAGAAGTAGAAAGTTCTGTCTACTTATTTTAAATAAAATAATTTTACTAACAAAACTGCAACGGCTTTTTGTTTAGGACTTTGTTTCGGTTGGACGCAATTAGTCTGTAAAATTGTTTAGACAAAGTTAAGGCATGCAATAACAGCTGTAACTGATAATGTTGCCATTGGGATTAAATTTTATTTTAGTTTAAACATTAATTGGGTTGCTCTTAAAATTGTTTTCTTTAATTTCCCCTTTTTATCTAAATTAACGAAAGTCACCATGGTTCTAAGCTTTAAGTATTACTTTTAAATACTTTTGATTGGAAAAAGCATACTCTCTTCCGAAAAGTGTTCAAAAAAGGTAGACAAGAGTAAAAAAATTTCTATTTAAAAAAAAAAATTAATTTTGTAAAAAGTTTCAATTTTTTCTTCAGATTTGTAAAAGGTAAACATGAAACAAGTGTTTAAAGTTTTTTTGGCCGAAAAATGGGTACTTAGCATCATTGCGCAGATCCGTGGAAATCTGACCTGCAGAACTAAACATTTGTTCACTAGCTACACTTGCTGGTAAGTTGATAATTATTTTATTACTGCAGTTTACAGGCATATTATCTTTTAAGTATTTCAAATTTTGAAGTTTTGCTTATTTATTGTATTTTTATTGCTTAATTTAAAATTTCAATCTAATAATGAGATGTTATCGAAAACGTCATAGAAACAGACATTTCTTACGAACAATAAAAAAACAATTTTTGGATCAAACATAGTTTAAAAAACGTTAAGCAGTTTTGGTATGCTGTACCAGTTTCCTAGGAACTGCAGTAACTACCGTAATAATGAATGTCAACTTTTGAAACTGGTAATAGTCAGATTTTCAAACCATGTCAGTTAAATAAAACATAAATGCCAATTTAAACAGTAGATGCTAAAGTTGATATTACTATGAGCGTTATGTTTTTCCGTTAACAACGAATAAAAATGAATAAATTTCTGGATCAATCATTTGAAACGTACTGAATTCTAAGAAACATATAGATCAACAAAGTTATTAGATTCCAGAAAAAAATCTGTGATATTAACATTATTTTGTTTCAACTCTTCAAGACATGGCACAGAATTGCAATTTAATTAAGCCCGCAAAACATATTTTTTTAAAGTAACAAATTATGTTTGAATATAAGCTTGTCACGCCATAAACCCATAAATAGCTCTAATTACATTGTGTTATTAGTTTAATTTAATCGTGTTTTATTCGTTATTTTCGGTTAAAACGGAAAAACCAAACGCCGATGCTTATTTATTACATCCGCATTTATTTTGCTATATTCACGTTAATATGACAAAATCCGCGTTGATATTACTATTTCCACATATATTTTACGATTGCGTTACCAATTAAATTTTCAGCAATAATTTTCAATGAAACTAATTATGCATCTGATAGTGCTTACATTTTCAATACTGAAACTTCAATGTTGCCGGAAGTCATCATTTAACGCTTGCTGTACACAAAAAAGTTGTCAGAGCCTTAAGACAAAACGAAGAATAAAGTTTTCATTTAGAAAAAAGATCCGTGGAAAAACAAATAGATGTACTTTAGTAAAGTACTTTAGTGATTTTTCGGGTTGAAGCGTGGTATAATAGTCTATTTACATCGATTGGTCAGTCTTCTTGTCTCGATTGGTTTTAGGATCCAAAATCACTGAGAATCCTATTGTCAATAAATAACATTTGTTGAGGGAACTTTAGTTACTCTCTGTAAAGTAAAGGTAAAAAGTTTACGCATTTTATTTAAAAGTCATGTTTTATCAAATTTAAATTTGAAGACGTTTTTATATGTATATATATATTTTTATTAAATATATAACTGATCTGTTATATAAATCTTTTATTTTTATATAATATTTGATTGTCAACAAAAATTCTCTTTATGAAATCTTTAACTGACCAAACACTTCAAGCGAAATTAAGATTAACAAGTAGAAATTATTTTAAAAAACATAAGTAGAATTGAATTTAAAACGTAAATAAAAGTTACTGTAAGATTTGTGTTTTGCTTGTAAAATAAGGTTTATATATTTTTTTTATTGTTATTTATATTTTTACTAATAAACTAAAACATTTTGACGCTTAAATATTATTTAACAAGTTTTTTTTAATTTTATTGTTTTATACTCTAAACTTTTTAATGGAATTGAATTTGCGCAGAAACATATAATCGAGTTAAAGAGATGTTTAAAAATCGGATTACGATATAAAACAGAAAACAAAAAGTGTTCCAACAGGTCTCTTTCTTATACAGATATATAATAATCTTGGTTGTAAAGAATAAATTTCTACGGAAGTTTTAAAAATATTTTTTGACTACTTCCTCATTGTTGTTCAATTGGTAATTAAGTTTATGAAACAGTACGACGAAGTCTGAACTCAACTCTTGATTTGAAACGAATATTGACATTGTTAAACAATACCCTTTTGTTTCCCTGTTTTCAAACGAAGTAAAGCGAGCCAAGAATTGTTCCTACTGACGAAACAAAAATTAACTACAAAGGTTTGCTCGTCATTCACAATTTAAACCAAGTGAACTAAAGTTAGTAAAATAAAATAACAAAATGGAAAAAAAGCAGACAATGATTCAATCAAATACTTTTTTTAATAAAATGACAAAATAACTGAGCGGGCAAAAAACAAAAATGAAGTATTTTTGCAGTGATGACGTCATGCAATATGATAAATAGTAACAAAAATTATTCAAATTTTTCAACGTGGCGGATCGTTAAAGTGTTAGCGTTATCATTCAAGTACAAAATATCTAAAACTTATTTAAGATAAGCGTGCAAATAATAAAACGTCTGATCTTATCCGACTATAAAAACAAAAGAGCTGGAGTAGCATTATCTATCATAAGTGGCCATCTTAAGCCAGATTAAAAGGCGATTATAAACTTTTTCTCTCGTGTAAAATTTTTCTTTAGTGCAAACTTTTTTTTAATAATTCTTTTTATAAAAAACTGGAAGCTTACAAAATGGTAATAATAGAAAACTTCTGATAAAAATAAGTTATCTATTGGAAAAAGTATTACATTTTAATTGCAGCCTAATGTTAATTTGGCGTTACATAATTATTTCTCAATTTTTTATGGTTTACAGATTTAATTCGCCGCAACAGCCGAGAAATTTACAATTCTATCTATAATGAGTAGTAAATATCTCCGGTACCGAGAATCATCAGAATCAACATTTTTATCTGATAAGAAAGGACTAAGTGATAAACCTCCAGAGATTGAAGCGAAACGTCCATTAAGAAGAAGTTGCAGCACGCCTTTACAAGCGATTAAAAACCGAGGAAAATGGGAGAGCTTAGAAGAAAGTTTTCAAAAAATTGACGAAAAGGCCATAAAAACACCCCAGTATTTTAAACGAAATGATATTTCAATAAGCCCAAATTCAAGACGACGAAAAGGTATCAATAGTATATATGCTCCAAAGATAAATAATCTACAACCGGAAGCTACAAGTTCCTCAAATGGTATAAAGAACGAAATAATAGATATACCTTCCATAACTATGATTAATAAAGAAAATCTTCCTAAAGCGATATCAACAATTCCATTGAAGCAGCGAATGCTTAACATCGATAACTTAAATCCTTTGCGAGACGACTCCCGAATATTTCAAAGATCTTACCTTTTATCTCAAGACCGTCTTAAAGAAATCACCCATAGTATCATTTATGACGTTTTAGTAAAAGACGATATTAGTAGTAAAGCTGGAACCCTATTGTGTAAAGAAGTTTCCACAAATATTAGAGATAAACTTAAAACTTTGATAGAGCAGGAGAAAAAAATTGTTGTCACAACCTATATTTCCCCAAGAACTGAACATTTGATTTCCGGGATTCATGTCTCTGTAAAGTGTCAAACTGTACTCGGAAAGGACGAATGTTTAACTCATGCGTTTGAAATCGATAATTTAGTAATTTGGGTAACCATATTGGTCGCAGATTATTAACATCGAAAACTTCAGAAGAATGTGCGCTTCTTCCATTAGATGAGAAGTACAGAGTTATTTAATTCTTTTATTTATAACTTTTCTGTTTGATCATCTGTGAACTATTGTATATAACCAAACTGCCGAAGAAGCAGACAATAATGCGAGGTTTATTGTTACCAAAACAATGTCAGCTAAAAAACATAAAAAAAATAAACACGCCGAGAAAAAGACATAATGCCAGTATGAGCTTGATCTTCAACTCCAAAGCTAAATTTTCTAAGAAATCTTAGATTAACAGAAGCTCGAAATTATAAGAGATAAACGAAAACGAAGAAGATTATTATCTAAATACAATCTATAAAAGTCGTCTGAAAAAACGAAACATACCTGTTAACATTGCGGCTTGAACTAAAATTAAAGTTAACACGCTGTGTGATCAAAATAACATGAAAATTTCTTTACGCCTCATTTACATTAGAGCTTTATGAAAAGCAAACTATTATAGAAATCTGAAAAACGACGCCACAAGTTTAATGTTGTCTAGCTTGGAACAGTCGTACCTTTAAGGTTAAGTAAATAAAAGTAAGACTTACCTAAAGTGTCAAATATCTGTTTCATCATAAAAGTTCCAGTTTAAAGATTACTCTGATTTTTTAAACACTGCTGTGTAATTTCCAGTGGCTAGGAATATTGTAGATCAATACAATATTTCTCTATCTTTGATTTTGTCTTACAGATGAGGCACGAAAAAAATGCGCGTTAGTGCGAGTGAAGACAGTTTAAATTGTAAAAGTTATCATTTTTCTTTAAATAACACACGTCGACAATAAATTATAAAATCGAATAAAAGACTTTAAAAACTTTTTTAACAATAATACTTTTTTAAGTAGAATTTTCATTGGATTGCATATCTGAAACTATTGAGCTAATACTTCTGAGCCATTTTTCAATTTCTTCCTCAGATTCCTTAACTGATATTTCATTGTTTTTTTCAGCTTGCCTCGTTTTTTTAGTACCTTTAGCAAAATCATTTTTGATTGAACGACTTCTTGTTTTGACATCTTTTTGGACAGGTTCTAGTATTCTATTGTCCAAGTTGATTTTAATCGCATCTAACTTTGGTGTTAAATTTGTTTCAACAGAGGTAGTTGCTATGCTCTTTACTTCATCTTCCTTAATGTTGAAACGTTGAAATTCTTGGTTTAAATGCTTACGTATCGGTTCTGAAGTTGTTTTTAAAAAAACTTCTTTCTTCAAAAACTCTTGAGTACAACACTCGTCATGTATTTTAATGGAGTTTTTAAATGGCTTCATATTAATGTTGCAATTGATTTCACAGTTTTCTTCTAAACTTCTTTTTTCTTGAAGTTTTCCATGAAACCTGTTTTTTCCATTTATAACGGTGCTCTTCAAAATGCTGCTACACTGAAGCAAGATAATATCTAAGTCTCGTAGAATAGCTTCGGATCGACATTGCAAAGAATGTTCTTTTTCTCGTTTTGTTGTTTTCTGACACTTACCAATATTACTTGCCATGTCATTCAACACCATCGTGTCATAAGAAATGCCGATTGTTTGCTTTTTTAAAGATATTTTTCTGTTGAGCTTCAAATTTTGACACGGAAATTAGAGCAAATTTTTTTTCTTTTATACGAACAAAAAAAATATATTGCCAAAATATTATCGCTAACTAGCGATAAAATTAAAACATACTATAATTAAATTTGTTTTGCTAAAAATTATTTCGTGATGGTTTTCACGTGGAAACGTCATTTGAACTTAAATCATTAGGTCTAATTATTGCTTTTTAAATTTCTTTTTTTGTACTAAAACACTTGCAAATTCTTAACATTGTTATTCGGAAGATTTTTTAATTGTATAGAAAGATTTTTTTCTAACAACATAAATTTAATAGCAGATATGCTAAACTTTGTCCTATTTTTTTAATTGGAAAAGACCTCATTTTCTGGTTAAACTTATTTTCTAAAAATTATTATAGAATACTCTTATCTAATTTATAGAAGCGTTGCCTGAGAACAAGATTTAGAACCTCTGTTTAATAAACGTTTATACAACTATGATTAGTTAATTAATGAAGCATGAGAAATTTATACTTTTTAAAACATTGTCGCTATTGCTGCTGTTGATGATTATGATAATCATGAAATGTATAGGCTTTTTTATTTTAATTTTCGATTAATCTTATATAATTTTATTTTAATTATATTTTTATTTTTAATAACATTAAGATTTTAATTAAATCCATAATCTCAGACGCATTCAAAAATCCGTAATTATAGGATTTTTTTTTGTAGTTGAACCAATATATTTCGTAGGCCAGCCGTAAAAAATAAAGCTCTGTATTCAAAAATTGTTTCAAAACTTTTTTGCATAATATGAGGATAGATTAAATAGAAAAAAAAGTTACAAGAAGATTAGGAGGCAAGAATGACAAACCTGAAGGTCTGCATTCATAAAGATGCGATAATTTTTCAACTTATTGCTAAAATTGCATTTTCTAAATACAAATGACGTTAGTTCCTTATTCTTTAAACCGAAACAAGTAAGATACTATTTAAAATTTTTAATGGGCACTAGGTTGCGAGCTCGTGTAATTCTCATCGGAACATTTCATCAAAGTCATAAAAAAAACTAGCGAGCATTTGGTTGTCTGAGGTTTTAATAAAATTATTGTATCATAATCAGTAATTCGCAAAAAGATTGATCTCCTCGATCTGTTACTTGCAGCCGGATCAAGGATTGTTCTTGAATGATCTTTTTTATATGATTTCAAGCACTGGTTATTCTTCTGGAACAATATTTTGGATTTCATCGGTAGTATTGAGACCCAAATTATTTAGAATGTCTAAATAAGATCACTTACCTCATCGAACAACCATTCAAATAAGGATCTTTTACCTAATTAAAAATGTTTTTCCATTTTTTGTTTTTTAGAAATTCATTTCCTTGATATATAGTGAAATTCAAAAATATAAGAAACTTTCGTTAAAATCGACAACTAAGCATTAACGCTTAACGCTTTTTACGACAACGTCTGTTTTCGTGCTTAGGCTTGCACGAAATCTGCTGAAGCAGATTGTAGGGCAGGACTTTATTGTTTATAAGATGCGCTATGTTGCTCTAAGATACAAAAAATATTTTGTAGAATTAATTGAAAATATTTTTGTGGTAATCATGGACTTTTTAAACCACGAAACAAATTGTTATAATCTAAAAGTAAATAAAAGTCCTTTTAGATTGCGATAGCTTGATCGGTAAAATAAAACCCTAAAACCTTTACAATTTTTTCCAACTGCGTAAAAAATACTTCAAACGATATCAATAATTAAACATAAACCTAAAAATTTTTATCTTGCCAAAGTAACAATGAACGGTTTGTGAAGTATCAACCAAAGGTGTGCATTTAAAAATGCAGTCTTTAAAAAGATTAATAAAATATTAGGATTTTTGAGCTAAATTACTATTTTACTTTTAACCAACGAATTCATGTAACTTCCTAAGGATTAAAATAACTATCAGCAGGGTTCTTTAGAAATATAAATCTTAAATCGCAATAAAGTTATCTTGACGCAAATTTGAATGCATTTAAAAAGACAATTGAAAGCATTCAGTGCCAACCTGGTATATATAAAAGGATTATTTTTAAGTATTTCCTTTTAAATTTGGCAGTTAATATAGCTAATAATATATGAAAAATTCATAAATTTAAGTAATAATAGTACTTAAATCTTTCTTCTTAAGATAAATTTTGTTTCAATGGTTTAAATTTTTTTTTATTAAAAAATTCATTATTATATCAACCCCCGCAACTATTTTTCTATTATATGTTTTATTTAAAGTTCCCTATTTGAAAACACAGTGGGTTAGCATTCATATCAATTGTTATTGATTCTCTTCAACCAATCAGCTGCAAAGGTTTGCGATAGCAGTTCTACTTCCAAAAAAATGCTCAGTGTTAGTTCTCTTAAAGTTTCTCTCAAGAGACTGTCGATTTGTGTCGAACAGAAAACAAGATATCAAAACCGGTGTGCATACCTATCTGCATTTTGCTAGATTAGGACCAACTACAAACCTGGCTGAAATACTATCTGAACGTCAGGTAAGCAGTGAGTCATTGTTTTCCGTAACCATTAAAACAAAGCTATAAACAGTATAAGACGAATGTTTGACATTGTTACTATAAAACCGATATATGTACTCAAAGAATTGAAAGTAATCTGAAAAAGAAAATCTGACTACTTTTTAAATGCATCTTTTTGAAATATATTTATATTATATATTTGTATGTAATGTATGTATGTATGTATGTATGTATGTATGTATGTATGTATGTATGTATGTATGTATGTATGTATGTATGTATGTATGTATGTATGTATGTATGTATGTATGTATGTATGTATGTGGATACACACACACACACACACACACACACACACACACACACACACACACACACACACACACACACACACACACACACACACACACACAGATAATATAAATTATATAGATACATGCTTAGCAGTTCTATGATTTCTAAACCAATAATTTTGTTCAGGAATGTTTTGGGAAAGCCACTGAGTATCTTGAAAAAAAATTGAGCCCAAAACTACATCGCTCAAATCAACCGATCGTATCGAAATCAATAACATCATTAAACAAAAACCTCATGATTCCTACAACCAATTTTCTAGTTATGGAAAATAGTTCAAATAGTGATATACAAGCTGTCCCTAACATGGAATCTGATGGTGCTGTCAAGCCTCAAACTGACAGTTTATTTTCCGAATGTGTCCTTGATTTTTCAAAATACCTTTCTACAGCTGATTTACCTGCAGCCCCTGGAGAATTCTTTGATGATTTATTTCATGGAAAGTTGTCAAAAGATGCACTTCAGAGGCATTTGCCTGGTTTAATCAAAATAAAGAAAGAACCTGACTCGACGGCTACATCAAGATGCTCAACGCCTGAAAGCTTACTTCCAGAACATGATTTTGACAATGGAGATTTTCCAACTCCCCAATTTCAAGACAATATGGTTAATCCAAGATACCAGAAAGGGGGACTACTAATTAGCCAATTTCAATACATTCCTCATAGTAATGGTACATCTGAAAATGACTCAGATGATGAAATTAATGTTGAAGATTTAGATTTTAATGCTCAAAGGTTGAAAGCTGCTTTAGTAAAGTTGGAACAAAACAAAAATGAAGTTAATAATAGTCATAGAAATGAACTAAAGTCACCACGTAGTAAGAGTCGCAAAGTAATGTCGAAAGGAAGTGAAGAGTATTTAGTGAAACGTGAACGAAACAATGTTGCTGTTAGAAAGAGTCGAACTAAAGCCAAGTTAAAGCATATTGAAACTCAAATGCGTGTTGGTGAGCTAACAGAAGAAAATGATCAACTACGGAATCGTGTTGCATCTTTACAGAAAGAATTAGATGCTATGAAAAGCTTTTTTGCATTTAATTCTCCAAATGAAAAGTCATCATATTTCTCTTCCTATCCTGCCATGTTCTCTGCTACGAAGTTATTGTAAATAGAGAAAAGCCTAAAAGTAATTTTTTTTTTCCCTTTAAGTTTGTTGATTTTCGTTAATAGTTTTTCAGTACTTATTTGGAGTGTCGCACATGATAAAAGTTTTTGGCAAATGATAAGTTTGGAAAAGTTTATATTCGGATCGGATTGTAAAATGTAAAGAAGATTACTTGAAAGTTTTGCTATTTCCTAAAGACATGTAAATGAATGAATTCTTAAAAAAAAATTTAATATCTGCTTTTGTTTCACATAAACTTGTTTTTTTATTTTGTTTTATTTATAATGCTTATTGTTGGATAGAGTAGCTCTAATGGAATGACATTCCCTGTTTTTTATAACCTTGACTTACAAAATTAATAAATTTGTTAGCTGCCTAAAAGGGAAAAAAATCGAATCCTTTCTATAACTTATAATCCAACATCAAAGCAATCTTATTTTGAGTATGTCAACGATTAAGTGTCTTCTCTCAAGAATAGTTTGAACATGTGGTTCGAAGATTTTTTTTACTAAACAAATATAATAGCTAAGCGTTACATGTTTGTATGCTTTAATGTCTTTTGGTAAATGGGGTTTTTTTCTAACATATTAATCCTAAAATTCAATCGTTCGCCCTTTGGCGTTCCTAAGAATTGACTTAAAGCAGCAGGCAGTATATTAACATAAACAGCCTAGCAAAGATTTACAAAATCTATCAAACTTCATAGCTATTTAATAATTTGGTTTTGTCATCTATGGACTTAAAAATAGGGGCCATGATTGAAGATGCTCTTTGTTTTTGTTAAAAACTGTTATCTTTAATTATATAATTTAAAAAGTGAGACCACACCATGAATTTTAGGAAAAGATAAACTCGTAATGTTTGGAGCTACTTGAGATAAAAACGCGTTAATGCTGAAAACAGTATTTGAAAAAAGTCAGGCGCTTTTTGTTACTTCTTAACTTTCATTCCACAAATGAAAATACGAAAATACTTATGAAAAGGAAAATATCTAAACTATTTAACAAACACCAAGGAATTTTCTATAAGTTCTTCACGAAGAGATTCTTATTCCACAATATAATATCACCCATAATGCATGTGAATATAGGTCTTTCACTCGCGTATTTAAATGTGGACAAAATTGTAACATCGGTGCAATCCTATAATAACTCTTCTGTTATGTAGCATCATAATCTGTGTATAAACTCAACAGCGTGTTAAAGTATACAGGTGAAGATATAGGAAAAGACGTTGATGAAGTTATAGACCAAATAGGATCGTATAAAGTACTATTACAGGATGTAACAGTCGGTGCAAAAACTATGGTTGCAGCTAAAAATTTTGAATTATTTACAGAAGGCATTTTTCACTGTGCATCTTTTTAAAATAGATTCAGCGTCTTCTGTAATGAAAAACAGTTTTTAATACAGTTTCTTGAAAACAAACAAATGTTTTTGAAATTCATTTTGTAGTGTGGTTTGGAATTTCTGAAATGGATGTATGGTATTTTTTAAATAGCAGTAAAGTATTTTGTAAAGCCCTTTTAATAAGTGGTTTACACTTTTTAAACATTTTTAAAAAGGAATTTGCGTTTTTAAATGACTTTTGCATTTATGTTCAAGAGACAGAGGATCTCGTTTTTTTTTTTTTTTACTAGATTTTCCTAGGATACTGGGTATTTTCTTAAGCAGGCGGATATTTCTTTAAGCGGTTAGGTGTTTTCATAACCGACTAAGGATTTTCTTAAGCGGCTGCATAACTCCTTAATCGCCGGAGTTTTTTTAACCGAACTGTAAATCATGGACATAACAATTTTTTCGAAGGTTTACTGTTTGTTTTTCTCCAGCTTCTGATATGATCCAGCCTCTAATTTTTCTGCTAATATATTTTTTAAATCTTCATCAAAGAGTTAAGATATTTGGAACGTAGGACGTTAAATAAGCAAACTTTTCATTTTATACCGGGCGCTGCTTCACTTCACAAAGTGATTTTAAAACTTTTAAATATCTAGTAATACACATTAAAAAAATTCAAAGCAGTGTTTTTCATGCTTTGTCAGTTAGATTTTTTGTAAATTTAAAAGTTTTATAATTTTTACCATCCTTTTGTAAATTTAAAAGTTTTATAATTTTTACCATCCTCACTCACCAAAATTATTTCTACTTACGTGACAAAAGTATTCTTTTTCAAGAACAGAAAATAAGCGACAAACATTAAGTATAACAATTAATTTTTTTTTTTTTGGTTTCAAATATAAGCTTTTGATTTCAAAACACATAGTTCTTTTTTATTTATTTTTCTTTTTGTCTTTCTCTTTTTTAATTTGGCATCCTCTAAATTAAAGAATTTCCTTTATCAAAGGAAATGATTTTTTTGACTTATGATAAGGTTTTCTTTTTATATTTATGGTCTTACTCAAGCTTCTTAAGAACTCATGTTCTGCAATATCCAAAAGTAATTCTTACATTAAATTAATTATTAAAAGCAGAAAAAACCATCTGGAAGCTATGCAGATTTTTGTTTAGTAAAATTGGTATGAGGTTAAAACAGTTATGATTTCAATAATTTATCAAAATATTTAATTTTTTTTTCGAAATCGGGGATATTGTAATTAAGAAGAGAAGAAGAAAACAAGCTTTCTAAACTACAACTTTTTTTTCAAGAGTAATCGACGAGCGAAAATTTGTTCTACTCTTAAAACTTCATGCAAATTTTTAAAAATCTTTCTATCCATCAAACTGTAAAACTGTAAAAGACTTTTCTGAAATTTTTTGCTATATCGTTAGATGGAGGTAAAGATCTTAAAATTATCGATGGTTGGAAACCTTTTAAAAATATTCCAAGCTTATAGCAAGTTCTCACTGTTTATGTCGTCTGCAGCCTTTAAGACTTAAGTTAATCGAACGTTTACTTAAAGTTTATTTACGAAGTTTATCGAACACAGCAGGGTATTTAGTCTCAGATGTTATAACGTTTGTGTAACTCCTGAACGAGTCTGTAACTCGTACTAAATTATCACCAAAAAACGAAAAGCTATTCAGCATGTCGTTACAGTTTAGAAAACGAAAGCTAAACGAAAAACCCAAATCTCTGCCAAAGAAAGAAGTTTTCGAACTTCAACACTGATGACATTGTGTTATTAATGTCATTAAAGCAAGAGCCCATGGTAAATTATAACTTCTGTTAATATTAAGTATAAAATATGAATGTATATTTCGTAAATTAATTTATATAAAGAATTTTTTTATGAAACGAGTTTTCTTGATGTTATATTGCACCCCCGTTAGAAGTTAAACGTCAAGTGTTAAAGCTCTAACACCCTTTAATTCATGGGTTCAAATCCTTCCCTCCCCTTAATAATTACTTAATTGAAGTAGTTTCGAACCAGAAATGACAATTTGTTGAAAAATATTTTTTTTAAAAAAATTCCGTTCAAAACGCTTTATTGCTCAAAGCGTTATAAAAAAGTTTACATATGGCTTGGTAAATATATGCATGAATTATGTTAGATCCAAAAATATTTAAGAAACGTTCTCGTAAAACGTTGATTTTGAAAAAAGAAAACTATTAAAAAACATTAGGTTAACAGAATGCTAGAGTTCCAACAATGTTTTTCGAATGAAATTCCACCAGAAAAAATTAGTTTTGCTGCACATCTTCGAGGAAAGGAGGGTTTAGACTCTATTGAAAATCTATCGAATGCAGAAATAAAGTTGCTAGAGCAAATGGAAGATTACGTTTCAAAACGCTCTAAATTAGATGCAGACTATGCACAGAAACTTGGTAAACTTCACGACAAGGACAAGTTTGCTCTTAATAATATGGTTAATCAATACACAAATGGGAGTTTAGTGGAGAAGGTATTGATATAGTGTTAATAAAAATAATAATAGTAATGATAATTATATTGTCAACAATAAACTAATAATGATAAATGTATAATAAAGCTTTCGATTTTAGGCCTGGCGCATGTACATTACAGAGTCTGAGAATAAAGCAATAATAATATCAAATATGGCCAAGCAGCTCAACTTGCAAACTTTACCCCAAATTAAGTCTTTGCTTATGTATAAGAAAGAAATGTGTGATAAGTTCAAGTTTTTAAGAACAAGAATGGATCGAGAGTTTGATGGAAGTGCTGATGAAGTGAACAGGCTACTTAATATTTATAAAAATATTTTAAATGAAGCATCAAAAGTTAAAGAGAAACTTAATAAAGTTGATTTCAAAGGTAATTAATTTTAAGAGAGATAACCTTTTTTAATGATATTTGTTTTATATGCATTTATGAATAAATTTATTTGTTTTAAATGAAAAAATTCAAACATACACTTTAGATGGGCGCTTTTTTTTTAAAAAAAAAAAACAACCTTTTTTTTATCAATTTCTCTTGAAAAAGTTGTACTCTTCTATATAAAACTATGTAAATGCTTAAGGGAATCTTTAAATTTTCATTAATATTATTTTGTTGTTTTGTTTTGGTTATTTTGTTAAATATACCTTATCAAAGAGTGTTAAAGTATTTGTTTTTTATACACCACACTCACTAAAACCTATAATTAAATTGTTGCATTTATTTGATCGAATAACAAATAGAGAAATAATTACTAATACATAGGTATGAGAATGAGGATTCTGAAGTAAGATTTTTAACATTTTTTTAAAATGTAAAAAATTATTAAATGTAAAAATACCTTTTTTCTAGCTTGCATTGTTTCTTTCTGACTTGCAAGAGTGTTTTTAAATGGTATCACCATATTGGAAAAAATGTCATTCCAATTATTGCTAGAATATTTTATGTAAATATCAATATATTTCTAGCTTATAAAGATTTTACAAAACATATAAATCAATACAAATAGTAGTAGTTAAACACGAAAACTTACATTCAGTATTTGATTTTTCAGTTAATAACAAATAAAATTCAAATTACTATAACAATTTTTTTTAAAAAAATTGAATTTTCTAAAGTTGATTAAAGTAAAACTTTTGTGTATTTAAAAAATTAAATTTTATAAGTGTGACATGTTAATATTTATACATAATTTATTTTGTTTTTTAAAGTAAGTTTAATGGATTTAATCAAATAGTAATTTTGCATAATGTCTTAGAGGGTTGAATCAAAGTAATATAATGTATGTGAGGTGTTGCAAAGTTTTTTTTGGGAATATAACTTTGTAGGTCTAAATATAAAAATTATTTTAAATTCCATTTTTCAAATGAATGACATTGAAGTTTGTACTTTATTTGTTACTATTTGTTAATATTTGTTTATAGAAAATCGAGATGCCAATACTTAATATTAAAGGTTAATGATGCAAAAGAATGCAAAATTTTCACAGTAATAAGAAACATTATGTATTTTCTCTGTTCTCTTCAAAAAAAAATCAACTCTAAAATTGTCATACTCAATCTGGTTTCTAACTAAATTGTTTTTAATCTAAGTGTTTTCTAATCAAGTTTAAACAAAGCTGAATTTATATCTCCTAGTATTGTTTTTGTTCCAGTATTTTTTTTTATGTTTCTGTTGTATGCATAGCAACCATAAAATTTTCATTTTAAAACTGTTTTAAAAAAGTAATTATCAATTAAATAGATGCGAAGGATTGGCATAAGATAAAAGAACGATTTGATAAAGTATCACGAAAGCTTCATATGACACACAATGACTATTGTTTGTCCATAGCTACAGTCAATGAGCATCAAAAGCAGTACTACAAAAATCTTGTACCTTTTTTACTTAACTCAGTGCAAGATATTCAAGAAGAGTATGTTCAACCTTGGTAAGTAACCTTCATAACCTATTTCTCAGGTTTATTTTCATTCCTCTAGCATACTTGAGTAATCCCAAATCAGCAAGTTTTTAAAACTTTTTTAATCATACTTCTTCAATTTTGTTAAAACAAATTTTTTTGTTAAAACAAATTTTTGGTAAAGTTGAAGAACTCAATGAAACAAATTTCCTGAAGAAATTCAGGTGTCCAATTCAAATTGGAAATATGACCTGATTTACTGTTTAATACCAATTTATGCAGTAATCTTTAAAAAAATTAGTTTCATTTTAGTATAAAATTTATCATAATTTAATCACCTCAAAGTAATGAAATTATGGATTTATAATTAATTTTTCATTAGGAATGCAATTGTAATGCCTAAAAACCTTATTTTATCACAACTAAACAAGTTATGTACCTCTTTACCTTTAGATTAGCTTTAGTAGATATTCTATTTCAAAAATGTTGATGGTGTTATCTTATACTTTAAGAGATAATTAACTTTTAGTAATAGTAGCTTCACCAAGGTTATTCATAACCATATATATATTTATAAATATTAGTGCGTTTAGATTTTGGTTTTTAACTAAATTTGTTTATTTTTAAGTAAGTTAAATCTCAAGACCAGACTAGGAACAAAATGTTTATGGAAGTGGGCATCCTGCAAAACCAACATTATTTTAATGATTTGACTGTGTGTAAATTTTCTGCCATAACAAAGCACAAGATATTTCAGTTTTAAGTGTTTAAAAAGCAAGAATTGCTTAGAGTTTCAAAAAATAAATGTGCAAAAATATTACAGGGTTATAAGAGTTCATAGTTATTAATCATTATTAACGGAAACACAAAACACCAATGTTTGATCCAAAACATAAATCATAACTAAAATCTTACCAGAGTTAAGAATACTAGAGTGTCTAAAACTAATTTTCTCTTGTCTTGAACCAAATGAAAATAGGCCAAAAGTTGAATACAATAAAGTATCTGCTCACCATTTTTTAAGAATATTTAAAAAAAACAGCTAAAATTTAAAAAAATCTTTATCACTTAAATTAAAAGCAGGCAGAACAATTTATCTTCAGTTTAAAAATTAACAAATTAAATTCAGTATAACAATTATCTTATAAAGTTTGTTTTCATGTTTTTATTACTAATATATGTCCTGAATTTTTAACTCTTTAAAGTTTTTAAAAATTTTTTAATTGCTCAAAATTTTTAAACTGGTTTAATTTCAGGTATTAATTGAAAAAATAAATAAACATACTTTAGACAAGTGACCTTAAGCAACTTTTAGATGCCTTTAAGTTGAAGCACTCTTCATCTTTTCAATATTTTGTTCCCTTAGACCAAAGGATACCTAATGGTGGACCAAAATTATTGTAGGGCAGTCAGATACCCACAGTGTATGTGTTTGCTTTAATGATTAAAATACTAAGTTGATTGTTATTTGTGCTTTAGCTACAAAAGAAATTATCAGTGTTATATAAAATTTTTGGTATGTTCTGTTGATAATGAAAGGTGATACTTTAATGTTCTATTTGTCCAACTTTTGACTCTTTGAGAGGTTGTTAAAAAGAAAGTTTTTCTGAGCTTGTCAGTGTGAAAAGCAATGTCAAGATGAGCTCTAACGTTTTTGCTGAAATATTTTCAATGCATTGCATTCTGTTAATTTTTGTGTACCACATTTTAAAGATATTATATGTTTCAAAGGAAAGAATGCATGAATTTAGAAACATTTTGGAAATTGGATTTGGGTTGCTTACAATCCCTAAGATTGTGTATCTTTTCATCACTTTACACCACTATCTTTACACCAGCTAGCAATGCAAAGATCAGGTAAGGCTAAAACAGATGATGGGGTTGATAAGAAAAATATTGCTGAAATAAACGAGGTTTTACAGAATCAACATGTTGCCTATATGTATGACAAAGACTAGAGGGTTGCTTAAATTAAGAACGTGAATGAAGAAGTAATGAGAATTTTAATTTGATATTTAGATATCAGTTATATATGACCCTGTTGAAAAAGTTTACAAAGTTTACAAATTTTACATGACCCTGTTACATGACCTTGTTACTAAAAACTGATTATTTCCTAAAGAATAAATAACACTTAATGAGTTGACTTTCCTGGAGAAACTTGGGCACTTAACTTTTAAAATTTAGGCGCCCAAATTTTTTCAGGATATTCATATCATTGAGTTCTTCAGCTGTACCAAAATGGTGAGATAAAGTTGTAATAATGTTACTTAGTTTTGTTACAGTTAAAACTATTATAGATTTTTGATATGAAAGGATGTAAAGTGATAAGTAGGAGAAGGTTTTTTGTATGTAATAAATGTTAAAACTATAAAAAAATTTTATAGGTAAATATTTAAATACTTAAATGTATTTATTTTATATAGTATTATCTAAAAAAAAAAAACAATTTTTCTAACTGAATGAATATGAAATTTATACCATTTTTCTATTCATTTTCTTTTCAGGAAGGAGATTTTATTAAGCATGCAATTAAACACAAGTTGGTGTCGTGAAGAATTTTCTACTTCTGAAAAAGAAATAAATCAAAGTATAGTTTTAATAAAATCCACTGAAGAATACAAGGGGTTTATAAATTTTCATAAGTATGAGTTTGGTTCATAATATTCTTTTTATTATTTTATTCTTTCGATCATTTATATAAAACATATTATTACTATTGTTAAAATAATTTATATATATATATATACTTTTAATTTGTTGCTGCAATAGTTTTTATCTATATCATATTGTAACAAAAAATCAAAAACAAAAAATGTTGCATATACTAATAAATTTCATTTGTATTTAAACATTTTTAGTTTCAATCTTTTTAGTGCAAAAGTATTAGGTTCAATATTTCACAGTTTTTGCTTATTTTTCTTAAATTCACTTTAAGAAAATAAACGCACCTGTATTACATTATACAAGCTCAAAGTTTGTCTAAGAAATTTTTTCTTAAAAATTTAAGATAAGTTGATCAATATATTTTACATCAATATAATCTATTTCACATCAGCATATTCTATTTGACATTAGTATACTCTATTTCAGATCAGCATATTCTATTTCACAAAAAGAAATGTTTTAAAATCAGAATGAAACACCATTTATTTAGGATTGGATAGAAGATGGCATGAATAAAAAAAAAATCTTTTCTACTTTAAGAATATTTAGTCTATAAATGATTGTAGTGAACAAGGTATCAAGTTTATTCAAAATTTTGTATCAACAGCCAAATTAGAAGACAATACCTGATGGTTGATGTCAAAAAGCATTAAGTTCTTTTATATATGTATATAAGACCAATTTCTGAGTTTAACATTATTTTTTTTGAGTTAACTTTATTTTTTCTTTAGACAAATCCCTGCTGCTACCATTCCTTATTTTTTTGATGATAATCTTGTATCTGAGCAAGATGTCACATCAGGACTGTTAAAGGACTCTTTAGCTGTGAATGATCTCACTCATAAACAATTACTCTACAAGTAAGTTTTATAGTTGCTTTACACACAGACACACATACACACATGTATATAAGTGTGTGTGTACTAATAGTATTCAAACTAATTATTATATTTATTATATTAGTTAAAATAATAATGATAATATTACTTATAGTAATAATAAGAATAACTAAGATAACAGCAATAACAAATCTATAATGGTAGTAAATATATAACCAAAATTACCTAAAATACTTTATGAAGTGCTCTTCTAAAATACTACTTTTTTTAAAAGTAATTTTTTTATATTTCTTTACATAGGAAAAACTCTGCTGATGAAAACGTAGAGAGTATGAAAGAAAGTCTTAGCATTAAGGTTTGACATAAATTACCTTTTTAACATTTTTCATTTCAAATATTTTGTAAAGATATTTTTTAGTTGCAACATGCAATAATTAGTAGGTTTTAAACATATTTTAACCTTTACTTTTTCTTAGAAAAACAACTCTCAAGAAGAAGAAACAGCTTTAAAGGATATGCAAACCGAAAAAAATGTTGCTAGTTTGAAGTAATTTTTATTAAACTCTTCTGTAATTTGAAGATAAAAACCTTCGTTAAAAAAATTTCTTTAATTTGAAGATAAAAACCAAAGAGTAAAAATGTTGTTTAAAAAAAAAAAAAAAAAAAAGATAAAAATTGTTTTCAATTTATTTTTATTTTAACCTGTTGAGGATTTGTCATCCAACTTTTATCAAAACCTGTGAAATTCTTTTCTGGTTGAAGTTTTTTTCCTTCAGAACTGCACTGTTTATTTTTAGCAAAATTGACCAGCATTTTCGTTGTCAGTATTTAAAATTTGAAGTTGAAGAACTTAGTTGCAAGCTGAGTATGCATCAAGTATGTTATGGTTTACTACTTAGATTAGAGATGTAAATACTCTTCAATAGAAAATTATTATTGCCACTTGCCATTAACAATTGGTTTAGAATGAAATGGACTCTATTTTTCTTATAGTTTTGCACAATATTTAACCCGGTTAATAAAATATTAGAATTAAGTTTAATAGAACTAAAGAAACTTGCCTCAACTTTAACAATGATCTTTTAAATATTGGTTAGATAGTAAATGTTTTGAGGTCATTCAATAAGCTGGCTGAAGTTTAATTGAAATCATAAAGTTTAAATTTAGACACAATTAAATATTTTAAATGAAGCAATTTGTAAAGTGGGCGATGATGGGCCAAAATGCTACTCTACTCTTATACCTCCTGACTCATCAGTTGCTAAATCTGGGGTAAAATTTTATGTCTAACTTTTTTATGATAAATATATTACTTATGTATTATATTAACATATATTTTATGTATGTACAGGATGTCCCAAAGATGTCTGCAACACCATTTAAAATTTGAATAACTTTTTACAATTTAATTCAATTTCTGCAGTCTAGGACACACCAGAGGTATGGTGGCAGCAGGATGTTGCTACTGCTTATACAGCTTGCTTCTTAAGGGAAATTTTTGGGAAAAGGATAATATTACAAAATTCAGAAATTATTTATCTGCTACAATCACCTCACTTAACTGCTCCTTCTTCCTGTGGAGGGTATTTGAAAATAAAGTATATCATAATAATCCTCAAACTATTCAGTAATTGAAGCCTTACATCCATGAAGATATAGAAGGAATAAGCCAAGAAAAATTATGACAAGTGATGATTCACCTTAGAAAGAGCTTATCAATGTGAAAAGCAAAATCCAGTAATGACACCTCATAAATAAAATTTTGGACAAAATTTAAAAACTATTATTTTAAGAACTAATAAGTTTTATTATTTAATATTTCAACTGTTAATATGTTAGTATACATAGTTTATAAATATATAAAAATAATTATTTCAAATACCATATTTAGCAATATTATAAAGTTTTTTTTGAAAGATGTTTTGTTTGAGTAAGGAAAATTTCTTTATTCATCTTTGAATAACAATATCTAATTCTTGCTTCAAGCTCTTCAAAATTCTCAGCTCTCCAATTATTCTCGTACACTAGCCGTTTTAAATCACCCCAAAAGTTTTCAATTGGTCTTGCTTCTGGAACGTTAGCTGGGTTTATATCTTAGGGTACAACTTCAATTTTTTTCAATTTTAAAAAAGTTGATGACCGACTTTGAGTAATGTGATCAAGCTAGATCAGGCCAGAATATAAACTTATTGTCTTTTTTATAATATTCTGATACTAGAGGAAGTAAAGTTTTTTCTAGTATCTTTTTATAAGTGTACTGGTTGATTGCCTGCTTACTGTGATGAATATAAAGAGGGCTTATTCCACGGGGGCTGATGCAACAAGAAACTAAGAGCTTGTCCTCGTACTTTTTACGCAAATTGTATCTTTCTTGGTCAGAACATTGAGAAGGATCAGCGGCATAAAACCTATCATTACCAGCTAATGTGCTATTGTTTAAGGTAAAATAACTTTCATCATCCATAACAAAATCCAAGTTTTTATAATTTTTGTACAATTTACGACATTTAGGATGCATAGCTTTCTTCTGCTAATGGCTACGATCTGGACGATTTGTGTTTTTGAAAGTTCGAATGTTAGTCATTGTTTTTAATACTTGGGAAATTTGAGATTGACTACAGTTAAAAACTTGAGCTACTTTCTTTTGGGAGCACCCTGACTTATTTTCATAAAATGCAGCAATCTTTAGAATATTTTCTTTAGTAGCTACCTTAGCAATTTGACCACTTCCAACTTTTCTTTTTAGAAATCCATTCTCCAATTTTACTATTTTATCGTAAGCAGTTGATCTGGGTAAACCCCATTCCATGAACTGCTTAACAACAAACGCTTTAACTTTTTCTTGATTTTTTTGGAAAAAAATTTCCATAATTTTTTCGAGGTCCTTTACTTTGACCATTTTATTTTCAATATTTAAATAATATTTTTAACTTAATTAAATTAAATTTAAATAGATTATAAAATCCTAAATTCAAATAAGTATAAAGGTTTTTTACATACATGAAATAAATTACATAATAAATGCAATTAATATTTGTCCGAAATTTTATTTATAGGGTGTTAATTGTGGTTATATAAAGGGTGTAGTTTTCAAAACTAAATAAAGTTTATTTTCAAGAAGTATGTTTTCTGTTTATGAAAGAATAAATGTGAATCATTAAGAAATGAAGGTTTTTCATTTTAAAATGTTGTTGTAACTTTTGGGCCACTCTGCATGATAAAATACAACTTTTATAAGTATTTTTTGTTTTTTAAAGTGTCTATAGAGCATTAGATTAAACTTTTTTGGTTTTGATTAATTTTGAATGTAATCTTCTTACAGTTTTGATTTAAGTACTTCAAAATCTTTTAAGGAATCTGATGTTTGTTTTTAAGCTATTATAGGTTGATTTAAGTTTTGTGAAAACTTTTCAGTTTTTATAGAATGCTTTTTTTCTTTTAGATTTTTTGAAAAAGTATTTATATATTTGAAAAATTTCAGGGAGGTGAAGGTGAAAAAAAAAGAAGAACAACATTTCCAAAATTACTTGAAAGATTCCGCACAAAAGCAGAACTTTCTCAGGAAACTAATTCCAATCTGAGTTGTGATGACGATAGAAGAGGATCACAATCAGCTTGCTCGAGTGAATCAGAAATATCTTATGATCAAGTAGTTTCTTTGAAATGATTTTTTTTTTATAAAATAATTTTTACTTATAACTTTTAAGCTTAACCAAAAGTAACCATAGTAATTAAATACTAATAATAGATATACCTGAATCAGTAAACAAACATGTTAAGCATTAATTTCAATTCATAGTTTATCCCATTAGTTGTGTTGTCAGCATAGTATAAACAGGAAATATTATCACAGATGAAGTTTGCATTAAAGTATTTATCCTTTTTCATGACATTGTAACATTAGGTTATAATTCTACAGCCATGCAGTGGTGTAATTAGGGTATAAGGGCAACCTGGGCTAGGTTATAGTTGAACTGTCAAGGAGCACCTATCAGAATGTTTTTTAGGTTCGCATTTGTAACAGATAAAATAGTTAGATAGTGTAAATGAAGTAATTATAAGTATGATGATAATAATTTTGTAATAATTAACAATTGTAGTTATATATTCTTTACATAGGCATCACAAATAACAAAAATGATATTGGCTGATACTTGTTGTGTACAGAAGTATACTTAAGCAGCATCTTTTAGTAAATAACATTATACAGAAGTATACTTAAACAGCATCCTTTAGTAAATAACAATTATTACAAATTGATGAAATCTGCAACTACATCTAAAAACTAACAGCTATAACAAGTTTGTGCCACTTTTTAAGCTCACTAATAATATAATCAATATCAATACTGCTAGGATAGGACAAATCTTTTTTAACTGATATTAATGCTATAACTCTCTTATGTCTGTACTTCAAAAGTATTTTTTAATCTTTTCAGAGGAGAAAGACTGTTCACATGATGCAGTTGTATCAGATAGTGATACTCAACTGTATCTATCTCTGTAAATATTGTTGTTGTGAGAGTTACACTTTTAAGTTAAAACTTTGCAGCTACAATTTCATTTTTGACTATTAGCATGTTGCTTACATCATCATTAGTGTTGAGCAATGTAGGTTTGTAATACAACGCAAATGTTTAAAGCACTGTATAACTGAGAAATTGTTAAGATCTTAAACAGAATGCATCATAGATTTCTTCTGACATCCAATTAATAGTTGGATAAAAGATTCTCTTGTACTAAACTAAATATCTTATCGTGCCCTTCAAGTAAAGGTTCAACAGCATAATCACTTGATAGGTTTGCCCACAAGTGCCCTGGTGTAATACCCTACTGCACCCATGCATCTCTTCAATAAAATTAGGAGTTTTTTTGAGTTTGTTAATATAAATTATTTTTTTTGCTTCATTTAGTTCAATATTTTGAAGATCTTATGCATATATTTCCATTAAGCTTTTCACTAATGAACATTTTGCAAACGAGGTTGATATTTTAAACAAAGATTGTTGTATTAATAGTTTGTTTGAAATTTGAAAATCTAAAGGAAAGCTTTTGATTTTAATAACGATAAAGTTTTTTGTATAACAAATTGTTTTATATCTGTTATTTAGCCTTGTGAGTCTTTGGATGAATCACCTTGGTTTCATGGGAAAGTTGACAGAGGAACTGTTGCTCGTTTGCTCAAGCATGATGGTGATTTTATAGTTCGAGAAAAATCAGATAGCTCTGGAAGTTATGTCTTAAGTGTTCTGTGGAAAGGCTGCACAAAACACTTTATTTTAAAAGCAAATGATAAGGTTTGTTAACTTTTTTTGAATGATTTTCTGTCATTTTTGTGCGCTATTTTATCTTTTAAATTATTATTTAAGCCATCCATACTTAATTGTCACTAACAAGTTCCATTAAATGAGGAAAAAGTTTCAATCTTTCTTGCCTTTGTCATTCTCTTGTCATGCTTTTATCGTGCTTTTAGTGTTTGTTTTTTTTTTATATATGTATGTGTAAAATGAAAAATTCAAATCAAGACAGCAATGTCAAGCAACATAAATTTTTTTTTTTTTTTTTATCAACATAAATGTATTTTTACTTTTTTTCTTGGTTTTTACATAAAAACAGCTGGTTTAATGATTCCAGCATCCATTGATAGAAAAGTTTGAAGAGAAAGTAAAATGGAAAGGAATAAAATTCAAAATATTTTTAAAAAATACAAGGTACAATGCAGAAACACAAGTTTGTATCAGAAAATTTCTGATTGTAAATTTTGCATACATACTATTCAAAGTCATCTGTAATTTCAACTAATGTCAACAGCTTCAGCTATGGGAGCATCTTACCTAACAATTTATACTAATAGAAAGCAATACTCTACTATTATTGAATTGAACATGGCAAAGGTTAATTGTAACTAACTTCAGTTCCTGTTGATATTACTGAGCTCTGAAATTTATGTTTCCTGATGAAAACATGCTTGAAAAAATGACAAATATCTCTCCTTGCTGATGCGTGTTTTATAAGAAAAGCTTTTGCTTCCACTGTAAACGTAAGATCAAAGAGCATGCGAGATATCCAGTCCAATACAAGATATACTGTGGTATTATTTTGATATTTTTTTATGAAGTAAAACACTAGAATACCTGTGATAAGGTAAATGCAGTGACCAACAGTTGTTAATCCAAGCATGGATATAGCCAGGGAAATATTCTTAACTGATTCTGTTTTGCGTACTTTTTCAGCATTTCTTTTCATTCTGTTCAAAAATAGCTTAAGTAAAGCATTTAGTGCTATACAAATTAGCATCGGTATAATGCTAATGATTCCACATACAATATAGGGGTGGCTTTTTGTTTGTCTCAAAAAAAGTATCAGGAAAGTAGCGATTCCAGATGAGATCACCCATGAAGGTAATGCATACCAAATAAAAAGTTTTCTGTTACTTTCAGTTCTGCTAACTTTATTCTTGACATTGGAAACTCCTTTATAACGGTTGTATGTTGAATTAATGAGCATGATCATGTTGACAGTAAACCCTAAATACAATAAAAAATGAAGATCAATTTGATGCTGACAATTTACACAAGGTACCCCTTTTTTCACAGTATAGATTCCATTTAAAGCTAAGGATATCAGTCCAAATATGTTCCCAACATAGCTTGATAGAAATAATCTTGCTGTTGAGCAATGACATATGTAGGTACTTCTTATGGTAACAATTATTGTTGTAAGATTTAGAAGTATACCACTAAGGATCATCACAAGATAGGCTGTGTTTTGAGAAATTATATACTTTTTGTTGTCTGCAAAGAAATATGTGCAGTTCATTTCTTCTTTATTTTGTTAATCCTCTTTCTAAAAGAGAAAAGTCTCTCATTTCAGCTTCTTAAGATTAAATAACAGTGATAAAGTGCATTTGATGTTCAACTGTTTAGCCACTAAAAGTGTCTAATTGTTTGCTTAAACAATGAAATGGCTTTTTTTTGTTGCTTGACTTAAAAAATGTTTGTAGTTTATATTTCTCTTGTTCTTGTTAAATGAATGAGTAAAGTATCTACTGCAAACAATCTAAATATTTTATTGCTATTTAAAAAAAAAAAAAAACAGAACTTATTGGAAGTATCAATTATTCATATATTTGTGTAACTAATAACCTAAGTTTAATTTTGAACTGTAAAACAACATTTGATTGAACAAAAAACAAGCAAAAAATTTTTAAAAAAAATGTAAATAATAGATATTTTAAAAATCTTTTATAATGAAAATATTTTTATTTTGTGGTTATCTTAAATGCAAATGTATATTATGCACAACCATATTATACTATACTGATTCTTGAAAATGTCAATAAAAACCCAATGTCACTATATTTAATAAGTGTATCAGAATGGTCTTGTGTGTTTCATATTTTAACTTGTATATTCTCAGGGTCTGTTACAAGAAAAGGAATTCTTGTGTTAAATGTTCTTCTTCGTTTTATTTTTTTGTTGGTCATGAAAAACAAGTGTTTGTTGTCATAAAGAAAATTCAGCTAAAACTTGATGCAGTTGTTGAAAATACTGAATTTTTAAGTTTGTTTTTTCTCGTGTAGAGATGGTAGAAAAAATTACTGATATCCTTTCTGGCTGATGATTGTTTGATAAGAAAAGCCTTTGCTTCAACTGTAAATACAAGGTCATAAAGAATTCGTGAAGTCCATTCCAAAGTAATAAACACTGCTGCATTCTTAGTATACTTCTTCAAAAACAAAGTCACTAGAAAACCTAATAATAGATAAATACCATGCCATACTGTTGTCAGGCGTAGCATCGATATTGCAATAGAAATATTCTTTAGTGACTGTGCTTGTTGTGTTTGCGCTGCATTCCTTTTCATTTTGTTTAAAAATAACTGTAGATGCAGATTAATTATAATACAAATGGTCATTGGTAAGATGCTAATAGCTGCACATACTATAAAGGGACTTAAATTTAGGTTAATGAATATAATTAATAATGCTATGCTAAATGAAACAATCCATGCAGGTAGTACATACCAAAGGAAAAGATTTCTGTTACTTTCTACACAACTTAGGCTTTTCAAGTTTGAGATTGCTCGGTAGCGATTGTAAGTTGAATTTACAAGCATAAACATGTTAACTGTGAATCCTAAATACAGGAAAAAATGTTGATCAAGTCTTGAGCAACAGTTAATGCTTGGTATGCCTTTCTTTGAAGTATACACTCCATTTATTCCTAAGGAAGCTAATCCACTCATATTTCCTAAATAACTTGATAGAAATAATCTTGATGTTGAACAAAAACACAAGCTGGTGCTCTTTATTGTTGTAATAACTGTTGTGAGATTCAGGACTATTCCAATCAAAATAATGCCAAGAAAAACAATATTCTGAAAAATAATGTAAGGTTTGTCCCCTACATAGATGTATGTACAGTTCATTTTTTTTTTTTTTTCCCCTTCCTTATCTGAAGTTTTTAATCTAAAAAAAAAATTTTTAAAGCTGTTTAACTAAATTTAATTATAGTCTTTATTTACATTTTAGGGTTTGTATACACTGGAAGGTGAGTCTTTTCCTACAATTCATGCCCTAGTTACTCATCATCATGAAAGGCGCTCTGTTATACAAAGTAGTACCGGTATAATATTAATGAATTCAGTGAACCGTGTTTTTATGGATGGAGATGAATATGTAATACCCCAAGATGATGTTCAGCTTATAAACAGGCTTGGAAGTGGACATTTTGGTGATGTTTACAGAGGTCTTTTGTTTTTACTTCATATTACTCAACACTTTTGAAAAAATTTTCTCTCATAGCAAAATTTTGGCATCATTAAGTTGTTCATTTTATTTTTTTATAATTTTTTTTTTTTTTTTTTTTTAATATATGTTTTAGGAGTTTTGCGCTCAAAAGAAATTATGCTAGCAGTGAAGACCTGCAAAGAATCAGTAAATGATGTTGTAAAAAAACAGTTCCTTGAGGAAGCAGAAATTATGAAACCTTGTGTGCATAAAAATGTGCTCAAACTGATTGGTATTTGCAAAGACAAAGAGCCATTTTATATACGTAAACAAGCTTATTTCTTTATATTTATCTTTAAATTTATTTAAATTTAAGCTCAGTTATTGAGTAAATTTCCTTTTTGCAGTGTTAGAGTTGTGTGAGAAAGGAGACTTGCTTGGTCTTTTAAAGAAGGAAGGTCCTGTCTTAACTCATTCGCGATTGTTTGACATGTCCGTTGATATCGCCAGAGGAATGGCTTACTTAGAACAAAGACAAATTATCCACAGGGATCTGGCAGCTCGCAACTGTCTAGTCTCAAAAGACTACACCGTGAAAATATCTGATTTTGGCATGTCTAGAGAGGAAGACGAGGAAGGTTTGATTTTATTTTTTAAGAATTCTTTATGCTAAGTGATTTGGATTAAATCATTCAGGAGTTGTTAATTAACTGTACACATTAAAATAACGTTTTTAAAAATAACTTACCGAAGTATGTGTCAGGTTTTTAAATGTTTAGGGTTATATACTATACAAACCACAAAAGAGATTCCTTTCAAATGGTGTGCTCCTGAAGTTTGGCATCATACTAAATATTCTGTTAAATCTGATGTCTGGTCTTATGCGGTTACTCTATATGAGATCTACTCACTCGGTCAACCACCTTATCCTGGATGGAATAATAAGGTGATGTGTATTATTCTACCATAAAACCTTTTAAAAGCTTTTGAACAGTTACATAGTTTTTTCGTAAATAAAAAGAGCGGCTGTTTATTTCAAGCAACAACAAGTTGTGCCTGCTTCTCTTTGATTTTCGTTTAATTATAAACGTTTACAAAAAACCGTTTTCACACTCTTACAAATATTATGCATTATTAATAAGTTAAAATGTTTCGGAAATTTATCATTATTAGTTTTTCTTTTTTCTACTGAATATGAACATGGATAATTGTTCCGAAATAATTCTAAAATTTTTCTGAAGTAATTTGTTTTAAACTGTAAGAATGTTGCGAAAGAGAAGGACCTTTTTAATGTGGCAAGGTGTTTTCGCTATTTTTTAATTTACAATTTATTTATAGCATGCACGTGAGCAAATAGATGCAGGGTATAGGATGCCGTCACCAGCAAGCACTCCTCCTGAAGTGTATGAATTAATGAAAAAATGTTGGTATTTTGAGGACTCAAAAAGGCCTAGTTTCTTTGAAATCGTTGAAACACTAGAAAAATTAAAACATCACCTTAATTTCAAATGACAAAATTCTGTTTAGAAAATAATTATCAGTTTTGCGCCCGTCTCTCATTTTAAATTATAAATCATAAGATTTAATATGGTTTTCTATTTTTGTCAGTTTTTGTTAACTTATTAATTTATTTTTTTTATCTTAATTTTGCCCTTGTTTTTATTCTGCTTTCAGTCCCAAATTTTTTCTAATAATTTTCTTTTTTTTTTTTTTTCTTTTAATTGAAATCGTAAAGTTCTCAATTTTTCTTGTGTTTTTTCGACTGAAAATGAAATTTTCCAGAAGTTATATATATATATAGAATAAAAAATCTTCATAATTTTTTTATTAAAATAGAATCATGTATATTTATTTTTATAATTTGAGTGTTTTTTTTTACTTTTTTTGGATTTTTTTACTAGTTTTTTATATAAGCATATGCATACACACATACATACATACATACATACATACATACATACATACATACATACATACATACATACATACATACATACATATATTTTAGTGGTTTAATTTTAAATATGGAAGTTTATTAACAAAAATTCTAAACACTTAATCATAGATCTTGTTACTGACCATGTGACTCTGCTATTCTACAGATTGCTAATAGCTAACGCAATCAAAAAATGTGCCTAAATTAGATGAGATAAATTAGATGAGATAAACAGTTAGTATTTTACTTGTCAATTTTTATTTTCTGAGCAAGCAGAATTTTCTTTCTTCGGCTAAAAAAGCGACTGAAAAACAAAAGGTATTAGTTGACTTTATTATGTTATTGGTTAGACCAGTTTAGAATCAAATTTTGTATTATTCTTTCCTTCTCAGTGTTGAAATTACTATTGCTAAGTTATACTAAGTGCAAATCTGAGACGAGGAATTGAAACAAATAATGGATAAATAATCTTCAGTTGATTCCTTAGTAGATATTTTTGTGGCAGTTTCATCAATTACATACACAGACACGACAAAATTGAATAGATACCCAAAGAGTCAAAATTGTTATTAAAAATGGCAAATGATACAATAAAAAGTCGTTAAATGCTTACAATAATTAATATGCATTATTAAAGTTGACATTCCGTTCGCGTTTTTCAATGCTAGGACTCTTTTTAGGCATGCTAGAAATTACTTCACAAATCTTGAAGAATTTTTTACCATGTTTCATGCAATAATTTCAATTATTCTGTCTGAAAATGGCTTCTTTTTTTTTTTTTTTTTGCAAAGTTTCCGGTCAAATATGCCTCAGAGATATTCAATTGGGTTCATATTGCCCCCAAACCATAACTGAAAAGCCACCGTCTTTAGTTGTTGGCTGCAATCTGTTGATATCAAATTCTTGGCTGCAGAGTCGCCTTAGCCACATCCTTCCATTGTCTGGGAATAATGCAAACCGTGACTCATTAGAGAAAGTGACGAAGTTCCAAAATGCCATAGGTTTCTCTACCACTTCATGAGCCCAATCTTTTCTACACTTGATATTGGCTGAGCAAAGAAATAGCTTCTTTTGTGCAGTTCCACCATAGTAGCCTAGCTTTTGAAGATACCTGAAACCTGTTCTGGGACTGACACTAGCTTGTATTCCTATGTCTGAGACCTTGCAACATGGATTATCTTTGACATTTCTCTTAACAAGACGTAAGGTTCCGTCAGAAGACACTTGACGACCTGGGTGTGTTAATATGCATTCTTTCCGCTCTTTAGTAAATTGTACAATCACTCTATTAAGAGTGGAAAGTAGGTTTTCTAATACTTTTTATTGACTTATTCCACCTTCATGTTGACAAACAATATGATCTTGTTAAAATTCAGATAAATCAAATGCTCCTTTGGGCCTGTTCATGCTTGATCACCTTGAAACATAAAATCTTGGTAAATGTATCATTTTAATTTATTTCTTTATTTTTTTCATAAGATTTTTTCACATCATACATGAAGGAAGAGTTAAAATCCACTTTATCATAGTGTACAATGAAGTTACATTAACTAGATATAGCTTTATACAATAATGGGATTTGTTGAGGTTCTGCATATAAAAGTCAAAACCTCTGCAGTTGATCAAAAAATAATCCACCTTCTCTTTTCAGTTTATTTAAAATATATTTTTATTTAAATAGAGAAAAATATCATAGCTTTTATAATAAACATTACAAATTTTTGTCAAGCTTCACAAAGAAATATCTTTTTTAAACTGCCCTAAATATTTTATATTCAATTCCACAATAAAGAATAAAACTAGAAACACGCATTAACTTCTGAAAGGAAATAAGTCATTAAGTGATTCGTCCAGGACATAAAGCTACTACGATGAGATTTTCCGTAATTTACTGCTTTTAACACAGTAGTAATCAAGAGTTTCTTAGATTAAAAACTGTGAAAAGTTTTAAAATGATCTTTAGTTTGATTATCAATCGATACAAATTCTAAACGAAGTTTATCCATCGATTAGTTCTTAACGAATAATAATATACTTTAAAATTGAATGAAAACTTGCTAAAGATTTTTGTACTTTTTATTTACTCCATAAACATTTTTACAAGTTAGGTGTTTAATCCATTATAAATCTAAAAAGCTGCAATATTTCAGTAAATGCATCCACATTTATGTAGAAAATATCCGGTGAGTGGCAATATCTAATCATATCCGGATCCTGCGGATTTAATAAAAAAACAAAAAAACATTTCCTTTAGATTGTGTCATAGAAAGATGTCGATGTAAATATAAAATGACGTAAGATTAATTTTAAATGTTTATTTTGCTATTGCAGTTATTTTGACATATAAAAATTTTGAAGATTTCTTTGCATATATATATATATATATATATATATATATATATATATATATATATATATATATATATATATATATATATATATATATATATATATATATATATATATATATATATTGTTCAACTTTATCTTAAAAGCGAAATGAAAGTTACAATTTCATAAAACGAGTGTTAAAGATTCTTCTTCAAAAATGTTAAAACTTCTATTATTTGTGCCACGTTGCTTACTAAAAGGTATGGAATGCTAAGAATGCGTGGTAAATATCAAAAAGTAATTTCAATAACTTTCAGTTCCATACTTATTCTAAGCTCCTCGATTGTATGACTGTTATCTATTATCAGTTATATGATTTTAGAAAAAAAAGCTTACTTTAAAAAATTTGAATGATGATCTGATTTATTAACTTAATTTGTTTAAAAATACAAAAAAAAAAAAAAAAAGGCGAATGAACAAATAATTTCATGAAAATTTTTTAATCGAATGGAGCTAAATCTTATGCATTTTTTGGTAATGAAACCTTATCTGGCATCAGCTTTTTTGCAATGCTACAGTTTTTTTACAATATGCCTCAATTATTTTTAAAAGTGAGGCAAAATAGCTGTACACAAACAAAAACAGCTATGAGAAAAGAAAAAGAAGAAGAACAAGGCGGGAAAGCAAAAAGTAGTACTGAAGGTGCCGTTTACCACCTCTGCCAACCGAATTTAATTTAGATTTACTGTATGTTAAAATGCACTCGTGCTAGATTTAAAAAATAGTTTTAGACTCATTATAGCTAAAAACATAAGAATTAGGCAAAATAGATAAAGTAGTTTTTTTTTATTGTTGGGCTGGGAAATCAGCAGGAAAAAAACTTTATCCCCAGAACACGGGTTCGTGGAAAAAACAAACAACGTAGAGATTTAGTTTTAGTCTTTAATTGAAAAAAAATAGTCCCTAGCATAAGAAAAAAAAGGTTTTAAAATTGAATCAAACAAAACATTGTATAGATTTTTCCTAAAGAAGAACTTACACTGTATAGATATTTCCTATAGATATAAACATTGTATAGATATTTCCTAAAGAAGAACTAACAGCCTATATATATATGTGTAACTGCCTGTATATAAAGAAGAACTAACTATCTATAAGGACAATGTAATGAAAATACAATTTATGAATTGATTTTATACAAAAAAAGAATTTAAGTTTCATTTTATCAGCAGTTTACCAAAAGATCATCAATTGTGACGAGCAAAATTTTTGTTAATGTCATTATCTATGAAAATGTTATGGAAATGGAAATTTGCAAAAAACCCAAAAAGCTTTGCGGTCATGTTTTTCTAAGAAGCTTTGAATTACGTAACGCTTTTCAATTTTCTTAGACCTTTAATTAAAAGGTATATAGGGCATATTGTAGGTTTAAAGATAAGGTAAACTAAGTATCAATTTTGCCTTTTTGAGAAAAAAAAAAGGCTTTAGACGTAAGAATATTTTTTTCTAAAATTATATAAAAAGGGCAACTTTTATTGAACATAATGAAATTTACTTTTTGTTTGAATGCTTTTGACACTATCATGGTCACTTACGAGGTTTTCATATTATAGAACATCAAAAAAGAATCACTTAAGGACGTTTATCTCCATTTCTATCAAAGCTGTACCCAATGAGTCTTAACTCTACTCTGAAAATGTCGAAATCTCATCAACTTCATATTTTTAAGAATGTTAATCAATGGATAAAATAACGTATTACATTAATTATTTCTTAGCGTCAAATAATACTTAAAAAGCCGCAAAAGTTTAGATTTTTTTTAACGCGGTGTATAATATAATTTTTTACGTTTGCGTAATGCATTTTCGTAAACTTATTGAAAATTATTCTTATTATATAAAAATATTTAGGTAATAATTAATTTCAGCTATTAACACAAAGAGTATTTCATCTTTATAACTTAATTTAAAATAACATTTTGTAAATAACGACTGCAAAATGGACTGTTAACTCAAAGGAAATTTAATTAGCCCTAGAACATCTTTAATGTTTACAAAATTGCAACATTATCCTCTATGCATTATCCAGCATATCCTCTATGAAAAACAATTATTAATGCCTGTTTAAAGGAATCTATCTTGTTCGCATTACCACTCTATTTCCCTACTAATATTTCTTTGCAGAGCAACTGTGGTGTAGCTGGTGCAGCTAATTAACATTGATTGTTTCTTAATATCTTTTTTTACTTCAATATGACAGATATGAATAGCTGTAGGGAAAAAAAGCATAAATACATGAAAAAAGGGGAGAGGCTCAGCACATTGAGCAACTAAAGACATTTAATAAAAGCGTACCCAATGTTAAAACACAATTTTGCTCTTGAATATGGTTTACGTATGCCTTTTACGAATGTGAGATGATTTTTACGTTTGTGAAAGGCCTTTTACGTTTGTGAAAAGTCTTTTACGTATGTGAAATACCTTTTACGCATTGCTTAAAGAACGAATATCAAAGTGATAACTATAAAATGCAGATGAAAAACTTTAAAATCTGAGAAAGTTCTTTGGAATTGTGAGTAAAAAATTTAATTAGTTGTTTGTATTTCAAAAGATAATGAGAGTGGACCATCAACGGACGGGAAAATTGCAAGAAGGCCATTTTGAAATGAAAAAAAACTAGCAATTATTTTGAACATTAATGAGGATTTTACGGCTGTACTTTCTTGTGGATTGGATATTGTCAACCAGAACTGTCAAACTGAAGAAGGCCAGAGTGGGAATGTCCGCCTTTTCATTTTTGATAAAGTGGTAACTTTTGTCATCAAGTGTTTATTCAGTATCAAAAAATCAATTTGCAATTGACGGCCTTGATTATCCGAAGGCCCAAACAACATTTCATTTACTTGTGTAACTTTATCCTTGGTATTAATTGCCTTAAACTTTGCATAAAAATCTTTCGCACTAGTCTGAAATCAGTGCAACCAAAGATTTTTTAAAATGAATGATATTATTTGAGAAAAAAAGTCTTGTAATATTTTATCATTTTCACAAAAATATTTTCAAGTTGACGGATTTCATTACATCATTAGCTGATTGAACCACAGAAAAATGTTGAAACTTTGTCTAACACGTTACGCCACATGTTAATAATATTTTTAATCTGCAATATTATCAACCTACAATATTAGGTATAAAAACATCGCTAAAAAGTAACAATAAAGGTGATAAGGAATGTATGTTTCGTATGTGAAGACGATAAAAACTGACTTTTGGTTAACCATGGTTTAGTAAATGTAAATAAAGTATAAATAAAATAAAATAACGACACTGTGTAAATAGATTAATAGACTTTTCTAAAATACTGTTTACCTAATTCAAAGATATTTGATCCGAAATAAGAAAACATCGCTTAAATATAGAACATATTATAATAAATACAGAAATATATGCATACTTATTATGTATACACACATGTATGATTGTCATTTGATTTCTTGGTCTGGTTTTTCAATTGCATTTTTCGCTCGCAAACATGAGAGGTTTTATAATTATTGAAGCTCAATTTAGATAATACTCTTAAAAATATTTGGAAGACATAGTATGTAAGATGTAATGCAGCTCAACTTTGATCTTAACAAAGATAAGATCTTCACTTCTTTTTGGTAATGATGACGACTGCATCTTGGAAAATGTTATTTAAACTTCAATTTTGTCAGTTTTAATACAAAAGAAATTTAAATTTCATTATCATTGCAACGCCCGCTGATTAATTGGAATATCACAAATCAAACCTGTGTTTCGGTACAATATTTTATTGGTAAATTTTTTAGAATCTAAGACAATTCTATCTGTGTAAATTTTTCTATCTATATTTATCGGGTCTTTATTTTTCAATCTTTTTTTTTTCATATAATACCTTTTAAATGATAATAAATCATATAAAAATATCACAAAATGTGAAATGAATGTTAAGATATTCAAAGTTATATTTGAATGCAGTTTTCTATTGCTTCATAATGTTATTTCAATTCGTAAAATTTGGTGAATTTAACGATATTGGAGTGAAATTAGTCACATTTAATGAAATCATTAAAAACGGAATGTACATTAACATAAAATCCGATTTGGACTGATTAGTTTGAAATGATAGTTCACTTTTTAATCAACAGATTAAAATGATTTCAAAAAATTTATCATGTTAAGCATGCTCTAAAAAAAAATATGCTTAATATTTTTGGTAAAACGAAAACGAGACTTGTAAGGTGTTTTTAACTGATGCCTTTCTATCGCTCTCCTCCTGCATTGTTTTTTCAAACTCTCTAAAAAATCGTAAGTTGTAAACTGAGGCGTTGGAACACGTTTTGACTGTTGTAAACATTTCTTGTTTTATACCTAATGTAAATCTGTGCAGATTAAGCTGTTCAGTTATCTATTTAAATTTGAGATTTTTTAGGCACTAAAAAATTGAGTTTTAAAAACAAAAATGGTGTCCAACTATCTTAACGACATTTTCAGAGCGTATGTTTTTGGACTATTTTTTTTTCTAATATTTTTTAAAAATTGTAAAATTCATCGTGAATTTTTTTTAACCAAAAAAAAAATGAAAAAAGAAAAAAAGAAACTTAGTCAGCTTTTTTTGAAATCAGCTATTTTTTAAAACTCCTTATCACTCATGGCAATCAATCGCACCAATCAATGAAGTGTCATTAATCAATAACACTTTCGGTGTAGTGTCACTGATCGCATTCCATGCATTGATTTCAAATCAGGTCAAAATGGTAGTCATAACTTCTCACAGACATAAAGTTCACGTATTACACGAGCGCGCATTTAGCGTTACTTGTTAAGTGATTACAAGTGTAGGTTTTACAATACTTATTTTTAGAGTAATTCGTATGCTTTTATTACGCTTAATTATTTCGTGCGTTTCTCGCAACAAATTTAATTGCTGCTTAAAATTCTCATCAACATTTCCTTCACTAAATAAAGGATTTTCGTAACCAATATGCTTTTCATAGATGGAATAAATCAAAACACACTAAATGTTTTTACAGAGCTAAACGAAAGACTTAAAATCGTTGGTATTCTAAGTTAAACAATTTTCTCTATTTCTTTATAAATATTTTATATCAGTTACAATAAAGGCTAATAAAATCAACAATTTTAACATTATTTTTATTCTTTAAAATTAAATATGGCATTTTGTATGAATTATAAAAAGTGCAGTTATAATGTTCGAAATATTGCGAAAGTTTTCGGCGTCGATTTACATGTTTTTGTTTGGAATAAAGATTGTAAACATACAAACCCACCAAGATTGTAAACATACAAACCTCTTAACAGTCTAAATCTTATGTAAATCCAAATAAATGTTTTGTACCGATTTAACTGCTCTGTTTTTATATAGAAAAAAGAAATAAAAATTGTTACAGCTCGGCGTACAAAGCTATGGTAAGCGAGTCTGAGTTGATTAATGAACAACCAAAAGCTTACAAAAAGTTAGTCATAGTGGGCGATGGTGGCTGCGGGAAGACTTTTCTTCTTCTGGCATTTGCCAGAAACAGAGTACCAGACAGTTATGTTCCTACAGTGTTCGAGACTTACACAAAAACAGTTTCAATTGAGCATCACACCGTAGTTCTTTCGTTGTTTGATACAGCAGGTCAAGACGCTTACGATAGACTCAGGCCTCTAACATACCCGGACACTGACGTATTATTAGTTTGCTTTGCAGCTGATTCCCCTGACTCATATTTCAACGCTCATGATAAATGGATACCGGAAGTAAGACATTTTTGTCCTAACACGCCTTTGATGATTGTGTGCACGAAGGTGGATTTGCGAGAAGATGAAAACACTATAAAACGTTTAGCTAAAGTAAAACAGGTCCCAATCACAACAGCTGAGGGGTTAAGAATGGCAAAGTTTGCGAAGGCAGCATCATATATAGAATGTTCAGCTAAGACACTTGTTAATGTCACAGAAGTCTTTCATGAAGCAGTCCAAGTAACCTACAGAAGTTTAAAAAAAAAGAAAATGAGAAAGAAAATGAAGCATTGTGCCTATATATAACCTTAATAGATTTAAATAAAATCGAGTTTAACTCAAGCTATTTATGGAATTTATCTTAAAGCTTGCAAATGATTTGTTAACGAAGAAATTAATGCCATAATAATTTTGCAAAGTAATTCAAGTCATTCAGGCATGTTATTTTTCTTCACGTTTTCTTTTTAATTTAAAAATATAAATATTTTTTCTAAATAATGAAAAGCAGATTGGTATTCGCTTTTTTACAATAAACAATTCTTAAAAGGAAAAAAAAAAAAAATTTATTTATCTATTCGGAAATTATAGATATCAGTGATTTAATACCAGAAGAAAAAACTCATTTTAAGTAAAAACTGTTTGTATATTTGTGTATACATTTACAATTACTTTTGTGAATACATTTTAGATTTTTATGTAAATAAATTAAATTTTAATGACTGGTGTCTTTTAGTTTCTTCTTTCAAACCTTTATTGTAACGTAAACTTCAAAACAGCTCAATATTTTGTCTTTCTCTTTTTCATCTTTTTCTGGATCTACAAGTTGCACTCTTCCCCAAAAATCTCCCTGAAAATTTTATTTTAAAAATTAAAAAAAAAAACTCCCTGAAAATTTCTAGCCAAGTAAATCAAGACGGGGGAAAATTTCTTGAAGATGTACAATCATCACCCAATACTTTCTTTTATATATATATACACACAAGAATATATAAGAATTTAAATACATACAATATATGTATTTATATCAACAAACATAAAATTTACATCGGAAATTCTGAAACAAAAAAGCGAGACAAATATAAAAAAATTGTCATCTAAATAAGACGGCGATTGATTAGGCCAGGCTATTTTTTTGAATTCGCACCTTTTTTTTTTCTGAAGAAGTTATTGCACAGTTTAAAATGTAACTCTAAATCAAGTATTTTTCTTTTCGCATTATTCTGTAAATTTTCAGTTAATCACCATCTGTAAATCCAGTAAAATGTCACTAAACCTTCAAACCTCTTTGCCGGTAATTCACTTAGCGCGATATGGATTGTTATTAACTTTAATTGATATGTATTAAATAGCCGGAAAAAGTATTTAAATTATACAATTTAGACCTGCTTTCAAATCTTAGGACTGTTTTCTATATACACATACCCTTTTGCGTATTTAAAAGTTAAACATTCAGAGTCTTTCTGAATTTTTATAGCAAAATAAGTATTTACAAATAAAAATCAAAGGTAAACATGTAACGAATGTAATACACAATACGAATGTAAAAAAATCCAGTTTAAAAAGTTTTAACCCTGGAGGCCAGGTGTTTATTAGGCCCATTAAGGATGGTCTAACACCCAATTTCAATGTTAGGAGTATCAGTGATATCCTCTTCTTTGTGATGGACCAGTTAGTGAAGACAATGTAGACAGCAGTGTACTTTTCATCTGATAACAACAAAGTAAAGGTTTTTTTCTTTAAAATTTGCAGAACAATTTTGGAACCCTTAAGTTTGAGAAACTAAAGGGGTCATGTAAGGGGGAGTCTTTGAGTACAGGCCAGTCCTTAATACTAAGTTTGTCTTTGGCATCTATTTAGACTTACAAATTAAAGTCCTTTCCTCTCATAAACCTAATGAGGTTTGTGTTAATCCTTTTCAATAGGACTTGGGTTTGGAAGTATTTTTAAACAATTTTTTCTTTGATAATGAGGTTCTTTTAGATGCAATCAGCATGTGTACAAGTATGTATTGTATTGTGTTATATTGTATTGTATGTATGTATATATGTATGTATAAATGTAAATACTTTCTTTGATCTCAAATAATATTTAAGTATTTGGTAAAAATGTTTATTATAAAAAATAATGAACTGCAACAAATTCTCACATTCATTGTAAAGTTGGGTACATATATTGGGACTTGTTCCTCAATATCAAATGGAAGTTGAAACTTGATGTCTTCTACTCCTATTGTGCAGTTTTCACAAATATTACGGAAAAAGCATAACTCTGGTAGTTTTTCACAATCCACTCCGAAGTCGCTGAAAATATTTAAACAATTTTTTAAAAAAGACACTAATATGATAAAAGCCTAAGATTTATTCAGAACTTTTTTTGAAAGTAATGATTATTAACAAACAAACACTTACCAGCCTACACATGGTAGTCTCAGCCAATGTTTATCTAATACCTTTCTAGCCAAACTGAATTTAACAAAAATTCCCTTTGGTAACTTTCTCTTCAGAGTTAAGTTACCAGATAGATAAATTTCAGCGTTATTTTTTAGAAGCAATGGGTTTGGAAACTTTGAGATTTTTATTTGCAGTGGAGCCAACAAGTCTAAGGGAGACAAAAAGTCATCTTAATCAAAGAAACACAAAATAATTACTTAAAAAAAAATAAAAATAAAAAAAATAATAAAAAGCAGATAATAAAACAAAGAAAGAAATTTTTTCTTAAAAAAAAAGACTGATGCAAAAGAAATGAAAAAAAAAAAGTTATCAAAAAAGTGAAAAAATAATAATTCCCAAGATATTAAATTCTCAACCAGAAATTTGTTTCAAGATATGTTTGTAAAATATCTGCTCCAAAAAAAAAGGAACAATTAAAAAGATAAAATGAAAATAATATGATTTTTTTTAAAGAAACAATAACTGCAAAATCATTTTGTTAAACATTAATTTTTATGTCCTGTACAATTGAATCAAAAGATTTCACTTAAAATATTTTAAAATCAAAACTAACTCAAATGATTCTTTTATGTATTATATACATTGACTTACAGACATAAGTAACTTACATAAGTAACTTACATAAGTAACATACATAAGTAACTTACTATGGAGAACAAAAAAAGCTCACTATAGACTGTAACAAAATATTAACTCTGATCATGTTTGATTACAAATAATACAAAGAAATAAGCAATTTTACCTCCTGCAGTTTTACAAATGATACTATATTGTATTTGTAAACTAAATCAGTCATTACATTTCTTTGCTTTTATTGATATTAGTTATTATTCTATGCATCATTGTCCTGAAACCAGTATTAAAAGTCGGCATATATTTTAAGTTAGCTTTGTAGTATTCATGTTTATTTCTCCTATCATTTTCAAAAATGTGGGATCCATTCTAAAATCCTTTTAAAAACACTTTAGTTTGTTAGCATTCTCGGAAATTTTTCAGTTTTAAACCGGGATGATGAGATTTATCAATTTTATATTCCGAATGATTATAAACAGAATACAATCTTTTAAGGATATGCTTCTCAAAGATTAAGAGTAAAAATTTTACTTAAGATTACCTAGCGTACTTTTTAAAATCAAACCTAAAAAAAAATCATTAACATTAATATCTTAGCTACCTAATCTTTCCATTTTAGGCAACAAGACTCCTAAAATGCACCAACATTTTTCCTAAGATGTTTATTTTCTAAAGATTAATTGATATATCAACATTAAGATTTACTATTCTTAAACTTATAAAAAAAATTTGCCATATAAAGCCAAGTTACTATCAATTAAAGTGAATTTATTGTTAATGACAGTTAAACTTTACAAAAAGACTTTGGACACAAATTTATTACCTATTTGGGTATAACTTTTTAAACTGGTTTTATATTTAAAGCGACCGCAACTTTAGTAACAGGCTTTTAAAACAAACGTTCCGTAGTGTGAGAAGTTTATTATTATTGTCACAAAAACGTGGAAAATAAAAAACAAACAAAAAACAGTCAAAAACATGAAAATTAATACCAAAAATTTGCCAAGTATTGGCTTCGTCATGAATGGCACCGTGCCTAAAGATATTGCCAAATTGATTAAAGAGCTTTTAGGGAATGTCTATGCTGTAATTTGATTTAAACGACTATTCGTGGAAAGAAAATGAATGTTTCGAAGAGAGCTGTTTGTAGATCTCAGTTAATTAAGTGCTCTCTATGAGCTTCATTAATAATATGATGCGGAAGGACCTCAAGGGCAAGTTTAGAGAATGGGTTATGAAACCCCTTTATTTCTACTATTGTTGAGTTAAAAAGGTTTGAAAGAAACTTCTGAACCCTCTGAAAGTTGACTCCAATGATTGCATTCGAATCCTAAAGAATCATGTTAAGCCCTATATAAATCTCCCACTACACTATAAAGTGTTATATAAATCTCCCACTACACTATAAAGTGTTGTAATTCCAGCAGGACAGAGCTCCTGCTCCTGCTTAAAATTTAGTTTACTCAGTCTAAGTTTGAAGTTTATCCAGACATTAAATTAGTTCGGCACCTTCCGGGTCGACTTCAAAGTAAAGTTTAAGTAATACTTTGAATTTTTTTTTTCACTATTTTTTAAATTTCGCAAAATTTTTTTCTTACACAAAATATGATATTTGATAAGGGAACAACGAAATTCTCACTTTTTTGTTTTCTAGGCCTTTTTATACTTAAACTAAGATACTGAAATGATTTTTTTCTCAAGATGAGTTCAGAGAATATATACACATGAATTCTTTGTGAAAAAGAATAGATACACATGGATTCTTTATCAAAAATGTTTTCTCATCAATTTTTAACTCTAGATTATCTATATAACCCGTTTTACTTACGTTTTGCTATATTGAAAATCTATATAACCCGTTTTACTTACGTTTTGCTATATTGAAAATCCATGTTAACACTTTTAAGATAACAGAAGTTAAAACAATTTTTGATAAAGCTTCAAGAGTTTTAGAAGCTAAAAACTAAAACATTTGGAGTTAGTACATCTGAACTAGTTCAGATATTTGTGCGACTAGCATCATTATGAAAAAACTCTGTCAGGTCTTTACCATCTACAGGGTAGTGCAAAAGTTTCTGCACACTCGTGTCTTGAAACAAAAACTCAGAAAATTTTTTCGGAAGCAGTGAGATTTAATCTGCTTTCATGATCATAATAAAATAAAGTCTTGGGTACGTTTTCCACCTGTTGAAAGCCATTATTCACTAAGCAGTCTAAAATTCTACGACAAAAACACAAATTTTGTATATTTTAGGCTGCTATATTCTCTTATTCATTCTTAACCCTGGAAATAAGCTAGTCCTTTGTTCGAACTCTAGGTCCTTTATATACCTTATCCTTTAAATAAGACCAACAATTTTTCAGAGGATTTTGATGTGTAGAGTTTCCTGGCCAATCTGTCCAAACATTTGTGAGTCTTTAATGTATGGCACTTTGCGCTATCTTCACAGGGAATAACCTTTTGTTATTCATAACTTCTTTAAAAACTGGTAAAATACTTTTGATATAATAATCACTGTTTACAGAGACTTTTTCAATATTGAAGTGAGGCTGTTTTTTATTGTGTAGAAACTTTTGCGCCACCCTTTAGATATTTTGTTTGTTTTGGAGTAGAGGATTTTTAAAAAAGAAATACCTTTACTCCTTAAGTCCAAGATTTCAGAATTCTTCGGAATTTCCAAAGCATGCCGATAATTCGGATATATTTGAGAGTTTTCAAATTCATGTTTTTCGATCATTTAGTTTCGAATTTTTGGAATACCGATCTATCCAAACGTTAAAGCTTATACCTGTAAAACTGCAGAACAAAAAATACTGAGTTTAAGTTAACAACTTGATTTTAAAATTTAAATTCATTTTCATTATTATTACATTTCTCAATAGGATATTCTAAGAAATGGCTGAATTCCCCCTTTCTTTATGTGTTACTTACTAGGAATAGCTAATATTTTTGAGTTTTTTGTCCTTTTTTTTTATTATTTTTTTTAAATCATCAAGGTTCCCCAAGCCACATTGTTTGTTTCCTGATGTTTATATCAGGAAAGAAACACAACTCTGTAGTCTTTTTGTTATTTAAGTAAAGTTGTTAGAGGTTTTTTAGTGCCTTAAAAGCTCACCGTTGTTTTTTTTAGAAAAGCGCAGTGTTTCATTTTTAGAAAACTGCTGTTCCACTCACAAGGATACTTTATCATAAGATTGTTGAAAAACAAAACGATCGATAAACATATTTCAAGCAGTCTTTCGGGTATAAATTATATTAAATGGCTGGCTGAACTCATATGAAAACTGCTGAAAATCCACTTATCGCAGTTACTACAACAGATACTTAAACTTACCACAGTTGTAAAACTCAAAGTTTGCAGAACAAGTAATCACTATAGAGATAAGCAAAACCTTGATAATAAAAATATTTTTGATAAAAGCCATTTCTTAAGTTAATGTAAATCCTAAAAACTTCTGAAGAGCATTCAAGTTTGCCATAAAATCAATCTGATTCGCCCTTCTTTTACGTTTCTAAATTAAAGTAGCAATAAATTTGAATCATACTGAAGGCTCTGCAGATCGTGAGCAGTGCTAGAAGTAGACATTCGTGCTCGATTACTTGCAGTCGGAATTTTAGCGCGACAAAAGCACAAAGAAGCTTGCAATATTGATTCTTAAAAACAACGTTACAAATTTCGATAACAATAAGTTACCGTTTTTCAAAAGTGTGTAATAGCTTAGAAAGGTGTCGTATTCACACGTTCTGGAGGGAAACTAAAAAACAGAACACAACAACTGTTTAAATTTATATTGAAACAAAAATTACTTCCTCCGTAAATTTTTGTTCTTCATATCGTCATACCAAATACGATCCTAAAAATATTTTTTAATGTGATCCTAAACATTTTTTAAATAAACGTTATATCCAATGCATAAATTAGGTATAATGTATATACCTAATTTATGCATTAGGTATAATATATACAATTATAGATTGCATATAATCATACAATTACATATTGTAGTAAATCATACCTAAACATATTGTTTAAGAAGAAATTTTGGAAAAAAAAATTTAACTTACTGATCCTGAAACGGAAGGTTTAACTTTATCAAACGCTGTTTCAAAATGACTTCGGTATACAAGAATTTTTTTGTGTTCTTCAGTTTTTGTGTAGCATGAAAAAACCTGGTTATCCGAATTTTTATCGGTTACGTCCGTTTTTTTACGCTCACTAACATCGCTTAGGTCAGTTTTCAACAAATCTTGACTTGTGGATTGCAATCTATCTTCTGATGATGAGCGTGGTTCTATGACAGGAGTCACAATTTTTTTTTTCGTGTTGTTTTTCATGAACTCTTTTAAAGCTGTGACAGAAGCTTCGCGTACAAGGGCGCTTAAGTCAGCTCCACTTCGATGGAAAAAAAAACAACAACATAAATAGTTGCTTATTTTCCACAAAAACCACTAAAACAAACATTACAATACACACCTAAAACCTTCACACCTTTGATCAAAAGCAATCATTTCAACAGTTACATCTTCAGCAAAGCTTGGTTTCGTTCCATTCTTTAGAAAAACAGTACAAATAGTTACTTTGTTTAAAATGGCAGCAAGTGTTAAAATAATGCATATCGGGTTCAATAGGTTTTTTAAATAGTTATTACTAAGTACTAAAATTAAACCCCGCTAGTAGAAAAGCTACATACTTTTGTTATTGTATTTAAATAGTTATTACTAAGTACTAAAATTAAACCCCGCTAGTAGAAAAGCTACATACTTTTGTTATTGTATTTAAATAGTTATTACTAAGTACTAAAATTAAACCCCGCTAGTAGAAAAGCTACATACTTTTGTTATTGTATTTAAATAGTTATTACTAAGTACTAAAATTAAACCCCGCTAGTAGAAAAGCTACATACTTTTGTTATTGTATTTAAAATTTTTGTTCGATCAGTTTCATTCGGTAGACCAACGTATAGCAATTTATCGAGACGACCAGGACGTAATATGGCAGCATCAAGGATATCTGAAATAAAGCGTAAATTAAAGAGAATAACTAATAATAATAGAAGCTACATAAAAAAAAGGAGTTTAACGAAGGAAGAGAAGACTACTCAATATTTAAGATATCCTTCTGCTCTTTTTGCAAAACTTAAAAGCAGATTTATTCTATTTCATACTTGAATTCCTGAATAAATGAATAAAAAAAGATCAAAGATAAATTAAATTGCATGGTGTCTTAAACACTTGAAAAAGAAGGATGATTCGTTTAGAGATAATTTAAAATTTTGTTATGTCAATCCGTTGTTTCAGTTTTTTAAATATAGCTTGACATATTTAAAAAACTAAAATTGAGATATTAGACCACATCCAGCACGTAGTAAAGAAATAGTGGCGGTGACTGAAAGAGTACGTGACAATCGTAATGAACCTATTCGGCGCCGTTATCAACAGCTTGGTTTGTCGTGTGCAACAACTTGGCATATTTTACGTAAGGATCTTGGTTTAAAAGCATTCAAAATACAACTCGTACAAGAATTAAAGACAGCCAACCTCCCAAACCGTTGTCATTTTAGTCTTTGGGTTCTTGAAGATCTGCTTTCGACTAAAATTTTATTCTGCGACGAAGCATACTTCTTGTTTAATGGTTAAATTTCCAAATTTTGGCTGAAGACCAACCTAAAGAGCTTTATGAGTTGCTATTACTTCCAGAAAAAAAAACGGTTTGGTGTGGTCTATGGGTTGGAGGAATTTTCAGGTTGTGATTCTTCAAAAATAAGCCCGGCCGGAACGTACTTGTTATCAGTGCCTGGTATCGCACCACGATACCTGACTATTTACTGCCTGAGATTGAAACTCGTGATCTCAACGACAATTGGTTCCGACAAGATGGCGCTACTTGTTACACTGCCCGTAATACATAGCTTTATCGCAAGAACATATCGGTGAAAAATTAAAGCTCTGGGCCGGTGAATTGGGCGTCTAGATCTTGTCATATCACACCTATAAACATTTTTCTTTGGGGCAATGTAAAATCCAAAGACTACATTGATAAACCGGCTACGATTGAGGATTTGGAAACTAACATCACTCGTGCCAAATTCCAATAGAAAAACTTAAAAGTATTATCGAAAAAAAGGAATTTTGAATTGACCATATGAGCTGCAGTTACGGCAACATTTAGAAGAAATCTTATTTAAAAAATAAATGTCAAAAATGATAGTAAAGATTTTTCAATAAAACTAATGAAATTCTTTATTGTTGAAAAAAGTACATCGAAATGAATCGCCTTTTACTAAAATTACAAACAAAATTTTAATATTTTTATTACCAGGTCGGTTTGTAGCTCCCATAATGAAGACATTTTTCCTCGTTTCCAAACCATCCATTTCAGTAAGCAATTGATTAACAACACGCGAGCTCGCACTTGACTAAAATAAGAGATATCAATCTTTTACCAACACTTTTATGAAAAGCTTAAAAGAAGATTGTGTTAAAAAAAAAACAAAAAAAACATAAGCTGTAACTCACGTCGCCAGTTTCAGACCGCCGTGGACAGAGGGCGTCTATCTCATCAAAAAAAATGACACAAGGGGCAGAGTTTTTTGCTCGTTGGAACACTTGTCGAACAGCTTTTTCACTCTCACCAACATACTATTTAAAAAACGTTTTTATAGAACAATTTTATATACCTACAGAGGTGTAGAGCTTGTGAGGATAAATTGTGTAAAGAATGAAATACTGTCATACAAATTCTGTTAGCTTTGATTTTCCTGCTGTGACTCTATTAGTAAAGTTTTATAAAATTTTAAAAATGAGGTTCTTGCTTCAAAATTTCACTGAGCTGATACCAAAATATGTTTAGCAGTTATGGGTTGCAGAACCTATAGCCAACTTACATCAACGTCACAAAATTTGGAAAGCACAGTTTTTTCCTTCTATATATCTTTTTATACTTTGTGTACCTTTCTCATGGCTCTTTACATCATATGAAAACATAACAAATTTTCTTTCAACTATTATCCTGACACTAAAAGCTTCATTTAAATGTATATCTTAAGCTTCATTAAATGTTAAATCTTAATGGTTTGAAATTTGAAAGAAGCAAAAAAAGTTTGTAGAGGAAACAGTGTTTCATCAAAAAGTGCAAGTTATAAATTAAAAAATACTAAGAAACTAAAGATGAGTATCAATACTACAAGTATTTGTTGGTGATTATTTATAAAAGAGAAAAAACGTTAATTACCATATTTAAAAGTTCTGGACCTTTAACAGAAATAAAGTTAACACCAGCCTCATTTGCAATAGCCTAAAAAAGATTAACAAGGAAATTCTCAATTTTGAATTTATTAAAGATTACTAAAATAATGCTCAAAATGAAAAAAACACTTTCAGAGTTGCACATATCTAAAGAAAAAAAACCCATGCAATCCTATTGAAGGTATTCATTAAGTTCCTGTGTAAAACATAAAACAGGTAATTTAGATCATTGAAATAATGAAAAGATAATTGAAAAGAGTAGAATTGGATAACATTAAAAAAACTGAGCTAATAAACATAGAAATCAAACCGGTATAAATTCTTTAACAACTCATTTGAAATTATATTTTTCTAAAACTTTTAAAATTATGTTGCATGTAATTGTAAATATCTGTACAGTGTGAAATGGTCTGCCCAAAATTTAGTGCATGGCTGAACTATAAAACTAAATCTCAGTTTGATTTCAATGAAAGTTACACTCTAATAAATGTCATTCAGTATTTAAACAGAATGCATAAGGTCTTATATAATAAGAAGTAAATATGAAGTGCAGAAAATAAATAACTTAACAACAAACCTTGGCTAGAAGAGTTTTCCCACAACCAGGAGGACCAGCAAGTAAAATACCCGGAGGAGTAAGTAGTCCTAATGATTCAAATTCCTCTGGATTATGAACAGGTGCCTGTAATTGAAAGATAAACAAAAAGAAAATAGTTAACTAAGGAATTTTTTTTGAAAAAATTGAAAAGCTTTTTTTAGAAATTTTTTTTTTCATTTTCTATTTCTCAAAAAAAAAAAAAAAAATTAGAATGAATAAATTTTATAAAAAGGGCTAAAGTTTTTGGTTTAAAGTACAAAGAAAATTTATTTACCATAATTGCCATCATCAGCTCCTGTCTGATATCCTCTAAAGCACCAATATCTTTCCATGAAACATCTGGAACAGTTGCAAATCCTTCACGCTTAGCAGAAGGTTGTACATGAGGTAAAGCTCGCTGTAAGAAATGAAATTTTTATGTTCATGGATTTGTCTCATTTTGGATTTTCAGCTCTAGGCAAAAATAATTTATCACAAAAGAATTAAATAATACAAAATCAAGTATAGACAAAGTAAAAATTAATGCTTCGCAAAAAAAAAAAAAAAAAAATAATCAAGGTACCAGAAATTATATAATTTGCTTACATTAAGATTAGTAGTTGATTGGTTGATAAAAATAATTGCAAAAGTTGATAGGGGAGACTGGGACTAGTTGGTTTCTTTAAACATAAGAAAATTTACATTTTCTTAAAGAAACAATTTTACAAAGTGGTCAAGGAAATTTATATTTGTGTGAATTTAGGTTGCCTACATCTTTTTATTACACAAGGTGATTTATTTATGATCCAAATAAAACACATTTAAGTGTATCAAAAGAGGTTATTTCCAATTTTTTTCATAACAGTAGTGGCATCAGTAATTGAATCAACAATATCATTTCAAAGACTAACACTAAAGTTTAAAAGAATATTCTAATAACAGGGATGTCCATAAGATCAAGGCATTTAAAGAATGTATTACCTAAAAAAAAAAGCACAATCAACAATAAAATTTTAAAATGGCTTAAATCAGTTCTTGTTTTTAGTTGAGCATTCAACATAACTTCCACAGGCTTTAATGGCAGCTTCAAGTGGACTGCGTACTGCCTCACATATTTGTGCCAGCTGGTCTGGATCAAATTGTAACTAAGGCTTTATTGTTGCAGACTTCAGGAATCACACATTTGAATTGATCTCAGCTGATATTTACAGACTTCATTACAGACTAAGCACTAAAGTCTAACAGATTCAGGTCTGACAAAAACAAGGCATTTCAATAGTTCAAAAATGAGGAATTTAATTTTTCAAGTTATCAATGGTTGTCTAAGTTCTGTGTATCAGCACTGAGTCCTACTGATGATATTGAAATGTTTTCTGAATGTGATGTTTTCTGAAGGTGGTTTGGAACCATCTTTTATTATTATTACCACAGCTTATTCTGTCCCAAACCATGATGTCTTCAAGGAGCTGTCTTTTGGCAATGGACTGTTTTTAAAAACTTTCTTGTAAACTAATTGAAAATCATGAACCAAAATCTAATTCATAATTCTATAAGTCATAAGTCATAGCCTATTTATAAATACCTCTCCTTGTGCATTTGCTGTAATTTTTTAGAGTTTGTTAGATAAAACCCCTCTTAAAATAGTTAAAAAGAAAATTTTACAACTTACTTCAAAATGATGTGTAGAAAGGAATAGATGCGATAGCTGCTCTTCACTCAATGGAGGCTGTCTTTGAAGCCATACTGAAGATTCTACATAAAAAACAAATAACTTTATTTGGTGCTAATAAAAAATACTTCTTAAAAAAAAAGACATACTTTTATTGAGGCAATCTTCTGCATTCTAAAGTAATGAATGAAAAATATTTTTAATAGGTAGTGATTACATAGTTACTTAAAAAAACATTTTTATTCTGTTACAAAGTTTCAACTGCCAAAGTAATTATTCAGAGTCTTACTAATACTAATATTAGCAAGACCAATACTAATATTAATTAAATTAGTATGTTATATTATAACAATATTAGCATCATACTACAAATATATTATTCATAAACTTATTTTTCAGGTCTATTACCCAACTTTACTTGACTGATATTTGTCTAATGATGTATAAATGGGTAAATAAATATATTATTTACATTTATTATTTACCATTCAGATTACTTTTTTCTCAATATTATATGTTAAATAAGTGATAAATAGCCTTACATCTACATCAGTTACATCAGCAAACAATGCTTTTACAATACTGTCTGATTTGAATGCACTAAACAAGAAATAATTGCACTTACAAGAAAATACATCTATAAATATATTTGTATCATCTTCATTTTATCAAACAGAATCTACAATATCAATGATATAATAAAAAACACACTTTTGAAGTAGCATCAATACAAGTTAAACACAACCTTTCAACCGCACATATAGCAGCTTCTCGAGCAAGCGCTTGCATGTCAGCTCCAACAAATCCAGGTGTGAGACTTGCAATCTTCTCAAAATTAAAATCTGCCTCCAACCTCATGTCACGGCAAATAACTTTAAGAATGCTAGATTATGTCATTAAACATTTTAGTTTACTATTATAATTATTTTCAGACTTTTTTTACAATTTTTATTTTACATAGATTTTTATGTTTTTATTGAACTGACTAGATAAAAATTAAACAATTAAATTTTTGAACAGCTCAAATAGTTAAAAAAAAAAAAAAAAAGAAAGAAAAAAAAAATGCAGCTGAATTCAAATCCACAAAAAACTCTTTTATTTACATCTCCAGTTTTGACATTTAAAATGTAGTTTAAAAAAACATACCATATTCTAGCTTCTTTTGAAGGAATACCCATAGCAATTTCACGATCAAAGCGACCAGCTCTTCTTAAAGCAGGATCAATAGAATCAGCACGATTTGTAGCACCTATTACTAGTACATGAGAATCACCATGAGCCAATTCTAAATAATTTCCAAATAGAATTGCATACAAGTTGATCTTTTTTCAACTCAAAAAATCCTTACAACATGAAAAACACTTTCTGTTCAAGATATTTTTTTAAAAATCTTTTTATTGTTTATTGTTATTTTTTTTTAAGTTTTCATGGACCAGACTTTTTTATCACTTAAAAGTTGAGCAACATTTATGACCTATTTTTTTTCCTTTTGGTCTCTAACATTAAACAATAAAACAAATTCATAAAAACTCTACTTTAACTGTTTTAAAATTTTTATAACTGTGCTATAACTATTCTTGTGTATATAACACATTAAAGAATAATTGTAATGGGTGCTATCTTTTTAAGTGGTTATTATTAATATTTTGAGGTGATGTTTTTGTGTGTAATTTTGGTGTTATTGTTACAAACTGAATTTAGTCAAAAATATTATATAAAACATTTTCTGATTAAATTAAACAAGTCATTATTTATTTTTTATCAGAAAACATTTTACCATATTTTTCTGTTTTTAAAATTTATTTTTTAATAGCTAATTCAACTTAAATAAAGTTAAAAGTTTCTTTTCATTTTTATGTAATAAGATTTCTCTATACTATCAATCAACATTTCTCTTGTTACAAGTTTTGTTATCTTTTCTTCTAGCTATGCACATTGCTTAAACTGGTGTAGCCATATAACGAAAAAAGTAATTTAATATAGAGAAAACTGGTACAAAATGGGGCAATGGGGCAATGGGGCAAAATGGTTTTTTAAAAATAAACCTTGTTATGAGTACGGAAACAAAGAAATAGTGTTTAGTTTTGAATTATCACGTGACAAAATGCTGCCATCAGTTGCATTAAGCTTTTTGCCAAAGTTGTCTTAACTAAGTAAATATGGCTTTAAATGAACTTTGATGTAATTTTACAGTGTCATATCATATGATGCAGTAATTTAATATTTTATGTGAAATGTTGAAGCTTGTATTGAATTTTGAATAGTAGGAACTTTTTCTAGATGTAAAACTGTTTTTAGCAAAATGCCACCAATTAGGTAAAATGGGGTAGGAAATGTGGGGCGTAATGGGGTACTCCCCATTTTACCCCAAGTGCTTCAGTCTTTTTTAATGAATTTTAGACTAATCATGTATGAAACTTTTATGAAAATAAAATAAATTTTTATACATATACCATTTATCTTCCATACATATTTTGAGTTCATATATTTGTGCATGTGTATATGTATAAATACATTATTCTTTTATATTGATTAATAGGATAATAATAATAGAAATTTATACTAGAATTTATAATTTATAATAATAAGAATTTATACTTTTTAGTTTCTAGCAAATAAGTCAGCCAATCATTTCAAATAATAACTGTTTTTCAAGTTATGTAAAATGGGAAATTACAAACGAACATTAAATCAACATGGAGCAAAAGTGCCATGCAGCAATCAATTCTCTCCATGATAGTTAGTGATCAAAGATATAAAAATGCTGTTATATTTATGATATAATAGTGTAATCATAATAGCTTTTAGAAATATAGACATCAAATAAAATTATGTTGTTTTTAGGAGTAAAGAAAATAATAAAATTCACTTTTTTGAATTTTAAAACATGTTTAAAAAAACTACCATCCATGCAAGTCAATATTTGAGTAACAACTCGTCGTTCACTTTCTTTTCCTGCACTTTCACGCTTAGGTGTAATAGAATCTATTTCATCAATGAATAGTATGCTAGGAGCAGCAGCAGTTGCTTCACTAAATAGAGCTCGAATTTTTTGCTCTGACTCTCCACTTATGCCAGAAACTATCTCAGTTGCTGCGATCTTAAAGAAAGGTACTTGAAGTTCCTAATAATCAAATAGAAAAAATTGTTTAAATATTAATAATTTCAAATAGTAATTATATCTTTTAATATTTGAATTATATTTTTATAACAAAACATACTCCAGCAATAGCATTTGCAAGAAGTGTTTTACCACAACCAGGTGCACCATGTAACAAAAATCCCCTCGGTGGTTTAATTCCAAGAGTTAAGAATACTTCAGGATGTTTAAGATGAAGAAGAAGTTTGCTAACATCCTTGATAAAAAAAATTAGACAAAAGTAAAATATTCATGCAGTTAGTTTTTAAAAAAAGATAATAAAGATTCTGCTCATAAAATACCTCTAGAGCAGTTTCATATCCACCAATATCTTTAAAAGTAATGTTTGATGTGAAAGCCTCAAATTCTAAAATCATGTAACTGAAGTAAATCTTTCAATAAGTAAGTAAATAGATTTTAAATTATTTTTAATACTGTTATTCAAAAAAAATTAAAGCTTAAAAAAAATTAACATAAGATTTTTACTTTTTGTTTTTTCTTTTATTGCAGATTTTCTGTTTGCAGATTTTATGGTAGAATTGACAAGAGTGTCAGATTTTGACATCTGATTACCTTCAGATAATGCATTAAGAGATTTATTTGGAAGGAGAGATTGATTATTTTCAGACTTTGCTACAAGTATTGTTGGAGTGTTAGATCTTATTATGTGCTCATTGTCAGACGATGTAACTTTTTTTGTAAGAATAGGATCATGAGTACAAGCAGAAGATTGTATTAAAGGACTGGATTCAACTTGTTGAACAAAATATGGCAACCTTGATAAGCTTTCAAATTCATTTTCATTTTTCAACTAAAAAGTAAACATTTGAAATTGGTAAAGCATAAAAATTGATAAACACGAAAAAATTCATTCATCATTTATGACATACATATAAAACAGACTTACATCTGATGGCATCTTATCAATGCACCACTTTGAAGATCTTCCTAAACAATTTCTTTTTTTAATAATAGGGTCAAGACCTTATTTAAAAAATTAAATAAATGAACAATATTCTTTAATAAATGGTATTTTTTTTAATCATATAAATACGCCATTTCAATATAAACTTTACGAATCAGTAGTTTAAACTAATATTTTCAAATACATGCACCTTTCATAAATTTTAAATCACATAAAAAATGAAAAAGAAAGAAAAAAAAAATTCAAATTGGCATACCATTACTATTAACAGTTTTAGGTGGAGGCACAGTTGTTTTGTAAAGATTCTGCATTGAATTGTTAACAGAGTTAGTGTCCTGAAAGTTATTTAAATCAAAATCTGTGTCATTGAATCTAGATATGCAAATATAAATATATATATATATATATATATATATATATATATATATATATATATATATATATATATATATATATATATATATATATATATATATATATATATATATATAACACACAAAGTAGAGCAAAAAAAAGTTTTTTTCTTATACTTTGTTCGGGAAGCTTCTTTTAAAAAGCTGCAATTAATGGGGGGAGGGGAGGAGTAAAAGTGTGAAATGGAATTTTAACAATATATAACTTGATGAAGTGAAACTTACATTTTTGTCACAAAAAAATATACTCCTGAAAAGGAGTACAACTTTAAATTACAATAAATACAAAAAAAAAATACAAATTTACAATAAACCTTATACTCAACCAGCATATTCTCTTCTAAGCTAAATTCACTATCCCCACTTGACTGATCATCCATACCAGAAACATTCTCAGAACTAAAGCAAGAATAATCAAAAGCATTCTATAAATTAATGTAAAAATAATTGTAAAACTATCAGCTAAACAAATATTCAGCTTAAGTGACCTTCTTGACCTCTTTAACTTTTTCGCTAAATGCTTTTCCTCAAGTAAAGAAGTCTTATCTATCTTCAACTTTCCCACTTCCACATTTAGTGCTTTCTGGACAGAAAGTTTAAGAATATTTCGTTTCTTTCTTGTATACTCACTAAAATAAAGAGTTAAGAAAAGAACAAAAAGATATAAACTGAGTAGTGCTTTTCATTTTTGAAAAATTGAATTGCAACTAAAATAAAATTAAAAAATTTGTATTGAAATAATTTTAAAATATGTAATCCATTTATTATTTTAACACCAATAATAAGATTAACTACTGGAGACTTTTTTACATTTAGTTTGTTACAAATTCTAACTGTCATTGGGTTAGTTTTTAATCGAAAAAATATTTTATTTGTTTTCAAAAACTAATGGAACTTTCAAATGCCTTTTGAATTATCTTTTAAGAAATTTACATATCAAATTAGCATATTTATCAGACTCTCAAATATCTAAACAATGCAAATGAAGAAAATATTTCCTAAGAGGATACTTCTATTAACATGTCAGAGTTTTTAATATTATTGACTGGACATTGTTATGAGATTTGTGCCATTTGTGCATCTTTAAATATGATCTATAATTATAATATGTAAGCAATATATGGCTTAGTGTTTACATATGTAGTTTAACAAAATATCTACTGTGCAATTTAAGAAGATTTCTCACATAAAAATGATTGTAATCATGTAACACTTACGGAAATGATGCCTGTAAGTAGTTTACTATGTCATCAGCATCTGAAGAAGAGTTTTTTTCGTTCTCCAAATACTATTAAAACGTTAATATACAAGTACATAAATAATATCCTGTATAAATATTCTTATTAAGTAAGTTTATTTTCATTTATAAAAGCCTTATTTTCATTTTAAAAAAATTTTAAATTTATGAAAAAATGTCATGAATTTAGGAGTGGTTTACACATAACTATACCTCTTTTAGTCTTGGGTAAAACTTCCGATCAATAAAAAAGGAATTCCTTTTTTGTTTCTTGTTGGGTTGATCAGATTGAAATTGCATTACAACCTGTTATAAGATGATGAAATTAGGTAATTAACAATAAATATTTTTAAATTACCTAATCTTATCTTTCGGATATAACATTCAATACACTATGTTCCATACTTTTGAGGAAGCAGGTAAAGACTTTAATTTGTCATCAGTATTTTACAAACAGTAAACATCTATCTGTTTATCTTGGTAAACCTACTGCTACTTAATTTAGCTAGCCTATTTCAAACAGTTTTTCTCTTATTTTGCATTCAGATTTTAGGGATCGTTGCGTGATTTTAAAATTTAGAGGTGGTTGTAATTGATTTTAAAGGATTGATTTTGAAAATTTCGACTGTTATGTTATTCTCAAACACGTGCAGCGTTAAATTAGTATATATTTACGCTTTCGATAAAAAAAAATCCGGAACAAAAACATATTTGCGTACTTACTATAGTAATTACTATACATTATATATAAGTACTATACTATTAGTACTAATGACCATAACTGAAATGGGGTTCAAGAAAAAGTTCTAAATTTTTTTCTATTACGTTTCCTGTTACGACTTTTTTTTAGCATTTTTTTTTTTATCAAAATAAGAGAAATATCTAAGTCATAAAAATGCTACCGGCCAATTTTTAAAAAATTTCTCATTTAATTATATGAACTTGTATTTTTATGGCTCAAATTGAACTTAAAGAGCTTTTAAAAAACTTTTGATGTAACAGCTAAGACTATAAATGAGTTGCCCTACTTAATTCTGAAACATTTTTTCAAATTTTTGTCGTAATATGCTTTTTTTATTAACTGATCTACCAGTAATGCAATCACGGATAAGTTTTTATCCAAATCATTTTGTTGCTGTTGTTGTTGTTGTTGTAGTTGTTGTTGTTGTTGTTGTTGTTGTAGTAGTAGTTGTTGTTGTTGTTGTTGTTGATGATGCTGTTGAGTTAGTGATGAAAAATTATCTGAAAATTATCTGATCCGAAATAAAAAAAACTCAGGACAATAAATAAAAAAGTTGTGTACTACTCCGACATAATTATGTGTTCATGACTAAATCGACCATGCTGATTTCGAATACGGAGTCAGATTTGTGCGTCAGAAGATTAAAAAGTTAGATACAAAAGTTTTACTAAAGATAACATAATATTGCTAAAAGAAATTTTCATGCGTATTTCGGCTAAAGTTGGAGGAACCGGACTGTGTTGGGTCCTATCCTTTGCGTAGATGCATCAATTTAGTTATCATACGTATTGTGTAGTATACAATTATGAAGGTACACTTAATTACACTTAGAAATGCTTCATGCATCTGCTTTTGCGCTTACGACTGGACGCTCTTTCTCTTTGTAGAAATCACTATAGTGATTTCTACAAAGAGAAAATCATATAGCACTCAAAAATACATATAGCACTTAAAATAAAAACAAATAAAAATTATATATAAATAAATACAATGTTCTATCTAATATAATATATTATATCAGGTAGAACATTGCTTGAGTTACATGACATAAATTTTTTTCAGTAGTTTTCAGTAGAAGAATTAAAATTTGTTAGTAAAAACTGCATTTTTTAAATATTAGTCAATAAATAATTAACAATAAACCAAACATGTCAGAGAGCAAGAATAAAGTCAGTCCTTATGAGAAATGAATATATTTTAATAAAGAGAAGGCTTCTTGTGGTCCTTTTAAACGTTGGAACAAAGATGGAATCTTTCAAGTTAATGAATTAACTGCTGACATAACTAATCATTTACAAGCTTTAAAGGTATGAATAATATTAGAGCATTATTTGCTTTTTTATTAAAAGAAACAGGATTTCTTACTCCATAGGTGGAAAATCTAACGTTACTGTTTTATAGCTACTACCAACAAACCAGTTAATGAAAAAACCTTGATTGAAAGCCGACTACAAGCTTATCTTTTACGCTATGACTCATTATGTGCGTACCATCGTTTTTCTTTTGGTTAACAATATTGACATGTTAGAACCAGCTCCAACACCAATAAAGTCTTGCTTTCCTGCTGATGACATATATGTTCCAGATAGAACAATCATTTCAGATGAAACTATCAAAGAATCAAAAAAAGCAGCTAGCTCTTTGTGTGAAGCATTTAGAGCAAGTCCACTGTCCTTTAAGATAAAGCAAGTTCACCAGCAGCTGAGGACAATTTTAAAGCCAAGTGAATATGTGACAACTCAACAAACTTGATCATTATTCTGTAGGCAAGTAAATGAACTTGTATATTTTCAAATACCCAAAGTATTTATGCTAAAAAATGTGACTTTTTTCTTTTCTTGGGACTTGAGATAAATATTTAGCAATTTCCTTTATCCTTCAAGTGTAATTTTTTAGATGGAGTAAGCAAAAAAGAACAGGAAGGTTGGCAACCACTTTTTATGAAGAGGTTAACTTAACTGATGATATAATTGATGAAACTGTTGATACGAAAGATGCACCTGAAAACAAAGAAGATGATTTAAACAACGATATTCACTTTTTTGCATAGGAGTTAGTAGGTGATTTTCAAATTGGTGATTGGATTGTTGTTCCATACTTTATGTAATGATATCCTGCAATAATTTAAAATGTAAGAAGTTTTAAGACTATAATATTGTATTTTTGTGTATTGAGATCTATTACAAAATTATTGGTTTATTACCATATTAACTAATTTCAAGGAATATTTAGGAAGCAGCAATAATTAGACGTTACTTTACCTCAACCATAAAGTCAATGATAAAGGTATATATGTTTCTTGTATGGAATTGTCTGTTACACCTGGAAAGAACTGCTTCAAGTGGCCAACCAAAGAAAATATTCTCCAATGTTCGTCTCTTGACGTTGTTTGTAAGATTGATGCACCAACACCAACTAATGAAAGAGATGATTATTCACTCTCAAAAGACGATATTGACAACGTGGAGAACTCAGATCGGCCACTAATAAATTTATTATATATTTTTCTTAATTCTTAGAAAACTGTATTTCCCATCAGTTTTAAACGGAAAAAACGATCTTGAAGTTTAATGGTTCTTTCTTTCATTGATAAATTAAAAAAAAAAATTTTTTTTCAGGTTCTATTGTACAGTTCCTTTATAAAAAAAAGTATTATGTTAAAATTTTTAATAGCAGTACTAATTAATAAGGCTGTAAAGTAGCCGTTGCTAAGTATATCTATACCGTTGCTAGGGTATTTTTTTAGTTAAAAAATTGGCAAAATAAGGCTACTTCTAGGACTTCTATAGGCTTTTTATCACCCGAGCACATAGATTTTTTTTTTCAGATGTTTGAAGATGCATATTTAAGGAAAATAAATAACTTATACTGTTCATGGTGGACCTAAGGCTACGGTTGTTATGGGTAATCTATCAAAGCGCGTTGAACGCAAAAAGTGATTTTTGGCAGGTTACTTCTTCCCAGGTCCTTGCATGCACATGGTTTTTGTTCCAAAAAGTCAATTTATGTTTTAGTGTCTTTCAAAAACACCTCAAAAAACTACGTACAAGTATTGGCCTTAAGAGATATTAGAGCTCAAAGTTAGGGTAAAACTTCAAATGTTGTGGTTTCGGACCACGATTTCTAGACAACTGAAAATGTAATCTTGTTGAATTTTTACTTTTACTGTAGAAATCTACCCAGATTAGTAAAAAAAATTAGAAAGAAATGTTTCTGTCATATTCATGTTGCTAAAACTACTCCTCAAAGTAGCAATTGCACTCAATGCGCAAAATTTTCTTAAAACGGGCCAAATTTTCGGACCCAATATCTCAGAAATTAATAAAAATTTTAGAAAAAAAATTTACCAATGGCCTACTTCTATTGTCTGTTACAAAATATCTAAAAATGAGTACAATTTGAAGACATCACTTCCAAAATTTGCTTATTTTGCCTACATTTCTCAGACAATCCCTTAAAAGGCATTGATTTATTTAATGATTACAAATGTAGTAAATATTAATTTTGTTGTTCAGTATGCGACACTAAATAAATATATTTAGACATTATCAAAAGCAACAAACATTTAAAACATAAACATATGCGATTTTTTTACGCAGTGCAATTCGTTTGAAAGACGCAGTAGGCGTTTGAAGGCGGTTCGTTTCTTCAGAAAAAATGCCATTGTTGCGAACAAAAGTGTTCTTATCTAATATTAAACATTTTCGTTTTTTAAACGAAAGTGTCTTTCATGAAGTGTCATTAAAGATTTCTTGGATTAAAACTTTTAAATTGCGTTTTTTAAAAAATTTTATGAAAAAAAAAGTCTTTCAAAAGACGCAATTGCATTAAATTTTAGGATAACGGCCAGGTAAAACTGACACATTTTACTAAAACTTTGTGATGAATTCGGAGTGAGATATAGTGACTAAAAATTTTTGACAACAAAAATACTTCAAGTCTGTAAAAATACTTCAAGTCTGTAAAAATACTTCAAGTCTGTAAAAATACTTCAAGTCTGTAAAAATACTTCAAGTCTGTAAAAATACTTCAAGTCTGTAAAAATACTTCAAGTCTGTAAAAATACTTCAAGTCTGTAAAAATACTTCAAGTCTGTAAAAATACTTCAAGTCTGTAAAAATACTTCAAGTCTGTAAAAATACTTCAAGTCTGTAAAAATACTTCAAGTCTGTAAAAATACTTCAAGTCTGTAAAAATACTTCAAGTCTGTAAAAATACTTCAAGTCTGTAAAAATACTTCAAGTCTGTAAAAATACTTCAAGTCTGTAAAAATACTTCAAGTCTGTAAAAATACTTCAAGTCTGTAAAAATACTTCAAGTCTGTAAAAATACTTCAAGTCTGTAAAAATACTTCAAGTCTGTAAAAATACTTCAAGTCTGTAAAAATACTTCAAGTCTGTAAAAATACTTCAAGTCTGTAAAAATACTTCAAGTCTGTAAAAATACTTCAAGTCTGTAAAAAGTATTTAGAAAATTAATTAGAAAAATAGCTGACGTCTGAATTTCGTTGAATTAAAACAGTATTCAAATCTACTTTTTTATTTGGCTGACTAAATTCTTTATAATATAAATTGTTAGTTGATCAAAACTGCATTAAAGGAAGGGGGGGAGGGGGGGGGGGGCACAAAATTTTTTGTTCTTCACCCCAATATCCTACAAATAACCAATTGGATTTACTTATCCGACTATCTTCTTGATCATTCTAACAAAAATCGGTATTTCTGTTCTTTTTCAATATTTCAATCTTTGCCAGAGCTAATACCAGTGATGTAACAATCCATCAGGTCTCTATAGGTAAAGCAACTAATATTTGTACCATCAAAAGAATTCTGTGGTGGTGGTCTGCTGCACCACTTATAGATATAACCGTTTCATTCGATTTTTGTTTTTCCAATTGTTAAGTTTTTTAATGGTTTCGATTTTTTTTTTTTTTTTCTTTTTAAAGAGTTAAAAAAATTTTTTAAAAAACAAATCTTCATATGTAAAAAAATCAAATAGTTAGTCAAGTTTAAAATTTTGAAAGTTTAAAATATTACTTTCATGCACAGGAAAAACAAAGTTCTATTGTGTAAGCTTTAGAAATCCTTTATCACTCTGCTAATATGCCCATATCAATAATGATGTGTTAGTCAGAGACTGGAATTACCGAAAAACGGTTCCTTCGGTAAATTTCGGTTCCTAATTTGATAAGGAACCAATAACTTCGGTTCTTTTCGATTCCTTATTTTAGGCAAGATTCGAAATTTCGGTAAATTTCGATTCCTTATTTTAAGAAAGAATCGAAATTACGGTAAATTTCGATTCCGATTCTGATAAAGAACCGATAACTTCGGTTCTTTTCGATTCCTAGCGGGAATTTTGGAATTGCTAAGAACCGCTAAGAACCGAAATTGGAATTTTGGTTCCAATTTCGGTTCTTAGCGGGAAATATCGCAAAAAATCAAAAATGCTACAAAGAATCGAAATTGTTACTAAGAATTGAAAAACTTGAATTTTTTTAATTTTTATTTTCAAAAATACAGTTGAAATACAGTTGAAAAATACAGTTATTCTAAATCACTATCAGTGAGATCAGTGACACTGTCCTTGCTGCCCTTGCGACTACTACTAGCACTGCTATAAGCTACGCTAGTAGAACTATCACTAGGTTCAGTATTAAATAAATCTTTAGATGCATCATATATAGGGTTTTTTTTCATTGGTGATTTTTTCATTGGTGATTCAAGTACAAGTTTCCTTTTTTTAGCTCTTTGTAGTAGACTTTGAGACTGTGATTCATTTCAGAGACTGGAATTACCGAAAAACGGTTCCTTCGGTAAATTTCGGTTCCTAATTTGATAAGGAACCGATAACTTCGGTTCTTTTCGATTCCTTATTTTAGGCAAGATTCGAAATTTCGGTAAATTTCGATTCCAATTCTGATAAAGAACCGAAACCTTCGATTCCTTTCGATTCCCCGAAAAATACCGAAGAACCGAAGAACCGAAAAACCGTTTTTCGGGAACTTCAGACCTTAGTGTTAGTTAAAAGATAACTGTCAATAATTAAGCATAATTCCACAGTAATCCATCCTTACTTTTATCTACGTATTTTACTTAAAAAGGTTTCATTTGTAAACGAAAAGGGTGAGTCAGTGTGAACGGTTTCGAAAAATGACATTTCTTGAATATCGTCTTCAGATCATTTACTTATTAGCTCTATTAGTTTTCAGTTAAAAGTTTGATTGCTAAGATTTCTTCAACCATTTTAAAAACCACATTTTTAACAAACAGGGATAAAACAATACATCTCGTTTGTTTAAACAGTTTTTGACATAACATGTTTATATTTGAACCAGCTTTAAACTCGATCTGAATAACAAGGTATAAAACGAGTTTGATCAAAACATGTCAATATAAATGGGATATAACTACTACTTAAACTCTTTTTTTTATTAGTATGAACACCGTATCAGACACGGTATAAATTCGAGAGAAGCAATATTTCTCTAGTAATCAAAAACATCTCTTGTTAAACTCCGATAATTTATGCAATATTACTCCAATGAAAATGTTCGTAATGGTATTCCAATGAAAAAAAGTGTTTTCGCATATCCCAACATTATGGCAAAGTAAAATAATAGTCAAACGATATCATCGGCATGTATTTTAAGTTCCAGGAACTGGTTCTGGTATGTATGCTAAGTTCTAATTTACGTAAAAACCTTTGGCAATAGTTTTTATCAAAAGTAATTTACTTAGATTGGTTATAAAATATTTCGTACGCCCTTTATTTATTCAACTATCTAAAGGCAATTATTAAGCCTCGCAATTTTTTCTTTTTATGAATAATCCTTATTTCTAACTGTCGAAGCAAATTCACCAAGTGATAAATACCTCGGTCCTATATAATAGGCGTTGTTATAATAACATAATTAACGGCAATAAACTCAAATGGGAGGAACGAACAAAAGTTAAAAAATAATGGGAAGGATATTTCCTTTTTTTTTTTTTTTTCTACACATTACGTTTTGATGCACTCGGCATAAATCTTTAAACAGACAAAATACAAAATGACGCAACTTAAAAAGAAGTTCAAAGCGAAAAAAAGAGATAATAGCCGATTATATATGCCAAATTACCGTTAGCCGATTATATTGTTTAAGCAAATATTAAAACGTTTTTCTTAGTTTTCTTTTTTGAAAAACTTTTAGATTATTTAAGATCAAGTACTTTCAAAATGAACTGCACGTACTTTTATGTTGGCAATAGAGATTATGTCATTTTTCAAAATGTTGCTTATAATATCTTGCTTTTCGTTGGTTTGCTTGTAAACGTCGTAGCTATTGTTATCACAATAAAGAGGGAAAAAACGTGTTGCTGCACAACTTCAAAGTTGTTTTTGTCAAGCTATGCAGGAAATATTTGTGCATTAGTCTCTCTTGCAGTGAATGGAGTTTACGATATTCAGAAAGGTGTTCCGAATATCAAGTGTCAGCCAGAAAACGAGCGCCATTTTTTCTTGTTCCTGGGTTTTACAGTCAACATGGCAATGCTTGTAAATTCTACTTACAACAGATTTAAAGGTGTCTCTAACTTTAGGAACAAAGTTGTTACGGTTGACTCAAATAAAAATCTCTTCATTCGATACGCTTTACCTGCTTGGATTGTTTCTGCTGTAATAGCAACGCTCTCGGTTTTAATTCGAAATTTTGTGAACAAGTTTCATCATTTTCTCATTTGTGAAATCATTAGTATCGTTCCGATGTTAGTTTGTATAGCATTAAACATTCATTTAAAATTGTTTTTGAATAAAATGCAGAAGAATGCGAAAGTGACGCGTCAAAACGAATCTCTCAAGAATATCAAACTCGCAATTTCAATGTTAAGAATAACTACAGTATGTCACACCATTTACCTGATAATTGGAGCAACAGTTTATTACTTCTTAATTAGATATTACATGGACAAAACAGTCTTTATAACATTGGATTGGGTATCACGAATGCTTTTTGATCTTACATTTACAATCGAAGCAAAAGCATTTCTTTTAAAACAATCATGGGCAAGAAAAGAAATAATCTATTTTATAAAAAGTATATTTCGGGGAAGGAAATTTAAGTTTAATGACTCTCTTACTTCACTATCGGTTGAAGTAAGTACGGTATTCTAAGTTATCTTTTAAATATTTTTTAAAACTAACGAATGATTTATAACGACAACGATGTTCCGTCGGAAAACCTTTCGTTTTCATTATTTTCGTTAATTAGAAACTAAAAAGATTTTTCGCTAATCGATTTATTTCTCGTCCATGCTCCAACAAAAGTATATTGTTTTCCTTAGTATATGCTCTTGTACTGTAGGGGTTTAAGAAAAAAGAGAAATTAACATAACATTTATAGATAAAAATTATAAAAATGGTAGTTTACGGCGATGGATTCGAAAAATAATAACTTAAGTAAACAAAAAGTATGGTGTGTGTGTGAGAGAGTTTTCACAACAAAAGTATAGTGTGGAGAGAGAGTTTGTATGAGTGAGTTTGTATGAGTAAGTTTGTATGAGTGAGTTTGTATAAGCGCTTTTGTATGAGTGTTTTTGTATGAGAGAGATTGATGTTACAGTTCGAAGAAACTTGATCCATGCGTTTGGGATAGTCAGTACTAATTATGAGTTGTTTATAATTTGGATCTGTCAATGCAGCAACAAAGTTGTTAGGCCTTTTTTCCGAAAAGACCTTTGCCTATTTCATAGGCCTTATCAATGAAAATTATTCCTGGAGTTTCCACCGAAGCCTTATTATATTAATTTATTTAAAGAAAGAAAGAAAAAAAAAGTGTTTTCTTTAAAAACATTAAAATATTTTTATAGTGCTTTTACGCAGGAATATCGAAGCAAAAGTGATAAATCTTCAAATAAAATAAAATTTGTATCACGAAATTTCTGTCGTAAATCTACTTGTCTATTATTCACAGAAACCAGTACAAATATACCAAAACCTATCTTTCTGATAGTTAATCAACTAAACTAAAATTTTAAGGTTTGAACAGATTTTGGAAACAGTTTGTTATCGTTAAAACCCTACCAGATAACAAGATTGATGGCTGATTAATGTGTTTTGCGTTATTTCTTAAAACGGTTTTATTTCGCATTTAAGAAATTTTTTTATTTATTAACTTACAAAAACTGACGAAAAATGATTAAAAAATAAATTTTTAGACACGGAATTTGTATAAAAACATTCAAATATCTTACTTTTTTTTCAAGCTTATAATGAAATAAATTTGTTTGCAATTGTTTATAATTTAAAGCGATATTTAATCATTAAAAAAAAAGTAATTACAAGCACGACAATTACCATTAATATAGCTCATACAGTTATTACAATTAATACAATTGTTATAATTATTACAATTACAATACACAATAATCCAAAAAGCTAAGTAATTTCTAATTGTGCTGACAATGTAATAGTGTAAAAGTGCTGAGTGATGGAAAAAATAAAAAATAAGAAAAAAGAAGTATTTTATGACACAGCATCGGTTCCTCTTTTTTTATTAGCATGGTGAGCTTAATTGCTTAGTTTAGTTTTAAAAACAAAATTATATAATGTTTGCAAATCCCTAATTGTAAAAGAATTTTTTTTTCACGTCAATCTTCTTTCATCTTCTAATTCTGCAATAAAAAGGGTAGTTTTGTGTTTTGGAGGAAAATTTTTTACTACAATTGGTAGCTTAACAAAATGAACTGCACGTACTTTTATGTTGGCAATAGAGATTACGTCGTTTTTCAAAACGTTGCTTATCTAGTGATGCTTTTTATTGGTGTGCTTGTAAACATCATTACTGGAGTTATCATAGTAAAAAGTGAAAAAAGGTGTTGCTGCGCGACTTCAAAGTTGTTTTTATCAAGCTATGCAGGAAATATTTGTGCATTAGTCTCTCTTGCAGTGAACGGAGTTTACGATATTCAGAAAGGTGTTCCGAATATCAAGTGTCAGCCAGAAAACGAGCGCCATTTTTTCTTGTTCCTGGGTTTTACAGTCAACATGGCAATGCTTGTAAATTCTACTTACAACAGATTTAAAGGTGTCTCTAACTTTAAGAACAAAGTTGTTACGGTTGACTCAAATAAAAATCTCTTCATTCGATACGCTTTACCTGCTTGGATTGTTTCTGCTGTAATAGCAACGCTCTCGGTTTTAATTCGAAACTTTGTAAACAAGTTTCATCATTTTCTCATTTGTGAAATCATTAGTATCGTTCCGATGTTAGTTTGTATAGCATTAAACATTCATTTAAAATTGTTTTTGAATAAAATGCAGAAGAATGCAAAAGTGACGCGTCAAAACGAATCTCTCAAGAATATCAAACTCGCAATTTCAATGTTGAAAATAACTACAATATTTCACAGTATTTACCTGATAATTGGAGCAACAGTTTATTACTTCTTAAATAGATATTACATAGACAGAACAGTATTTATAACATTGGATTGGGTATCGCGAATGCTTTTTGATCTCATATTTACAATTGAAGCAAAAGCATTTCTTTTAAAACAATCATGGGCGAGGAGAGAAATCTGTCAGTTTTTTAAAAGAAATTTAAAGAGAGGAAGTAAAAGATTTAACCAATCAGTTCAGTCTTTTGAAACTGAAGTCAGTTCAGTTTGAAACTGAACTGCGCACTTCAACATAAATGTTTTAATTGTCTGTCAATTAACAAATAGTATGAAGTCATTCATATTTTGTTGTTGTCATATGACTTTGGTTACTCGGATACAGTTTAATAACTAGATATATATGCAATACTTTTGATTTGTTCATGTATATAAAGTATATAAAGAAGATATATCATTGAAACTCGTCCCAGATTCTTAACAAAACTCTTCCCAGATTCTTAGTAAATGCGTTAGAGTGACTTGCTTTAATGGTTAACTGCAGTTCTTACATATTTTCTTGCATAACTTTACTTTAAATAACTAACAAATTTTTTATCATCCGGATGGAGTCTGAATTAATATAGTTCATGATTAAAATGATGGTAAGTTATTGTCAAGGTTACAGTCCTCAAGAATGTTGATCCCGGAATCGTTTCTTTTTTATATTTTCATGGTTTACAAAAGATTAAAGTTTATTTCTTTTGTTAAACATTTTAAAAATCATTTTGTTGTTAAACTTTTATTTTAAAGAATTTTTTTAAAACTTATTTATTGTCAGCAAAATTTTAACGTCGTCATTATGATGCCTATAGCGATATTGTCTCGCTAAATACAGACCATTTTAATAAGATTAAGTTAAATTATCGGGTTTTAAGGTAAATAAATTATCGGGTTCACTAATGAAACGAATTTTACAATCTCGTTGATTAAGGATTGTCAAAAATATATGATAAAAATGCTTACTTTGTTGTTTTGATAGTTTGACTCCTTTATCATTTGATCTTTGCGTTTGTAAAATCTCAGTTTTTTGTTTTTTTTTTCTTTCGTATAATTTATGAGAAAAAAAAAACCTCGAATGCAAATTCTAATTCTTATTTGTGCAGTAATCAGAAATTTTAATTCATACTTAATGCAGATAAATTGTAACGTTTTTAAACAATTTTTCCATTTATTCAAATAAAGATTTTAATTGAAAAAGTGTGTTTGAAAAAAAGTCTTTTTTTTTCTATTTTAAAAACTTTTTTAGAACTTAAATTAAAAAAATAAAAAAAATAAAAAAAATAAATAAATAGGCTTTAACTAAGTTTTCAAAGGGTTTTACCACGACGTAATATTATGACGATCATATCATCATGAAGATATCGCTTCACGGTGACATCTTCACAATAATCTTATTCAAACTAGAAAACAATTAAAATTCGATAAAAGTATAAATTTACAAGGTTAAATTTAGTCTCAACCAAAAGTAAATTTCATACTCAAACCTAATTTTTGAATGCCTTCGATAGATTATTAATGAAATGCGAAAAGAAAATTTATAAATAAACAACAGGCGGATAAAATAGATTTATTGTGATTTTCTTAAATTGGTTATTTGATCTTTTTTCTTTCCTTCACAAAGCTTGCAATAAAAATATTATTTTATAGGGAATTCGCCTTCAAACCAAATATTTTGAAAAAAAATTCTTGTGACTATCAATCAGGTGCAGTTGCAGTGACACCGAGAACAAATTCGTTTGTCCATTCAAATATTTAAAACAACAAATCTTTTTTCAAGTATTTCATTCATACAAATCCTCTGACATTTTACAAGTAAGCTTTCATGCAATTCTGCTATTACTATTGCTATTACCTTATTTATTGTTTTTGTCTCTTTAATGCAATTGAGCTATTTATGCACTATCATAAATTGTTTTATTTTGAAAATAACCAAAAGAACAATGAGTAATAAATTTGCAGTTGCAAATAATGCATGCTCGTGATATTTCCTCAAAAGTGGCTTCTTTTTTATTAAAAAAAAAAACTTAGCATTTTTATGAGAATGACGTAATAAATACTTTTGCTTTTTGCTTAAGTATCATAAGATGCGCTGATCGGCAGCCGTTTTTTAAACTTTCTTTAATAAACAAAGAAAGATCGGTAAAATATTTTAATGTATTTGCCGTTTTTCAAATCAAGATCTTTTTAAAAATGAATGTGACACACTTTCGTATTGGTGATAGTAATTATATTATTTTTCAAAATATTGCGTATCTTGTTATGCTTCTTGTTGGTTTACTTGTCAACATCGTTACAATAATTGTTACAGTAAAAACCGACAAATCCCATCGCTGCACCACTTCAAAGCTTTTTTTGTCAAGTTATGTGGGAAACATTTGCTCAATGATTTCTTTAGCAATGAACGGTGTATACAAAAATGATGAAGGTGTGCCTAACATGGGGAATCAGCATGAAATCGATCGCCATTTTCTCTTGTTTATGGGTTTGACGGTCAATATGACAATGCTTGTAAATTCAACTTTCAACCGATATCAAGGAATATCGAATTTTAAGAACAAGACCAACAGTTTTGATTCAAATAAAAATTTATTTATCCGATACGCTTTACCTGCTTGGATAGTTTCTGCTATTGTTGCAATTTCTGCTGTGTTATTTCGATATTTTTATAACAAAACTCATCATTTTCTTGTATGTGAAGTGATCTGCATCATTCCCATGCTAGTCTGCATTGGGTTAAATATACTTCTCAGAATATTTTTGACCAAAATGCAGAAAAATGCTGCGGCGACCCAACAAAACCTATCTTTAAAGAATATTGCAATTGCAATCTCTATGCTGAGAATAACTACATTATGTCACATCATTTACCTGATCGCTGGTGTGTTGGTGTTTTACTTCTTAGAAAAATATAAAGAAAATGGTGACGTATTCATTGCGTTAGACTGGATAATACGCATACTTTTTTATCTGACGTTTACATTAGAAGCAACTATATTTATCATAAAACATTCATTCGCGAGAAGACTATTGCTTCAATTACTCAAACGACCTCAGAGAAAGAGGTCTTATTCAAAAAGTTCCGTTTTGTCGGTTGTAACCGAAATAAGCGTTGGGGTCTAGGTCTATCTGATTCTCGTTAATTCTTATTAATTTTTATTAATTCTCGTTAATGGAACTCTATGGACTTATATATATAAAATACATTACTTGATACTCAAAATCAACTATTTTTTATTTTTTTTAAATAGTTAATTTTAATAAGCCAATGTTTCTATAGGTTAGTAATTATTAGGTTTATATTTAAATGTAATAATAAGATATTTAAAGCATAAATCTGAAATGTAACTGAGCTAAAACATTTCTATAGCATTTCTTCTATTTTTTATGCATGCGTTTGTTTTTTCATAGGCTGTGGAAAGGGAAGGAGATAGGGAGGAAAAAGGAGAAAAAAAACCTGCACTATAGAAACTTAAATATTATTGACATACCAATACTCTTCTAATACCGATCGGGTTATAACGTCATATAAAAATGCTTCGCTATAAGAAAAATATTGATATCAATATTATTAACAAAATCCTATTCAATACATCTTAAGGTATCTACATCATAAGATATAAGATATCATATATCAGAAGATATAAGATATTTTGTTGATGAATGACATAGAAAATGCCACCTTGCATTTGAGTATTCCAATTGAATAAAAAATGTATTGAATTACACATATTTGTTTTTGATATTGATTCTACTCAGTATTCTACATACACTTGCTCTAGATATTATCAAGTAATGATAAATTATTTCATAGCATTTGTGTGTAATAGTAAATTTAATTGCATTTTTTTTTTCTTCATATAAATAAAAATCTTCATATAAGTACAAAAACATTTAAAAGAAAGTTTTTGAGCCCAAGTTATGATCTGGGGAGATCCCTTTTTTAGCACTAAGTTTTTTTTTTTTATTGTCCTTTCTAAAGGTTCAAACATAAAAAGATAAGTTTTTATTCCTATATGTACATTTTTACGTCCATTTTAAATAGTTTGTGGGAACCCTAAATATTCTATTGTCTTCAGTTTCATAGTTGTAAGGGGGAGTGAGAAGGATTTTTTCTTCATGAAAGTGTTTATCTTGCAAATAAATATTTCAAAAACATTTAAATATTTAAAAACTTACCGTATATACTCGCGTATAAGTCGAGAAATTTTTGACGAAATATTTACTCTAAAACAGCAATTCGACTTATATGCGGGTCAGAAAAAAAACAAATTTATTCCTAGAAATTTTTTCGTATTTCTTATTAATATTGATTAAAAAATGTAAAAATTGATTTTGTATTGATTTTTGGATCGACTTATACGCGAGTATACACGGTAATCATTTTTTTAAATTTATGCAACAAATTTTAGTGTTATAACCAAATTTTGTGTGATAACCAAAATTTGTCATCTCCCCACATCCCACTTCATTGCGGCATGGATATAATGCTAATCAGTCAAAGCATAACATCGCTTATCTTCTTATGCTTCTTGTTGGTTTCTTGTCAACATCGTTACAATCATCGTTACAATAAAAAATGACAAATCTCATGATTGCGTTACTTCAAAGCTTTAAGCGTTAAATTATGTGGGAAATATATTTAAATCACTAAACTTTAGAGTAACCATGTCAAATACCAATGAAAAATTGGTGGTATTTGGTGAACTATTTCAAGAACAATGTGGAAAAAGTGTTAAAGGGAACGAGGATAGAGAAAGAAGCAAAGCTTGAAAGAAATAGTTAGAAAATTTTGGACGTATGTTGACTTTAGGAAATTTACAATTAGAATAATAATAAAACTACATTATTCAATTGATTATATGAATTATATTTATATCTTATATGTATAGTTTCTTTTTCACAGATACAATCTCCATAAAATAGGTATTGTCCATTAAAAACCTTCATACATTTTGATTAAAGTTGCTTAATATTTAAGGTTCTCACGAACTACTTAAAACCTATATTAAAATTATTCAAATTAGAATAAAAAGTTTTTTTTTAGCCAATATATACACATAAATTTTTTCATGACTTTTGTTTGACTAATTCTGATATGTACATATAAATTTTAAGAAAGAAAAAAAAAAGCAGATGTTGCACTGTTAATGGTTCACTTTGACCTGATGTTGTTTATTATTCTGTATTTTAGAATAAGCTTAATCACAACGTGAACGAGAATTCCTCAGAAAAACGTTTGTTTTTGAATAAAATTTCTGTATGTAAGTAATATTTTCGTTTGTTTCAAATATCTCTTTTTTGTTTATTATTTCCTCTCTCTCTCTCTCTCTCTCTCTCTCTCTCTCTCTCTCTCTCTCTCTCTCTCTCTCTCTCTCTTTCTCTTTCTCTCTTGGAATACTTGGAACAATTTTTTTCAAAATCTGTAATGCTGATGCAATTTTGTTTTTAGCTGATTAAAAGAAATTTGAATAATGAACTGTACCTACTTTTACACCGACAAAAGAATCTATACCCACTTTCAAAATATTGCTTTACTTATTATGGTCTTTGTGGGTGTGTTTTTAAATCTCTTAACAATTACGGTTACTTTGAATAATCGAGCGGCATGCCGTTGCTCAGCCGCAAGGTTATTTTTATCAAGTTATGCAGGAAACTTGTGTGGATTGGCTTCTCTGGCACTTAATGGAGTATACGACCCAAAAAAAGGAGTTCCGACAATAAATTGTAAATCCACAATCGATTATCATTTTCTCCTTTACCTGGGATTCACTGTCAACATGGTCATTCTCGTTAGTTCAACATACAACCGCTATCAAGGAGTTTCAAATCTAAACAAAAATTTTAATAGAGTTGAAAGCGGTAAAAAACTATTTTTTCAATACGCGCTGCCATCATGGATCGTCTCAGTTTCTATTTCATCTTTGTTTGTGCTTCTTAAGTATTACAAAAAAATAGATATGCACCCTACTGTTGTGTGCGGCATCATTGGCATCATCCCAATGCTGAGTTGCATCACATTAAACGTTCTCCTAAAATTCTTTCTTTTAAAAATGATGAAGAACGTGGAGGTGACTCAACAAAGTGATTCACTAAAGAATATTTCTGTTGCCATTTCAATGCTTCGAATTACAGCAATATGTCATGCCACTTATCTTGTCATTAGTATTCTGGTCATTTTCTTCTTAAACAAATATGGCAACAATACAACCGCGTTTCTAATATTGGACTGGATATCTCGCATGCTTTATGATCTCATGTTTACAGTAGAAGCAAAAGCTTTTCTAATTAAACACGCGTCAGCAAGGAAAGATATTAGCCGTTTTTTCAAACAACTTTACAAGAAAAAAGACTCCTATGCTTCAGTTATTTCAAAAGTAACAGAGACGGAATTTACCTCTTAAGAATAAGACAAAAGCAGAAGAGATTGGCTTTCAATGACGTAAAAAAATGAATTCTGATTTTAAATATCCTTTAACTTGCAGCTCTTTATTGAGCTCTTGAGGCCTTTTCATAAAAGTCTTCGGAAAACGTTTTTCTGGTCATTTTCAAGTAAATGATTTTGCTTTAGATAAAAGCTTGATTAAATTACTTCAATCGAAAACTCCCGCTTTTTTAAATTGAATTGTTTGATTCATAAATGTTTTTATCTACAAATGATAACTCTTAGACGCCTACACTTAAAGATGTTATATGACTTGATCGTTTACAAGATTGTATCTCATATTTTGATTGTTGTTTTGACAGTTTATTGAACACGAGTGAACTTTTAAGAGATCGAAATCTTATCTTATAAAAAGAAAGTTTTTTATCCTTTATACACTCAACCTACTATTAAGTATATATTGCTTCAGCTACGCTCGTATTTTATCAAATCGCTGTTTTGAAAATACGAGCGTAGCTACTTTGCTGCTGTTATTAATAGTAAAGTCGTCAACGCAGTTGTACTTCTATGTGCAAACAAAACGATTAAACAGTCCCTTCAGTGGGGGTAAGAGGAAGATAAAGACAAATTAAAGAAAAAAAGTTATAAAACTAAGCAACAAAAATTCCTAGTTCAAAAAAATTATTAAAAAAAAGATTTAGCACTATTAAGGTTTCTCACATTAGTCATCAACTGTTTGATTTATCTGCACTTTTGTGTGCTTTATTATTTATCTGCGCTTGTGTGCTATCTTGCACTTGTGTGTATTTTTTTATTTATTTAATTGAACTTGTGTGCTATCTTGCACTTGTGTGTGTTTTATCTGTTCACATTCATTTCTCACTTTGGGTCCCGCATACCCTAAAATTGGTTCTTTCGGAAATACTCCTAATTCTACATCACCATTTTAGCATAATATTTCTACACACAATATTTATACATAGCTGAGTTTTGGTATAAGTTAAAAAGTCCGAAACAAGTTTGCATAAAAAGTGCAGTTTGAATGTCGTTCTAGCATAGACAATGGGTTTGGTTGAAAGGTGTTATTTTTCATGTTTAAACGTAAAAAGCCTTTAAGTTGTGTTCATTATAACGGTAAAATGAAAATTATAAAATAATTAAAAGTAAAAAGTTTTGTCTTTTGATGGTAATGTGAGTTTTGACCCAACATGTATATGCAATTATGTATCACATGAATATATGATATTAAAATAGAGGTTTTTTGGAGTTATGAAATTTAAATTTAGAATTAAAAAATAAATATTTGCGCTTTAATTACTTAAATCACTCGTGCAACTGTACACGCGTTTTATGGGATTTAGATAAGCGCAAATTTAGTTTTTTAAATTTATTTCTTAAGCCTAAAAAATACAATTTTGACAGTTCAGTATTTTAAAGTATGTTAATTTAAAGTAGCTGTTAGGGATTGGAAGGAGAGTTAAAATCACGCAAATTTGGTTTTGATCCTTTACTACATTAGAACACTTAACATAAAATTATCTACGGGGGAGTTAAATTTTGTTGTTGCTATGCCCCAGCATATTTAGAAATGACGTTTTCGATACTTAGACCAATCATCTTTCAACACGATCTGATAGTTAAAAATTTCATCGCAAAAAATTATATAACTTTAATGCAATGAAAAAGTTGAAGGAGCCTTTTTCTCAAAATTTTAGATGATTTTATATTGAGATTTGTATTGTTATGAGAGATGCTCGATACAAGTTTTCTTAAGACTAGTATTTTTAGCTTGGCAAATGTCGATGCTGAAAAAATATTTAGTTCGATTGCCGAAGATGAGAAGGAAGGCAGTCAAGAAGCTGGTCGCAAGAGGAGAAAGTTAGATGATTTTACACCACAAGAGAGAATGATCCGAAGGTATAATCTTCTAAAAAGTTTATTAGTTAATTTTTAATTGAACGTATTTTCAAAGAAAAATTAATAATTCTTTGGTTCTGGTTTGTAACTTAATTCAGTTAAAAAAAAAAAATACTTGCAGTCCATTGATTTCCTTTATTATGTTAGCTATAACTGCAGTACTGCACTAAGAGTGGAGCCCACCAAAAAAAAAAAAAAAAAATAGATGAGAATAAACTATTTTTCTTAGTGTGCCTCTAATACTTTAAGCCCAATTGCCATTTGTTCCAAAATTTGTTCTGGTACATGATGTTTTTGTTATGGTTGAATTAATCTGATTAATTGTTGTGCCTGTATGTTCATGTAAAAACTAAAAATACTGCATAAATGAAATGCTTGCCTATATATTAAGTTATTCAACATTTAATGGTTTTTGTTGATATCAACTCTGAAAATGTATGTTTCATTTCTGCTTTCATAACTGGGGCAGTTTTGATTTGATCACTTTTGGAAATCACTGGAATGTACTTGTCACTCTCTAAGGATCTGATTGGTTGAGCATAAAATTTTTGGTCTGCAAACTTCAATGTACCATTTTAATATGGTTGCCACACAGGTCTTAGAAACACTATCTATTTTTGCAACTGCTTTGAGTATGATTTACTTTAAGCAAAATAAAAATCTGAGCTTTCAATAGTTATTTAATTGAATTTAGCCATCTATGATAATATAGTTAGATATGAACACCAAAATGCATATGTTTATTCTACATTAAAAGTAAACCAATTTTCATTAAAATCAATATTAAAAGGACCAAAAACATCAGTTGCATGTATCTTTAAGACCTAAAAACCATTAAATATTTAAAACTTTATTTCAAAAACATAACTGCAATGTACATTGTTATGTAAAGCTATGCATTTTACACATCTTCAATCTCAGAAATATTTAACATATAAATTTAGGAAGTTAAAAAATCGTGTAGCAGCCCAATCAGCTAGAGATAGAAAAAGAGAGCGAATGAATGAACTGGAACAAATTGTTGGCAGGTTAGAAAATGAGGTAAATAAAGTGTTGTACAAAATCATTTCTTGTAAATATCTATTTTTAAATTATAGTTATTTGTACTTTATGGCTGCGCTTTTTAGAATAAGGAGCTTAAAAAAAGTAATGAAGAACTAAAATCAAGTATGCAATATCTTATCGAACAAAATAAAGAGTTAAGAATTCGAATTGGAATGGACATTGACAATAATAGTGACCACACTTACACTCAAAGTAATGGTGTCTCAGATAATCTCTTTGTGATCAAGAAAGAAGAAGTGCCTAGTCAGCATGCATTGCCTAAAATTTCTCAGCAGCAGAAATTGAAAGCACTCCTTGTTTCCTTAATCACGATGTGGATTGCAAATCCAAGGTAAAGTTCTGTTTTTGGATAAAGTGGCTTATTGTTTTATTTTTTTTTTTTTGTTTCTTTTAATTTTATTTAGTAATATTTGAGACTCAGGAACTTAGGCTATATTATAAATTTGATAAAAGTTGTTTTATGTTTGTGTTTAATTCACTTTGAAATACATTTTTATCAGTGTATTAAGTAAATAAGAGCTTGTATTATTAATATTTCTTTGGTTCTTTTAGACTGACCAATTACTTGACCTCCTTGAGCGAATCGAACCAAGAGAAATTTTTGAAATCAATGCTTCAAAGAAAACTGGAAGTGAATTTGCTACAGAGGTCACCAAAAACATACAAATCGGTGGAAGCTCTTCTTCGGACGAATCTCAAACCGATATTTCGAACTTGTCTGATGAAGACACAAATGAATTATTTGATCTCTGCCAAGACATCCAAAACTTGGTTAATGAGCCCTTTAATACTATAAAAACTGAAAATATCTTTCAGAATTCCACATGTTTATTTCATACTTCACATGAAAGAGATTTAACTCAGTCATTCACTCAGAATAATATGAAAAAAGCTGAAAAAAGTAGACTTTCTGACTCAAGTTATTTAAATGATCTCGAGGACTTACTTAACAGTGTAGATGACTTTCATGGCGTGAAAAAGTTAATGGATAAAGAATATATTAATAGCACAGACAATTTCTCCCTTGATCAAATATTTACTGAATTATTTCCTTCTTTACTTTGACATAAATGTGCTACCATAAAGTTGTAAATAAAAAATTTTACGGTTTTTTTTTTTTTAGAAAACTGATGAATTTGTCGCTAATAAAAAGCAAGTTCACTTTGTAGATAACGAATCTATCTTTTATAGAATTATATAACATATCGCATGATATTGTTATTATTTAAGTTAAAGCACTTACCTTGGGATCTTTAGCTGAAGCGTTTAAAGTATTTCGCAAGTGTAAAGTCCTATTACACAAAGCAAAAGCAGCCTTTTCTTTTACTATTTAAATGGGTTATCCTTATCAAGTGTGTTTACAAGGAATTGGTATGAATTCATGTTATTGACTTGAACCTGTCAAAATATGTCCTCCATGGTTAGTGGTGAGTCCTTAAGTGTGATGAAGTCATAACTAACGTTTTCCTGAACCATAGTTCTTAAAACTATCAATTTTGATGAACTATATCATATGAATAGGTAAACTATGGTAACGGACAAAAAAATTTATCGTGCAAGTAAAAATCTTAGACATCAAATGACGGTTGGTTTTTTCGTATGTTCAAATCCTCTGATCGCTTTTATATAACGCTTTTAGATTGTTTAATGCTTTAATAAGCCTTACTAGACGCAGCTTCATAAGCCTACTCAATATGTCAATGTTATCCAAATTACAGAAAAACATTGACATCGCTTTGTTTAGTTTTTCCGTGTGAGAGATCACACAAAATAATGAGTTGCTATTGTAAACTACTTTTAATTTTTCTGGTGTCATTAGGTAAGATTGATAAAAAGAACCATACAAAAAGGTATAAACATTTTATGAACACAACAATAAGTGTGAAGAAAACCTTAATCATTTTTTTCTGACACGGTTCAGATAATATCGGCGAAGGCGTAAGAGAAATAGTAACCTTTAATATATCGACCTAATTGATAAAGCCATTGCTAATAAGTTAAACGATCGTCTCGAACTTGCTGATAATACCGGTTCTATTAAAACCATAGAAGATATTACCTCAAAATTTTAATCCATTAGATATGCAATTAACTATAAAAGTGTAAATAAAAATATAAGTAGACAAATACCCTAAGCTAGTATATGAGTGTCAATCTACTTCAGTATTGTTACAATCATTTGTGGTTTAACAAATGGACCTCTGAATATATAGCAAACTATTTTAGGTTTCAGAACATCTGGTTCTGAGTGATATGACTATAATTTGTCATTTCGACCAATCTCTCGACCAATAGGAATTACAACGCAATTCCGAGTATAAAGAGATAACTGCACTATTTACTAACCTCAGATACACCGAAGAATTGAATAGATTTTCTCGTGGTTCTTGATTTAAGCAAGACTTTAGAACAAGGGAAATTTTTTTCACCTTCTTTAAACAAGCATCATACAACATTATTTCTTAAATTGATAACATAGAATGCTTGCTAAGAATTTTAAAAAAAAAAAAATTTCTCTCATTGTCAAATTCACTGGTGACAAATGCACTTTACCATTTGGCTTTTCACCTTCATGAACAATTTTCTCCTCTAGTTTGTGACATTTTCTTGTTTTCCGAAGAAAGTTTAATCCAAACTGCTTTTCACTTGCTGTATCCAAAGTATCTGGAAGTTTCTTATATTAACAGGTGAACTTTTTAACTGATATATACTAAATCAGTGAAACTCGCAATCGGCGAAAGTCTCCGGTTAAACTTCGTTAACTTGCTTTTTCCATGCCAGAATGCTCCCCAAGAATATTGCTGTCATTATTATAGTATTCCAGTGTCATGATTCAAATGATAATTTAATTTTTAAAAGAATCATTTTTGATTCCAGGTTTGAAATTCTTTTGATGTTTTGAATAATGCAAAGATAAATAGATTATTCACAAACTTTTTAAAAATTTTATTACCCAGCTCAGGATGTCGAGAAGAAATAACTTAATTTATTTTATTAAGCAACGATATTGAAAAAAAAAAAGTTTTCTTGGAAAAAAGTTGTACGTGGAATAAAAGGTGATGCTGTAACTTCTTACACAGCTCCCCCTTCCATTTGCTGTCCCTGTTTATTGGGTTATTGTGTTATTGCAGCTTCAGTTTTCACATCATTGAGTATTGCCGGATTTAACCAGCACCATAACCTCAGATATTCTTGATCTGGTTCTAAAAAACCCAAAAATTATTGTGTTGTAAGCGAAAAAAACACCACCCCATTGAGCCATTCTCACAAATGTTGTTCAACTATCTATCTTTGGTTCAATTCATTTTGAAGTATAAATGGTAAAAATTATACTTAACGTTTCGTTAAATAACCTTAATACAAATCTGAAAATAAGAAGTCATGTAACGTACTTAGAAAAAGATATAAATTTGCTTAACTTTTTCCTGAAAAACCAAGGGTGACAGACCAGAGCCAGCATCAGTTTAAAAACCAATGCTATAACGATTGGCATATTCCCCATGAACACCAGTTTCCTCACATTTTTATGATTGATAATAAAACAGTTAAAATTTGTTTCTCAGTATAATCAAATTTATATAAAATTATATAACTTAGAATTGGGTTGAATAATAAAATTCTTTTTTCCGTTATCATAATCTTTATTTTATAACTGCTTTTAAATTTTTGCTAAAACTCAGAACTTGCCACCCTTGAAAAAATGCCGTTTAATGCAACCCCTCTATATCAACTATTTATTCTAAAGTTGCTACTTAAACGTGAAGAAACGTGAAATGCTTACCATATGCTTACTTTTTAACAAAGTATGAGTCTAGATATGTCTATGAGCGTTATGTTGATAAAAAAAAAACAAGCTTTACACTTTTATATGTTCGTTTTTGACAAACATTAGCGAGCCGTTTAATTAAAATTATTATTCTGATTTTCATGAACTTCATTCTCTGAAAATCGTATTTTAATTGTAAAAACCACTGAAACCTGAAGTTAATAAAGTTAATTTCCGGTATTCGTGTTTCAAATAGAGATTTCGATCTTCAAGCAGAAACATTTTCTCATGCAAAAGTAAAATTCTTCTAGCACAACGAGTTCCTATAATTTTCATCATATTGAATTGGTAAAAAAATTTTTAACATATAGGTACCCATTCACTGAAAGAATTTCAAAATTGGAAAATCTAGAAAATTTATTCTTTTCTGAAAGCTTCTGAGCGGTTTTGACTTTTTGGATAGTCATTGTAATGCCAGTATTGTTTTATTTCTGAGTACATGGATAAAAAAGAAACACAGCCTACAAGAGGCTTTTCTCTCTATATATAGGAAATATCTCTAGACTGTGTTCGCAAAACCAAAGTATTTCATAAAAGCTACTGTTCTTCCATAATATTTGACATGTAGACTTGAAATGTAATACTTAAAGCCAAATACCAAACTCATGTTACAGAGTTATTAGCCAAAAATATTTAATACTCTACTGGAACTAATATTAGGTTATTGGAAAATCCACCAGAAATTTTTATAATTATTGAAAGTATATTTACTTTGAAAAGTTTATTTTCTACTGGAAATGATGTGTTTTTTTACTAAAATAGCTAGAAAGTGAATCCAGGGGAAAAAAAATTACTTGTAGATGTTTGAATTGTGTATATTAGTAATCCTATTATGCTGAAGATTGCCAGGGATAGATTTCAAGGATGCCTGGTTGGATCAGTCATTGGAGACTGTTTAGGTGCTCCATTTGAAATGCAGCATTGGGATGAATATGCAATTCCAAGACAACAGATAACAGAATTAATATGCCCAAAAGAATTAGCAAAAAAATCTATTCAGTTTAAATATACAGGTAACTTGTTTTTAAATATTTGTTTTTTAGTAAAATTATTTGTCAAAAAAAAAAAAAAAAAATTCTTTATTTAAATATACTCAGCAATAGCAGCATGTGAAGTTGTAATTCAATTGCATTATATAGTCCTGATTTACATATTTTTGACTAAAATTTATATTTTTAGTTGTTAACTTAAACTTTTATAATAATTTTTTATAGAAAAAGGTGCTCAACAGTAAAGTTTTTCTAAATTCTTATCTATAATCTTATGATTTCTCTTGGCTAGAAAGTTAGTCTCTTGATGAAAATCGATAGCATTTGAGTTAATAACAATTTGGATTGTATGAGTGATTCTGCAAAACAAAGATTTGCTTTAATACAGCCATTCAAAATAAAAACTTCAGATAACCAATAACTGAATAACATAGAATAATCCATATTAATCTATTTGATAGTGTTTAAAGATTCAAGAGTTCTTCATTTTTTATTTTCATGAATAGCAATTTTTTTTTATTCACTGGTTCTGGGCAATTTAGTCTTTATGGAGTGATTTTGCTAATGTAAAAAGAGTTAGACATTTGTATTATTCTATTGAATTAAGAATATTCTGTGCACATGTCAATGCAAAAACAGACTTCACACGTCCATCCATGACAAGAACTGCCAGTCTTCTAATAAATCTACTGATGCTACACTCCACACACAGCAATGAGTTATTTATTTATTTTTTGCTGTTACTAGCATTCAATGTATTTGGTTGTATTAGGATGAATAATGATTTTAAACTCCTGTTGAGCAAGAATTTCCTCTTCTTCAAATCACTTTCTTGTATTGAATTGGACCAAAATTTCCTCTCCTTTGAATCCCTTGCTTATATTTAATTGGATGAGAATTTCCTCTTCTTTGAGTCACTTGCTGATTGGATCAGAAAACACATCCAGAGCTTTTCTACCTTTTAATAATTTCTTTTTTTCTTTTTCTTTCAGCTTTTCAATGTTTTCAGTGCTTGTTAAGCATGCAGAATGAGATTTTATATGAGTTCAGTTTGAATACTTTTTGGAGAAGGAGCAATTGTTCTTAATTACAGAAATATTGTATTTATTTTTTTTGAAATTCATTACCATCTCTGAATGCCTTTCATTTTTTTATACTTGAGTTCTTTTACAATGTTATGGAAAGGATACAGCCCTCAATAAGCATATGCATTGACTTTTTTTCTACAGCCATCTTTTTCCCATACATTGTTAAAAACAAGATAGAATTAATCACAAGGTAAAGAGACCGATGATCCTTCAGAGTTGTTTGTCTCTAATGGGTCATCAGTCTCTAGCCAATCTCATTAAGCATACAGAATTTGATGGCTTCCAAAGAAATGTGACTTTTATGGCCCTCTAGATAAAGTAAACATTTTTTTCTAATTTCTTTTATTAGTGGTTATTGAAATACTTTAAATAATTGATTAATATATCTTGTTCAATATAACCTGATTTCAGCACATTATAAATAAGTACTGGTTGATTTTTGACGTCAATATTGAGAGCAACCTTTTTGCTACCTTTAAAGAATTCCTCAATTTCTTAAAAATTTTTGAATTTGAATGTACAGAAAACATACATGTTTGAAGGCCAGATGTCAAATGTGATTTGTGTCAGGTAGTAATCAAGTCTTTTTTAAGCGCTTGTTTCTGTTGCTGTGTAAACAGTTTTTCCTCCAACAAGGCCTGATTTTTGGCGTCCATTATCTTATCTTTCAGTGTTGATCCAAATGTTTTAGCCACTGTTAATGCTTTACAACCATCTTTAACAGCTTGAATAGCCAATTGGAGGTTGGCATCACAACACAATTTCTTTTTCTGTGGGTGATATTTAAGTTCCATCTGAAACATAAGTAATAAAAACTGAGCTTTAGATTTGGGTGCTTAGAGTCATATTGCCCTTAGACAATAAATAATCTTTAGTATTAGCAATTGTTGCATTTTCTAATTTGTTATTCATATGCTAATTAACATAGTGGCTTTTAAATAATCTTTGATGGTGAGCATTTAATGATAAGACATGAATAATATAAATGCATTCAATTGGAACAAACAGCATACATTTTCAAGTTTGAAATTTTGGGAAAACAATTTGGAAATTCAAGTCTTTTTTTTTAAATTAAATCTTAAATAACTTTTTTAATTAAATTATAAGTTATAATTTGTTTTTAAATATCATTTTAAAATCCTTTAATTTACTTACATCTTTATAATACAATCAATTTTTCATACTACTATCTCCTCAATATGCCCATAATTTCATAAAAAAATGTTCAGAAAGCAAAAATAATATACATAGTATTTTTTATTAGCTGTGGGGCTTTTTCTTCATTTTTTTTATGATTTTGCCACAAAATTATGTATACTATATAAAATCCTCTAATGTATTTTCAATCAATTTCAAAAATAAATAATAATGTCATTTGGAGCCAAAGTAACTCAATAATTTCAATTAATAGCTTTAAGCAAGTAATCATATTTAAAAGTTACAACATCCAACAGAATTAAGCAGCAACTATGATCAATCAATCAATAGCAGTAGATAATAATTTTAAAGTAATAAATATTGAATTATCATAGTACTGTAGTAAGCCAAAATAACCTCTTTTTCTTGTAACATCAAAAAATTGCCCTAATCTACCCTACATACATTTTTTAACAAGAGCTCCTCAAAGGAATCTACTAAATTGCTTACTAATTTTTAGAAAATGAAATAGTGTGCAAATAAATTATATTTAATTTATTTGCACTTAATTTGATTTTCTAAATCGTTTAATTTCCACTTTAATGAAATATCTGAACAAAGTAAAAGCAACACTATTGGCTTAATAATTTCTATATGTACTTTTGTAAATTTTGTATTAAGATAGGTATGCAAGCTGTAGTTTTTTTAAATACTGCTGTTAACTTTAGATGATACTGCAATGGCAAAATGTGTTTGTTCATCGTTACTTCAGTGCAGGGGTTTTGATGCAGTTGATATGGCAAAACGATTTACACAAGAGTATATTAATGAGCCTAAAAGAGGGTATGGGGCCAATATAATGTTTATCTTTAAACAATGGAAAAAAGCAATGAAAACTGAGATTAATCAACAGAATGTCCTATATCCTTCAAAATCACAGTTTGAAGGTAAAGGTTCATATGGAAATGGAGCAGCTATGAGGGTAGCATGTACAGCTTTGTTTGCATTATCACTTGAAGATTGTATTGAGGTGATCATCTGTATATTGACTTCTTATTTAATGATTACATGCTCTTAAATTATTTACTCTTCATTTTTAATCAAGATCTTACTTTCTTTTTTTCTTTTTTTTTTTTAATTTAGTGTATTGGAGTAAAACAATTAAAATTTCAGATACATAGTTTACATGTTAAATTGCTCAAGTTATTTCTTTAGTTGGTTTAAAGTAATGATAGACAAATAAGTAGATAAAATCTTTGAGCAGGGTTATTATTTTAAAAAAAAATGTAATGATAGTTATGTGATAATAATAACTTATAACTTATTATAATTAATAATAACAACTTGTAATAATAATAACTTTAAAGGACTGTTACAAAATTTATCTTTAGCTTGCTAAGCAAACTTCTATTTTAACTCACAACAACAAGAATGGATACAATGGAGCAATTTTACAAGCCTTAGCAGTTCGAAAAGCTATCAAAGCAACAAGTGATATTAATCCAATTCTATTTATTGATGAATTAATAAATGAAATGAAATCTGTTGAATCTGTTTCCAATGATACAAAAAGGTATGTTTTACAATTTCTTTTTTTTTTTTAAAGAAATCCCTTTTAAAAGTTTGAACAAACCTTTCAGAGCTGTTTTAACTACCCATAAAACTGATGGAGCAGTGTCAATATGCATAAATATGAGTTTAAGTTGCACCTGTTGGTAAGGTCTACTAGTATGTCATAAGAATAAGAGAATTTAGCTGCAACAATCATAACAAGTGCATAAAGGAAGAGACAAATTCTCTCAGTATTTAAAATACTGTGTGGACTTGAGACTGATGCAATGGTGAGAGTATTTCAAGACTGATGCAATGGTTAGAGTATTTTCTAAACAAACTGTAAAAGGTGACCAACAAATTACACTTATAACTAATAGGTTTTGCTAGTTTCTGTAGTTTTTCACAAAATATTTTATTCAAAAGTTTAATTTGATCTCTGAATTATTCAATGTCAGTCATGAGGCTTATATTTTAGGGTTTTTATCCAAAAATATAATTTTACATATATTTGGGTTTTAAGAGATTTTGAATTTTTTTTGGAAAAAGACTTCTTTTTTCTTGCAATCAAAATATAAAACTGATTTATAAGTCCAGTTAGGACAAATTGAATTCACGGCTAGATATTTAATGAATTGTTTTTTCACACTCTTCTGTCTAATTTCAATCTGGAACTGTTGATTCAAATTTTATTTAAATTCATTTGTTCATTCATCCAATACTTGGATAATTAGAAGGTTTGATGTTTGGCAATTATTTTTTATCTTTAGAAATTTGGAATCATTGTATGACTGGACTCGTTCACAAAATTTCTCCTTTACTCACCAACTTCAGAGGATAAAAGAATTGCTAATTGCAAACAATAGAAACAATGAAGATGATATTAAAATTGCAATAGCAGTACTTGGTCGAGATGTTTCAGCTCAGCAAGCTGTGCCGGCTGCATTGTACTCTTTCCTTCGTAATATAAATTTTGGTTTTGAAGAAACTATTTATTATGCAATCTCATTAGGTGGAGATACTGACACCATAGCAGCTATGTGTGGTGCAATAGCCGGTAGTTACTATGGTTTAAAATCTATTCCACAATGTTGGCGTAATGTTTGTGAGTTTTCAAGTGAAATGAACCAATATGCTGATGAGTTTTTTGATTTGCAACAATCAAGATTAAGATAAAACCTTTTTCTAATTGTTTCCTATGCTGTGAATTAAATACTACAAATATTATTACTTATAAATAAAAATTCTTTTTTTAAATAGTTTATACAATATCGATGCTTCAGTGTATCTTACGGTCTATATGTTAATGTTAACTTTATCATTTCTTATTCTTTATGGGGACACTGACTTTAGTTATCTTTTTGACTTTTATTGGTAGAGAACTTTTTTATTGATCATTTCCATTAAAATTAATTTACAACTTTTCAAAAGATGTGATACAAATGTTTGCCAGATTTTCTTAATTTTCTGAAATTTGGTTTCCTTTTTTTAAACTTCTTTTTTTTTTTAACTTTTTAAATCTTTTTCATAATAATAGTTTTTCTCTGTTTTTATAATATATATTTTCATAAAAGTAGACATGTGAGATGGCTTTTCGTGCAGTTTATGTTATTAGTTCTTATGATAAAGATTTGGATGATACGCCAAAGCTTATTTTTAAAAGGTAAGTTTGATATACTTTAAACTCTATTGCAACCTTAAAATGTAAATAAGTTGATAAAATATTGTTTTGTAAGTTTAATTTTCAGCAAGTTTGAAAATTTTTTGCATAAATTTGCTTTTAGAACTTTTCCTGTGATTGAACGTAAACACAAAATTATCCATGGGGATATGTATTCAGAGGTACCAAAAAACTTCACTGCTCTGCTTGTGAGGGAATTAAATAAAGTTCAAGAAGCAAATTCGGTAAATGAGAAGCTTTTTGATTTTTTTAAGAATAACCATCAATTTTATAATCATCTAATTTATCTGAATAAGAACTGTGATCTTTTTATTAGAAAATCAGTGAATCTCACAGTTGCATTTCAAACAAGACCGCTCCAGTGTACAATTTGGTAAAGGAAAATCTATACCCTGTTGTTGCATTTCAAAAAGTAGATAGTTTATTTGTTTGTTGTTTATATAAGTGAACGTTTTATAGTTTTATGGTAGGATGATTAAATTGAAACACACAAATATAAATATTTTGTTTATTTTTATTAAGGATCGTTTTATATACTGTTGCATTGTTAGTGATGAGATGAATGACTGCTTTCCTTCTAGGTGAGGATAGAGAAATGTTTTTTAAAAAGAAGCTTTAATATATTAGGATTAAGACTTTTGTTTTTTATTGTTTCAGTAAAAATTTCAAGAGTTTTGTTTACTTGTTGTTAGTGGTGTATTAATGGCAGTTATTGCACTAGAGGGAATGTCAAGCATAATGGATAATACAATTTTAGCTGAAGTAAGTAAATTAATTATAGTTTTTATTATGATAATTATTTTTATGAAAATGATTTATTAATTAGTTTTGATGACTAAAAACATTCAAGTTTTTTCATTATTTTTATTTTTTATTTACAAAACAGATTTAAGTTATCAAAATGGTAACCAAAAATCAGATGTTATTTAGGTTGAATTTATTCACTTTCTAGGTTCAGCCATTAAATTAATTAGAATTAAGTTCATTTTTTTTAAAAAGTTAAGAACCTATTGGTTTTAAATGATATTTTATTTTTTAAATTGTATTAGTTCTTTAAACTATTTTTGTATTATGTGTTTTCAAAAGTTTTCTTATTAAGAATTATTCAACTTGAAAGCATGAGTTACTTAAATATCTTTTTTTCAATAAATAAAATGCTCATGTATTAAAGGTTGTTCAAGATTTATGGGATGCAATTTTAAATCCTACTTTATTTTATAATATTATTTTAAATGTATAAAATTTTGTATAAATTATTTTGTAATATTATATTAAATTTATAATTTTAAGTTAAATGCAATAGATAAAAACGAATAGTTTTTTACCGCCCAAATCGATAATACTTCTACCTCTTTTTAAGTAGTTTTCTGGTTTCAATTTTAAGATGTTGAAATAACTGATTCAAAGTCTCTTTCAGTTCTATCATGGCCTGCTCTTTACTCTACTTTTAATAAATCAAATGTAGTTAGATAATGTTCACTTGTCTATCTTCAAAAGTTTGCTCTGTTTATGTAATTTCAACCTCGTTTCTGTAATTTTTCTGCACAACAGGACCTGAAAACAAATAAATTTTTGAATTACTATTAGCAGACAGAAAAGATATTTTTAGAGGCCTTCATTAAAAAGTTGAAATTATTTTAGTCATTAGAGGAACAAATCAACAGTCTTCATCGCTATATTTTGGTTGGTTTTCCATTTGGTATTCCTGTTGAATTAAATGTTAACACTGTCTTTGCTTTGCTTTCTACTGTTAAAGGTTCTACTGTGTTGAAATCAAAGGTATGATCTTGCTGAATGCTCTTTTCTACAACAAGGATAGTCAACAAATATTTACTTATGTCATTTAATTTGCTATACACTATTTTATATCTTTTAAACTTTTTTCTAGGCTCCTATTTGGCGCCCAGTCCTTAATAAAGGAAAACAGTGTATTCAATTGACAATTAAAGAAAACATCAAAGCTCTACAGGTTTTCAATATTTAAATTTCAGCAAATGTTTCATTTTTCTTCACTTCACTTTAATTTGCTGTTGCTTATCATTTTGTTCAGTTTTTGATATTGTTTGATTCAGTTTGATAAACAAGAGCTTGCAGATGTTTTTGAGATTTTTGGAACAGTTTTTTGCAAGGTAAAAATGCAAGTAATTTTTATAAAAAATGTAATTGTGCTCATAAGTATGGGAGATCAGGTATTCTTGATAATAGGATTAATTTTTTTTTTTTTTGTTTAATCAAATAAATATCAAACAAATGTTAATAAAATATGGACAAACTTGCACAACTATGTAGAATGTATTATTATATCTAGGAATAGCTATAAATGTAAGGTAGCAACAACTTTCAACAACTTTTCACAAATTCCTTCTAAGTAGTTTTTTTGTTCTTGTTGTTGTTTTTTTAGTAAAAATTTAGTTAAAAAAAAAGTAAGTAAAAAAACAGAACCCACTCATTCTTACTTTAGCAAGAGTAAAAAGATAAAAATCAATCACAACATTTGTTTTTACTCCACAATATAACTAAAGAAGTATTGTTGAATTCATACCAAATGAAAAATTTCAGAGTATCATTTTGAAAGTAAACATATCTTTTACCAAGATCTGGCAAGTTCACATTAGGCTGATTCTGTTAGTACATTAATGAAAAAAAACATTTTTTGTTTTAAAATAAATAATAACTATGTATAATTTAGATATTAAATGTAATTTTATTGAAGATAAAGTTTGTCAGATTTTTTTGTCATCCAATATTGAAGTTTTAAGTTTAAATTTTCATTTGGGTTGATTTGATTAAAAAGGTTATTTACAATCAATCATTCATTACTAACAGGGTTACCTGGTCTCCCCTAAAATTAGTTTTTTTCAGGGAAAAGTCTTATAATTTTCATAATTTAACATAATGGCTAAATCCTAACATAATTTCACCAACGTTATGAAAAAACTACAACTACTAAAACTAATAGTCCTAGAAAAGTAGACCTTAGCATAACCTCATAAAGATCTTTTTAAACAGGCCTTAACTTTAAAGTTATCTTTTATTCATTGGATATTAGTAAAATATTTGTTTTAAACAATTTCCAAGCAAAGAAGCCTTAACAAAATTATTATAGTTCATCATGCTACATCAAACCAATCTTCTCTGGTTTTTTATTTGCTTCAGATTTCTTTAATTTTCAAAAAGTCAATTGTTTGATAAAATATTAATTATAGACAATATGTTTATTTATAGGCTGATTTAGAAGAAGCTCCAGACATAATATTGACCCTACAGTGTCTGCTTAATACTGGTGTGTTAAGTCAAATGTCATTTCACTCTTGTGTGAAACAAGTTGATGAAGTGACTTTTGTTATGGAACGAAATAGGAAAGACGAAGAGCAAGCTGTATCAAGAAAAATAAGATTTTGTCCGCCATATGAAACATTCCCACTATGTCATTATAAAGCTCAATTAAAGGAGTGTCCTGTAAAGGCATCCTTTAAGATGAAGGCAAGTCTTTAATTCTTTTTTTGATTTACTATTACTTAGAGGTCTTTACTATTTTAATTGATTGATCAAACTTTTGATAATTATGCAAACAAAGAAATTGTTAATCTTGTAGTTTCTAATAGAAGTTTAATCAATAAATAATATCCTTTATGTTATTTTCTTCTGAAACGAATGTTTTAACTCATCCTATAAGGCATCAAAAATGATTAAATCAATAGGTTTTGAATCTTTTTCAAAGCACTTGTTCTCTTTGAGTTTGTTTGTTTTTTGTAGGGTTCTCGTGAAAAAGTGGATATTCTTATACAGATATTTCTTGAACCTAGGATGAAAAATAGCTTTGAATTCTTTAATGTAGTGATTCCATTCTTTAATAGGTAAAAGCTTGTTACATTTCCTAAAGTATTTTCATATTAAATGTTCCTTGCTTTAAACTCTTTAATGTTTTTAAAACTCATATACAACTCTATAATAGTAATTATTTACAACTTTTAGGAATTTACTATTTATGTAAATTACATGTATCATTTACAATTTTAATGCATTAGCAAAAAGTGAATGATGATGATGATAGATAGATAGATAGATAGATAGATAATTAAATATTATAGAATAAACTTCAGATTAATCACATTATGCTAATGCATTATATTAGTAAATGCAAAAAATGCAGAAAAAAGAGTTAGTATGATAAGATAACATTCTGCAAATTTAAATGTTCTACTATAGTATTGTAAAAAATTTTAAGAGCAAATGTGTGATATGTAAAAAATGTGTTTTCAATATTTAGAAATTCAAAGTCCTTACTATCATTTTGTATTCTTAACTTAACTTAAAAAAATTTAAAAGGATTACTAGGCTTTTTTAAATTTTTATTTACTTATATTTTACTTACAAACAAGAAGCTGAGATGGTTCAATCAATAATCTAAGTCTTAAATTGTTTGTTAGAGGAGCTATTACAAGTGTGACATTTACCCCCTCATCTTCTACTGTGAATGTGTCAGAAAGCAAATCAGAACTACTCTGGTGTTTAGGTTGTCCATATTTTTAGTTTGATTGTTTTAAATGATGTGTTTTAATCAATATTTATCAAAAATGTAAACATTAATATCAATAATTTGGAATGACATGAAATTTCAGATTTTAATATTTAAAACTGTTAAAAAATTATAGGTTGTTTTTGATTAGGTACAAACATTTTTTTTTTGGTAATCTTCAATTTTATAGGTAACAAATTCACAAGAAGAGGTATTGACTTTGAATCATCAATTGAACTCTCTGTAACTTTCAGTTCTGGAGACTCTCTAATTAAAGATCAATTCTTAGTTAGAGTCAACTCCTATATCAAGGTAATACATTCCTCCTTATTTTGTCTAAGTGTGACAGTGCATAATCCTGTGTTTAAAATGATAAAATTGATATATAAATGCAGTGGTGTGAATATTATAAGAATCATTACATTAAAAAGCACATAATAAGAGGTTTATTGCAAATTGATTATTAAGTAGATTTTGCTGCTCAAATCTAATATTTTGTTGATGCGCTTTTTGCTTAAGTTAACTGTTCAACACGTTTTGGCCAAATATAAATTTTGGGCATATTTCCTTGATTTCAGCATCATGTTCCCACATTGTGTCTCAATAAGAGTGACTTTGCTTGTTGGCTTATTGTAGGCAAACCTCCGTTTGACAATCATCCACAAGTTTTCAATTGGGTTCACATCAGGTGAATTATCTGGACATGGAAGAACAGAAATTCTTCAATAAGGCAGTCACTAACTTGGCCATATGAAAAATACAACCTCCATCTGGAAAGTGATTTGGAATGTCTGGTAATTATATTTGATTCAGAACATTTATGTACTTGTATTGATTCATTTTGCCCTCAACAATGTGAAGCCGCCGAACACCACTTACTGACATCATGGACCACACCATTATTGAAACTGGATGTTTACCAGTCTTGACCAGGGATTGTGATGAGAACTCTTCTCCCTGACAGTGACAAATGTATCAGCATTTGTCATCCAGAATCTCAAAAACCAATTCATCACTAAAACACACCTTGAAATAAAAAGAATCCCCAATAAGTAAAATAATCATATACAATATACATTAAAAAAAATTATTAGAAATAATTGTCAATTTAGCTTATTTAAGATCAAGGCTTTAAATAATTTGCAAAGTGTAAAAGTTCAATAAAAAATATACAACAGACTAGCTATAAGCAGAAAAAGGTAACAGACTAATTCAATTTAATTTGCTCCAATTAACAGGAGTCCAACTTCTGATGATCCTTTGCCCACTGAAGATGCCTGAATTTTTGTTTATTCTTTAGCAGCTTTTTCCTTGGTCTGTGAGCAAAAAAACCTGACAAATAAAACATGCACAAAAATATTGTCATAAGCCTGGTTTATTATAAGTATACTGTCCCACAATTATAAAAACCTGAAAAATAATCATAAGATGCGTTAAAATAGTCATCTTAAATCTGTCTTTTGCATAAAAGTTAGATAAAAAGATCAACTTACCTCAAAATTACTTAAGTTTTAATAAAGTGGTTAAAATCTCAATTCTTTTTCACTTTTCTTTCTGAAAGTAAATAATAATAATTATGTAGAAAAATAAACATCTTTTTGACTTTGTCTAAATTAAAAAATTAAAAGCATATGGCTTAATCTAAGAAATCACTAAAATTTGGAGTTGATTCTAATATTTTTTACACCACTGTATATATATTAAAAAAATTTCCGCTCATTATATATAAATATAGTGAGCAGAAACTCTCTCTATTGGTTTTGATAGAACTTTGGGCTGAAATTGAAACTGAAAAATCTGTTTCAACAACATTCTATTTGTTTGGTTTCAGACAAAATTTTGGTTCAAACTATTACCGTAATGAACCGAAGTTTTTCTAAGGAGATTTTTTTTAAGTTTAGATAACTTGTTTTTAATTTAGTGTGGCATCATGATGGTTTCCTGTTAAATTGGTGTTTTAATTATTTAGGAGCATAATCAGTTTTTAATTATAACTAATGCAGCAATTTTAAATAAAACCACATTACATAATTTGATTCAGTTTTATATTAGTCAACTTCAAATATTAATATGTCTTCACATGTTCTATTTTTTATTCAATTATGTTACACACTGACCGTTTGATCGTTTAAATACCATGTATCCCATAGATTGCTACAAAAGTAAGTCATTTTTATTTTTCCAAATATTTAATCAAACAAATTTAAATGATAAAATAGAACTGCGGTCGCACTGATATGCAAAATTTAGTAGTTTATATGAAAACCCCAACCAACAAAAAAGATAAAATATGCTCGGTTCACCAGAAATATATATATTTGCACAGGTTTAGTTTTTGTAGTAACTTATGGGACACACTGTATTTGTAAAATAGTTATTTCATTTTATTCTGGTTTTAATTTGGTTTTCAAGTTTCAGCCTGTTTTGGTTTCGGTTTCACTCAAAATTTGGTTACACTTTTGGTTACAGTTTTACTGAAACAAAATTTTGGTACTTTCGGTTTCGGCTGAAATTTCGGTTGTTCACAATATAAATGTTACTTTTAGATCTGCTTCAAAACTCGGGATTTTACTTATAGCGGTTTAAGCTTAGAGGGAAAATCAGTAGAAATCGATCCGAGCACAAAGGCAAAAATATATACTTGTAAGTGATGTTTGATGTATTGTTATTTTTTACAGCAGATTTTCAAGGTTTTCTACTTATCTGGAGTTAAGTATAATATTGGCTGAACATGATGAAATTCAGCACCCTTTAATTGTTAATTGTTCAAAAACTGCTTAGCAAATTTATGTAATTTTTTACACAATGAAGCTAACTAAATAATTTTATTCAATTTTTTTTTAAATCTTTAATTTGGACACTTAAAAACCGAAAATTCTTGTCGGTACTTGATATCATGTTGTGGATCTTGCTTTGAGTTACTTTTTTTGAAGCTGATATTCACTTTTTCTTAAAATCTTCTTCATCTGGAGCTAATTTCTTGTTTTTCAATAGGATCCCGTTTGTAAATGACTAATAATTTTCAATAACTTGCTGCTCAGGACAGTTTGGAGGATTTGCTTCCTTAGATACCAATTCGATGTCATTTTGTTCACACCATTCTAGAGACTTCTTGAAATAGTGGATTGTAGCCAGATTAGGCCAAAATATTGTGGGTATATTGTGCTTTTTAATCAATAGCAAAAGAAGATTCTTTAAAGATTCTTCTAAATAAAAATCCAAGCTCAAAGTCTTATGAGCAATGTATGGTGCACTTTTAAAACCACAGGGCAGATTGCTTGCATACAAGGAACTTGGGAACAAATTTTTTAGCTTGAATATATTTGAACTTGTTGGTGACATATCTACCTTTTGACAGATAAAAATATTGCTGGCCTGGCAACAATAAAAATATCTTTTTCCAATAGGTTTTATTGTCTAAAAGTTTATATAGCTTTTTCGAACAATGGCTTTAATTTCTTTAATGGATTGCTTGGGAATTTTTTTTTTTTATGATATGCTTTATATTCTTCAGGTTTAAGTACTTTTCCTATCAAAGCTTGGCTGCATTTAAATTTAACATCTCTCTGTGACTGACATGGATTTGCCTTTTTTGAGTGAATGATTGATTTGTTTTTATATTTATCTTATTTATATAAATCCTTTTTTCCACTTCTTGCTTTTCTTTCAGTACATCGAATCGCTTTATAGCTCTGTAAAATAAATTCAACTAAAGATTGAACTACATGGGCCAATTTTGAAGTGGTAATTTGTGATAATGAAGAATTTTGAAAAAAACTTTTTCTTGATTTAATATTTGTTTACTGATTTTAACCCGATATTACTGATAACCAATACTTAACACCAATACAATCAAACAACACATTAGCTGCCTTCTGCAAGAAAATCATATACTCTAGTAGTTTCTAAGTACTTAACTGTTAAAGGGTGGTGAATTTCATTGTGTTCAACCGATATTTGTTGCTATTACTTATTTAACTATTATAACATCATTAAAACACATAAATATTATTAGTATTATTACATTTCAGCGTCTGAATTTGAGAGTCAAGAGTTTAAAGTTTGGAATTCCTTTGGGGATGTAACTGATGCCTCATTTTCATAATGTTGTACCATGTTAATCTGTTCGTTTGATCTACTTATAAAGTTTGTTAAATTCATTTTAAAACCAAAAAAGAACTCAGTTGATCTGTTTCTTAAAATGGCTGCGATGAAAACAATTTTTTATATCTTTTTGATGTGCTCTAGTTGATTGATCATCTTTTCTACTTTCTTTGAGTAAATTACATTCAAAAATCTTGATATTATTTTGTAAACATTTGTTTATACAACTATATGAATATAGATATAACTTTATCCTTATTTCGTGTTATTCTTTATGTTAACGATAGTTTTAAATTTTTTCTCGTTTTATGACATCTGTTATCTATGTATCTCCTACATATATGTATCTCCTACATGTAATAAGCCTGCATGTATCTGCTGCATGTTAATTCGTAACTAACTCCGGGGATCTTTTGTTTATTAGTTTCTCTCATTGAAAACGCTTTTTGAACGTTTAACATCGAGTTATCTTTTTTCAGAAGACAGTAGCACAATGGTCCAGAATCAGTTTTTTTTTTTTCTGTGAAAGTCTTCATTCATTGGCCTATCACGTTAAAGACATTTAGATTTATCAACAAAACTATATTGTTACTTGGTGAAAGTTGTCAACCACATCTAATTGATATCCATAATACTAAAATATGTTAATATAATATTTTTTCTAGATAATTGTTTTGGTAAAAATCAAAACAAAAAGTCTATAAAAGAAAGGCCTCTATTCCTCAGGGTGGTCTCTCGGAGATTCTTCTCAGAATAAGCAAAACTCTCTCGGAGATTCTTCTCAGATAAGCAATAAATAAGTCGGAACTGCAAAGAACCCTCAATTATTAAGCGTGATTAATAAGCTTGCGCCTGATTAAATTACGCTTAAATGAAAAAAGTAAAAAGCATTTCAAAAGTTAAAAATCAAACAAACCAAAATAAGAAAACACAAAACTGTTGAAAATCAAGAAAAAAATTCAACTGCAGTCAATAAAAAAAAAAATCTAAGTATGAAAAGTTTTTACCTAAAGATTTTACATTTGTTAAGATTATACTTTCTTATGTAAGTTTAGTAATATACTGATAATTAGTAGAGTTCACATTATTTTCCTTCTTAGATAATATACTTATATATATATATATACTCATTACACATACACTTCCTTATTGATTTTTTTTTTTTATGCAACTCACTTAGATTTTTTCACTTCTTTACTATTTTTTTAAAAGTTATTTTTGGTAGTGAAACAACTTTATGGCATATACCCTAAATTCGTATATTTTTCGTTCAAGTTTTAAATTAAACGATGTTGAAATCCTTTAAACTTACAAAAAAAAACAAAAAAAAATTATTTAAACGATTTATGAAAGCCGTAAAAAGTTGTAACTTTATTTTTTGTTCGACTTTGAAAACCTTTAAAAGTTGTTAAAACTTAATTAAAACAATGTTGAGAGCCACAAAAAGTTGTAAATCAAAATTTTACGATTGTACACTGTGTCACGAAATGACTATTAATTCGAACCTCTTGTCCCGAGAAAACCCTTTGGAGGTTTGAGAGTACACATGTGTAGAATTACACTAGAGTTGGTTTTGAAATCTTTCATCATTGTCCGAGAAAGAAAAATCAGTTTAAAGTTTCTAATTTTATGCTTATTTAATAAGGTCAATAAACTAAGAGTTTTTTTTTCTTTCTCAAAAAAACTGTCTATTTTGGTTATTTGTTTTACAAATAGTACATACAAAATATTTTAGCAAAAAAATAATTAACTAAAAAATTCCGGGAAAAACCTGCAAACAGTTTAGAAACCGTTTTAAAAGAACAAGGTGTGCGTCATTTTTCAAAATGCCTAACCAAGCAAAATCTCATGAAGACAACAGGAAAACTGTCTGTTTTCTCTGTATGAACAAAGCTAACAGGCAGCTGACTGATTTTATGATTAAACGCAGTCAAGAAATTTTGGGCCAAAGAATCAACTTTGAAGACCAAAGAGTACCAATTGGAATCTGTGAAAACTGTCGAGTAAGTCTCAGAAGAAAAAGTGAAGGGAGAGATGTCCAACTTCCTTCCTTGCCAGACTATCAAAACATAAAGATCCGTCCTGCAACAAGAGAATCAGCATGTGATTGCTTGATTTGTAGTGTGGGAAAAGCAAAATTAAGAAGCCCTCAGATAAGTGGAGCAACAAACACTGCCAGTCAGCTTATAGAACAGCCAATTGTTGAGAAAAGATGTTCAGCATGCTTTTCATTGATAGGAAGAGGCATCCCTCATGTCTGTACTAAAGCAATGTTACGACAGAACTTACTCGAAGTTGCAGAAAAGGACAAAAAAGCAGCAGAAAGAGTGGCTGTTTCTGTAATTGCCAACAAAGTTCCTTCCCCCCATGGCACTGTCCGTCTCAATCAAGGAGTAGGAAGACCCTTTCCAGTAACTCCAGGTAAAAACTGTACTTTTTAAACAAAAAAAACTTTTGTCAAAGGGCATAGCAATAAAATATACACTATGAATTTCGGAAATGATACAATGGTAACTTTCTGTGATTTTTTGCAGGTCCATCGCGACAAAGAGAATTATTTCCTTCATCTACACCCACCTTGACTGCACAACATCTAGTACAAGTTCAAAACCAGATTGGTCTTTCAAATAGAGGAATGAATATGCTTGCTTCAACTCTAAACAAAGTAGTTCCACAGCGTGTTGTGGAGAAAAATTTCAGAGAAAAGTTTGAATCTCTTGGAAAGCAACTTTCTGACCTCTTTGTCACCTCAGAAATTACTGATACATCCAAAAGCACTAGCCAAGAGTCTAAACATTTATTGGTGTATTGCAATGAAATGGAGTCATTAAGAAACACTGTTGCTGAAGTCAGAGGCCCTCAGTCAGACCAGCTTATTAAAGTGGGGATAGATGGTGGAGGCGGGTTCGTGAAAGTTTCTTTTGGTATTATGAGCTTAGAAACACCAGATACTTCTCCTCCATCAAAGAAATCTCTCTTTAAAAATTTCAAAGACTAAGGAGTGAAGCGTCAAGTTTTGGTGGACATTGCAGAAAATGTCTCTGAAAACTATGAAAATGTCAAACAAATCCTGGATAAACTGTGTTTAGAGAGAATGTCTTTTGTGTTGTCATGCGACATGAAGCTTGCTAACATAATTTGTGGCTTGCAATCTCATTCTAGTGCATACCCTTGCACCTGGTGTGACATTGAGTCAAAGAATCTTCATCACAGTGGTGAGCTTCGAACATTTGGCTCCATTCGTTCTGATTTTGAAGGCTTCCAAGCAGCCGGTGCCCAAACAAAAAAGGCAAGGGACTTTCAAAATTGTTCACCAGCCAATAATAAGACTTTCTGATGATACTCTTGTCCTAGATTTTATTCCTCCTATGGAACTTTACCTTCTTATTGGTGTTGTGAACCACCTCTTTAAGAACCTCTGTCAGGTTTGGCAAAATGCAGATGAGTGGCCAAAGATGATCAACATTCAACAACAACCTTTTCATGGAGGACAATTTGCTGGCAATGAGTGTAGAAAGCTTTTGAGAAATGTTGACTCACTTCAACAACTTGCAGAGAAGCATGCTTGCTCTTTGGCATTTCCATTTATTGAAACCCTCAGAAAATTTGATGCTGTTGTTCATGCCTGCTTTGGGAATACACTCCAACAGAACTACTGTGAGCTTATTGAAGAGTTTAAAGCTTCCTATCTCAACCTTCCAAACACAAGTGTTAACCCCAAAGCACATGCTGTTTTCTTCCATGTGACACAGTTTATTGATCGCCACAATCACTCTCTGGGCATCTTTTCTGAGCAAGCCACAGAGTCACTTCACCACAACTTCAGTCTTCATTGGCAACGTTTCAAGAGGCCAGCCATCCATCGGGATTATCCCAGGAATCTTCGAAACTGTTTGATCGAGTATAACAGTAAACATTTATTTTGATTTCTATTTGTGGAAGAGACATTTACAGTTATTAATTACATATGCTATGTAAGAGTTTAATAAAGGCTTGCTTCTTAATCAATTGAGTAGAATAATTTTGTATAAGTATCTAGAATCATTAATGTTTTTCACAGCTTGAATTTCAAAGCTAAAAGTAGAAAACTGCTTGTCTTTCAAGAATAGTTTGTATGTATTTTTTTTGGTTTTGCTTTGTTTAGAGTTGCAAACACATTGTATGTTGAAGAAATTTATATGTTATAATAGAGAACAAGATTTTTTTAAAGAAAATATTTTTTTGTAAAATTTTTATTCTGAGCAATAAAATTAAAAACTTTAAACTGATTTTTCTTTCTCGGACGATGATGAAAGATTTCAAAACCAACTCTAGTGTTATTCTACACATGTGTACTCTCAAACCTCCAAAGGGTTTTCTCGGGACAAGAGGTTCGAATTAAAAGTCATTTCGTGACACTGTGTGTAAAAATCGTTTAAATTTGTTTACAATATATTTAACGAATTTGAAAACCTTATGGCTTTGTGTGTTATTTAACACGATTTTAATATTGTAAAATATCGAATAAATCACTCGCTGGCTTGGCAGTACTTCCTGAAGGAATACAGGGAGATCAGACCTATGATGTGTGCAAAATCTGCAAGAAGGATCTAAAATGACCTCTGGGTCAATATCGACCTTGTGTGGTCTCCTGTAGTATTACCACAAGGATGAGTACATCGAAATGTGTGAGAATCAAAATTATTGATATAAACGACGGTATCCGAATTTAATTCAATGATAACAAATTAATACGATTTTTTTAAGTCACAGGAATAGAAAAAGGCCTCTAAAAGCAAGAAAAATTCTGTGCTACCCAACACAGAGCATCACTCAACTTTGTGGTGAAATGGAGTTCATGATTTACCTTGCAACAGACAATTAGCTTTTCTCAATGTGTGAATCAATCCCGTTCCAAAGACAGCTCGCCCACTTTTACTCAAGGTTTAAAGTTAAAAATTAATGCCTCCATAGCTCGCTTCAAGTTACCTCTCTTCTACAGAAATCTCCAGATGGCCATGAAGAGCATATTTGACATGGAGCTTCCTCATTGCGGCCTAGTTGCAATCAGCACTGACATCTGGACCACACGCAACAACATTCATTGCAGTAACAACATTCATTGCGGTAACTATTCATAACATCTCCAAGGAGTTTGTTTTCCAAAAGGTGACTGTTGGAGTTGTTTCATTCCCAGGTAAGCATAATGGTAAGACACTTTGCTTAAAAATATTGAGACACTCAAAAAAGTCAAGAAACAAGTTGTTGTGTGTGACCAAGCTTCAAGTATGAAAGCTGCACTGAGGGAGTCATAGGCAATTTCAGATCTTAAAAGCGGTTCAATCACGTGCATTGACCACAAGCTTAACATGGCCCTGGAAAGGACTGTCAAACAGATAGATGTCAAGGCTGCTCTTGTATGTATGTGTTTGCCGTCCTCAGTATATTCTTGTATACAATATAACTCAATAAATCTCCTATTTGTGTGTAATGGTCAGCACTCTTTTATTCATTATATTTATATAAATACAAATAATACTTTCTTACTCTACTTGTAGTGGTCGATACTGTTTTTATCAATTATTCCTCTTTCTGTTCTTTTTTTTTTATATATATACGAATATCTTAAAACGACCAAATCTTCTGGTTATGTCTCTGTCTCTCTGTCTCTCTTTATCTCTCTCTCTATCTTTTTTCAAAATGCAAACTTCTCCTGAACATACTGTTAAGAGATGCTTTAAAAATTTTAGGAGGTGCTTTAAAAATTTAAAGCATAGGTAAAATAATTTTTTTTTTTTAGCCAAAATATCAATTACATAAAAAACACTTGGAATGGTATAAAACAGTTGATAAATGTAAAGCTAAATTAATTTAAAGTTACTCTTCAACTAGCATACTCATCAACAACTAATGCGAAATTAATCCTAAAGCCCAGTCATTTTAATAATTTCTTCACTACGATTGCTTCAGAATTATCTAACGGAATTCTAAATTCTGGATTCAACTTTCAAAAGTCTGAGCAATTTCAACTCTTTTTTTATGCAACAAATGACGAAAGAAGAAGCCCTCAGCAATATAAAATCCACTATCATAGAAGGAAAGAGTGTTGGAACGAACAGTCTTCCAACAAAACCTCTTAAACTGGTATCAGATATTTTATGCAAACCACTAAGTATCATCTTAAATAATTCATTTTGCAAAGGAATATTTCCTGCTGTCTTCAAACAGGTCCAAGTTATTTTGTATCATCGTGATTTGGTTCCAGTCCACAAAAGAGGATCTACGGTTTGCTTCACCAATTATTGTCCGATTTCTCTTCTTTCTAATTTAAGTAAATCCTTTGAAAAAGTTATGCATAATTGTATGACTTCCTAAACCAAAATCAATGCTTATATAAACACAATTTTATAAAAACATGCAACAGCTCACGCTCATATTGAAATTACAGAAAGTATAGGTTGCTCTTGATGATGAAAAATTTTCTTGTGGGGTTTTAATTGATTTACAAAAAGGTTTTGACACCAAAGACCATAACATTCTCATATCAAAGCTTAACTATTATGGTGTACGCGGCATACCCTCGCAAGGGTTTAAATCATACCTTTCCCATCGTCAACAGTTTTTTACTTTAAATAGCACATTCCCAGACATTAAAAGCATTTGTATTGGTATCCCTCAGGGATCCATATTAGGTCCTCTTCTCATTACTATCTTTATCAATGATCTTTATCTTTCTATCAAACATTCAAATATGTCATCATTTTGCTGATGATAATAATCTTCAATTAATAACAAACTCTCTCAAAAAACTAAATAAATACGTTAATCAGGATATGGCCAGTCCGTGGTTCATTGAGATTTTGATTTGAGCAAGCAAAATCTCAATGAACCACGGTCAACAAAGAGCTCTACATGGCCCAGCTACACCACGTAAAGGAGGCTGTTCAACTGAAAAGACCCCATCGACATTCAACTGAAAAGACCCCAAGGCCAAAAAATACTCCTTCATAACAATGCCAAGCCCCATGTTTTACAAATCGTCAAAGCCACACTCCAAGAGTTCGAATGGGAGGTCCTTCAGCATCCGCCGTATATTTCGGACCTTACACCCAAGAATTGCCATCTTTTCCGTTTACTGTCGATTCATATTGGGGCGTTAGCTTCGACAATGAAGAGGTCCTTAAAAACCAGCCCAACAACCTCTTCGATACCAGACCGGCCGATATTTGGCGGAACAGCATCGACAAATTTGTCTAAAGGTGGGAGGAGGCAGTAAACAACAACGGCGAAAACTGTTTAAAAAGTCTTTGATAAAAACGCAGCGAACTTATTCCTCAACTAAATATATATATACATACAATTTTCTAACAGATGAGATGTTAGTTACTTTTGACCTAGTCCGTTGTTTATTTAATTCTTTACGCCAATGTTTTGCAACATTTTAAATTCTTTTTTTTAGAAGAGAAAATGCCTATTGGCGGGAATTGAAAGTGTATATTTAAATGCTATACATGCGACTAGCGATGATTTATTTTTTGTTTTGTTTACTTTATTTTTCTTTATCTTAATAAAAACATTCCAAAGATTTGTACATAGTAATTTGATACGAAATCGACAATCTTGCATGTATGTGAACATATTTTTGATGTCGCGTTATGTTCAACTTGACTGTGTGAAAAATAATCGTTGGCGGAAATATTTCATGCTCAAAGTTTCGTCAATCTTAATTCATGAAGTATTTTAATATACAGACTGAAAATTTTTATTTATATTTTTATTTTGAATTTTAATAAAGAGTTTTTTTTATCTTTTTTCTTTATTAAAATAATTTTTTTGATAGTTTTAATTTTTATATAAAAATATATAGCAAGTTAAAAACTTTAAATCTTGTGTCTGTAAAATTGTGATAGTAAAAAGTTCGTCACAAATAGTTTTAAACGTAATATCGATCCTTCCCTTCCGCAAACCCTGTTTAAAAATACACAAGGACTGTTGCTGAAGAGCTCATTATCTGTATGTTGAATATATTTTATCAGCACGGTGTAATTTAATGTTTCATTAATGAATATGTATATATACTTGTGTTAGAATTGATTTGATACGTTGCAGAACACTAGTTACTCATAAAACTGTTTGTTTATAAGATTTACATCTTTGCTTTTTTTAAAGTGCGCTTGTGTTTACATTGGTTAGGGCTATTGTACTTTATTTATGTCAAGCTTCTTTATTAAGCCGGGCTCATTTTTACAAATGTTTTTTTGATAAGGTGCTTTTATCCACTAGAAATAAAATGCTTTGTAATAATTTCGAAGTTTTATGTTCTCTACATTCTTATAAATTTAATGCAATGTTAATTACAAATCAAAACAACTCATGCAGTGAGATGCAAATATTAAACACCCTGAATCAATAGTAATGCCTGTACATTTTTTTCATTAAATCTTGTAAGTTTGTTTCATTATATCTTTACTGATTACTAACATAATGTTAAAGAACTTTGTATTATTTAATCATGTTGTGTGCATGCATTCTGAAATGGCAGAGCATTGTTTTACCAAGATTTTTGTGTTTTGCTTGTTTATATATACCATTATATATATACAGAAAATTATATCTAATACTTTTCATGATATATTTCTTCGCTTAACAAGCAACTATTTGATTTTATTTTTTTCTTTTAAAGAAAAAAAAATCCAACCTCTGAAATAAGTCAAATAAAATGTAGTAGTAAACTATGTTCATATAAACTTAAATTATTTTAGTTAAAACTATATAAAAATTAGTTTGAAGAAAAAGAACTTCAAGATTTGGAATTTTATGCCATTACACAATGCCTGCCTCTACTAAAGGTGGAAGCAAACAGGTGCGTTATTTTACATCAAATTAACTTTGGTACAGAAATTTACTTACTTTTCTAAAATTAAAATTGTTGCATACTTCATAAACCTTTATGTAAGCTAATTGAGTTTATTAATTACAAGTATTTTGCTTTCCCTTAGCTCTCATGAAGTTTTACAGTTATCAGACTTGATAATAAACTGTTGATATATATCTAAGTATACAATAACCTGCATATACATATATTCAATGTATTTTTGATTAAATTATATTGAATTTATCTGTTTGTTTTTTTTTTTTTGTTTTGTTTTTTTTTGTTTTTTGATTTTTTTAATAAAAAAAAAAGGGTATGATTGTGTCTATTTTTTTTCATACCAAACAGATGGACCTTTTTGCATTTTTATTGTGACCGTCATAACTATTAAGTCATTTTTGAACATAAGACTTAATAATAACCTTCAAGACATTCAGCGCAAAACATGTCTATAAGTACTTAGTTATTGTTAACAGTACTCAATAAAATATATTGGAAATGGACTCATCCAAGTATAACAAATTCAATGAGCTATTATTAATTCATAAGACCATTTTGATTTAAAAACAAGTTTTATTTATTGAAATACCAATTGAGTGTAAATAACTAAAAAGATTATTTGAATTTAATCTAAATAATAAATTATCAAAGTTTGATACTTTTTCTTGCTGAATGTTGTTGGAAGTTTACAGTTGAATTTTAAGAATAGTTGGGGTGGAAAATATTTCTACTCAGGTTACATAACTGAATTTAACTAATTGAGAATTGTTCCTGACTACTATATAAAAATTTAAATTTATAAAACTGCTTTAGCCTTTATTTAATTGCTATGATGAAAATATTGCCAATTGGAATTCAATAACATAAAATGGTTACAAGATCTAAAAATTAAAGATTTTGAACTTAAAAAACTCTTAAATCTCTTTTTAAAATATTTGAATTCATTTTTATTATGATATTAAAAAAAAAAGATTTTATAAATAAAATACCGAACCAAATGTAACTTTTATTAAATTTAGCAAATTTCAATATTTTTAAAGTATTTTTAAACAAAATTCTCAAAAACAGATATAATAAGTTAAAGACATGATACAAACAATCCAATTGCTATGCATGATTTATAATAAATACCTTTGTAGCTTTCTGGAAGTAAAATGTTCATATATATTTGATGTGTCCTCTTCAAGTTTACACTTTGGAAGTAGGGGGAAAAAAATTTTTTTTATAGTTGCTGAATGCTAGTTTAGTGTTAAAAACTAGTTCTACTAGTAAACCTTCTGTTGAAAATGATAGCAATCTAAGTTTTGGGAGAGTAATTCAGGTAACTTATGGCTAATAACTATTGTTAGTCATTTTCACAAATATATTTAAACGTCTAGTCATAGCAAAAAGATAAAAAAAGTAACTGCTGATTGGTAGAAAACAGTGAATAATCAGTCATAGTCTTTACTTATCAGTCATACTCTTTACTGACCTTTTTCAGTTATCTGTGCTTATACAATTAATTGCTGATTATTTTATATCCCTACCAGTCAAACAATTATAGTTTATGTCAATTACTTGCACATTAGAAATTACCTTAAAAATGCATATATGATTAATTGCTGTGTGTTACTATCTGCAAACAATTTAAAAAAAAAATCAATCATGATAAAAATATATAACTTATTTAAGTTAATGATTACATTTATGAAAGAAAGGAGGAGGGGGGGCCATGAATATTTTTTGTATATTTTGGTTGAGCTGTAAGGTTTTAACACATTTATGAAGATATGCACTAAAAAACTAAATGTCACTAGGAGTATCTGAATATAATTCAGATTTTTCTTACTAATAGAAATAAAAAAATGATCAATATTATAGATTTTATTTTATGTACTAACGACTAAATACTTTGGTAGTTTGTTATGCATTCAAACTGTCTCTTAGCAAGAGGAGTTTTTATTTGAATGATTTCATTCTTTGCTGAAAGAAAATCAATCCAATCTCACAAAAATCATTTCAAGTCTTATGATTTTCTTCTGTGATAAAACAATTTTTCTGACTTAATTGTTGGTATTGTCTTTATCTTGGACCTGCTAGATAATGGATTCTTTTACATTGTAAACTGCTGATGCTGTAGTTGCATAAAATAATTTCTGAAATCTTCAATAATGTCTGATAGTATTTCTTCCAAAACTGCAATTTAAGAAAAAAAAAGAGTTCTATTAAAAATACAAAACACGATTGGAGTTGATACAATTTATTGTTTGTTTTTGCAATCTGTTATTTTTTCCATATTCGTCAATAAATGTTTAAGTATTTGTATCTCTGTAAAAATAACTGGGATTCTAGCTTTTATGATCTTTATAGTTGCTTTTTTATATCTTTCTCAGAGAGGAAGAGGTCTATAATAATTTGTAATCTAGTTCAAAGGATATTTGGCTTTTCATTCAATTGAACATAAAAACTAAAGCAAGTAATTGTTCACAATAAATCTAAGAAATCTGTCTATAGTTATTGCTGTCAAAGAATCATGAATTAAATGTTTTTTAAAATTCATCTTAGTTTTCTTTTTAGACTATTTGGTGTCTTTCAAACTTCTTTTTTTTTTAGTTTTGTTATCTGCATACCTTCATTACATTAATACTGGATATTTTCAATTCTTTGTAATACTGCATATTTTCATGATACTAAATTTGACTTAAATGTTTCAGGTTGAAGATGGGTGGGAGATTTGCTTAGTTACCCTTGAAAAGGTGAGCTTTCTTCTAATCTTAAAAAATCTGTAATAAACAAATAAATTTGAGCATAGTAATTTTATTTATTTGACCTACAAAAACAAGTTTATGTTTTTGCTGAAATTCTTGTTTTGATCAGATGTTTTTTAAATTGTTTGACCATTGGCTAGTCATTTGATTGGGTCAGTTGTGTAAAAATGAAAATTCTCACCTAGATTTGCTAGTTAACTAATTTTAATGTAAATTTCTTGTTATAGACAAGTGCTAAACAAGGCTTTGGTATTGCCATATCAGGAGGGCTTGACAACCCTCACTTCAAAACTGGAGATACCTCAATAATTGTTTCTGATATTGTTCAAGGAAGTCCTGCTGATGGAAAACTTAAGTATATTTTATTTATGATAATTAGACTATTTGATGATTAGAGGTTATTTATGGTATGGCTGCAATAAGATAAGATATTTATAAATAAAGCTTAGTTATGCATCTTAGAAAATTATTGTTGTTTTTTTTTGGTTCAGATAAAAAAAATTTAAAAAAGATAAATAAAATACAACAGATAATAAATTTAAAAAAAAAAAAACATTTTCTCATGACCGTTTTATTGATGTAACATTTTTATAGATCATTTTCTTGTTTCAATTATTCTTAATTCTTGAGTGAAAAAGTATACTACTAAACAATGCAACCTCAATTAATTTTAAGTGTGCAATATCTGATGTAACACACTTCTTTTATGTGGAAAATTTTAAATTAGCGTTGATTATTTGATGTTTTGTTGCAAAGATATTGTTTTGTTTTAAAGAGTCGGTGACATATTATTGTCAGTAAATGAAAGAAATGTTGATGGCCATTCCCATATTGATGCTGTTGAAGCACTTAAAGCAGCTGGCATGCAAGCCAGGATGGTAGGGTTAACTGTTTAAACTTTTAAAGTATTCAAAAATCTTACACTTATAGCCTTTGAATATAAAAGTATTCAAAAGACAATATTTTTAGTGTTTTGTTGTTGTTGTTGTTGTTTAGGAAGTAAAAAGACCATCTGCTAATCCTCCAAAAGCTAAGAAGGTTGAAAACCTAAATGATAGCAAAATCAATGGTTCTAAAGAAACAGATTCTGAACGAGGTAGATCCCGTAAAAAGCCTAAAGAAATGGAACAAGAAGTTAGTGATAGAAAAAAACACCATAGCAGTAGTCATAAAGAGGGAGAGCAGGATGGTGAAAAACCTCATAGACATCGAAGTAAAAGTAGGGAGAAAGGTGATGAAGAAGGTGAAAAGTCAAGTAGAAGTCACAGCAAAAGTCGTGAAGATAATGCAGAAGGAGAGAAGTCTGAAAGGTCTCATAGGAGTAGGAGTAAAAATCGAGAAGATAATGCGGATGGTGAAAAATCACATAGGAGTAGAAGCAGTAATCGTGAAGATAATGCTGAAGGAGAGAAGTCTGGGAAGTCACATAGGAGTAGGAGTAAAAATCGAGAAGATAATGAAGAAGGAGAAAAGACTGAAAAGTCACATAGGAGTAGAAGCAGAAATCGAGAAGACAATGCAGAGGGAGAGAAGATTGAAAAGTCGCATAGGAGTAGAAGCAGAAATCGAGAAGACAATGCAGAGGGAGAGAAGACTGAAAAGTCGCATAGGAGTAGAAGCAGAAATCGAGAAGACAATGCAGAGGGAGAGAAGACTGAAAAGTTACATAGGAGTAGAAGCAGAAATCGAGAAGATAATGCGGAGGGAGAGAAGACAGAAAGCTCTCGTAAAAGTAAGACGCCTACAGATGGAGTAGATGGAGAAAAGAATGATAAGCATAGAAGTCGAAGTAAAACTCGAGAAGATGGTGCAGAAGGAGAAAAACCAAGAAGTAGAAGTACTCAAAGAAAACCAGTCGAAGATGCAGATAAACTAAATTCTAGCAAACCTAAAGAAGAAAATTCTGATAATCAAAAAGTTTCTAGCCGTAGTCGTAGCAAATCACGCAGTCGAGATGATTTAACTCGCTCCAAAAGTAAGGAATCATTACATAGAAGTAAAAGTAAAGATGCTTTAAATGCTGTAGAGACAGTTACAGTGGTTTTAAACCGTGGAGATCAAGGGTATGGCTTTTCACTTGGTCAACAGATATTTGTTAAAGACTTAGCCAAAGATAGTCCTGCTGCAAAAGCCAAAAATTTGGAAAAGGGGGATATTGTGCGCGAGGTAGAATATTTTGATAGTTCTTATTTATATGTGATTTTAAAAGTTGTTTATTTTGTGTTAAATGTTAATAGAAATTTAAAAATAATTTCATTTACTGATAATGCTACTTTTAGATTAATGGAACACCTTTGGATAATTTAAAAATTTCAGAATGCATTGAATTAATAAGAGGAGCTACTGAAACTCTAACCTTGACCATTGTTAAAAAACCAAAAGTTGAACCTCAGTTACCAGTAGAAAAACCTAAATCCTTGGAAGTAGGTGATGAGAAAGTTAAATCAAAAGAGTTAGCGACTGGTGAAAAACCTAAACCTTCATCAAGAAATGCCCGGCCACAGGAAACCTCTGAAGCACAAGTTAAAACTAAAGGTTAGTATAACATTTCTTTCTCTTCAACAAGATTTCAGTATTTTATTTTAAGTACATATCTTTTAAGAAGAAAAAATTTTTTTCTATTGGTGGTGTTTTGTTAGTCAAAAAGATTTTTTTTTTTTTAATTATTTAGCTGAAAAAGTTCAAAAGGAATCTGACCAAAAGTTATTGGGGCCTAAAATCTCACAACCAGATCGCCATTCATCTCCAGTGCCATCAATTGATGATCATAATAACACCAAAGATTCCTGGGCTGATGCTACACCACAAAAGCATTACTCAAGCGCAGCACATCCAAATCAAGAAGTTGAGGATATGAATGCAAAAATTGACCGTTTAAAGGCTAATCGTAAGTTAGAGCGAAGAATGTCTCAGTTGTAAGTGTTTTATTTTCTTTTTTTACTTTGTTACTGTTTGTTTTTATTCTTTAACTATAAAAAAGTTATAAAGCCATTTATTTACATGAGGACATGTTTACTGTCATTTTGCATAGTTATATAGCATATATATTCCTAAACTTGACACTGTTTCATTTTTAAAATTATTGATCTTTTTAATAGGCCAAATGCAAAGGTTATCTCATTTCATAAAACAGGGAGTGTTGGAATACAAGTTGCTGGTGGAAATTCTGTTGGTATTTTTGTTGCTGCTATTCGTCCTGATAGTGCTGCTGCAAAAGAAGGGCTTAAACCAGGAGATCAGATTATTATGGTGTTTAAAATTTTTACTAATTTATTACTCTTTATTGTTGCATAATTGATATTTTTTTAAAGTAAAAAAAAAATACTCTAGCTCAAAGTAAATCTAAGTTAGTTTTTTTTATTACCTAAAAAAAATCATACTTGATCATTTATATTTCTTAACCATAAATCTATTTAGTTATCTAAATTAACTAGGTCAACATAATTTTGTTTATTAGGATTCTGGTTTAAAAAAAATTTGAAGTTTTATAAAATCAAAATATTGAGTATTGACCTAATTGGAAATGTACTATTAGAGGGTGTGTAGAATTTTTGACTTTAAAGCTTCATATTTATAGACAGGAAAAAAACTTTTGTTTTTCTGCTATTTAAGCAAATAATTGCATACAAAAGTAGCAGGATTTTCTCTTAAAGTTAATTTGCTTTTAAACATTTTTTTGAATTTAAAATCCTTTAAAACAATGCAGAAATGAAGGAGCAAGCTAAAATCAAAGATAAAAAAAGTCCGCTGCTAGACTCTCTTCACAGTAAGCTTTCTACCTAAGAGTAGGATTTAGTATATTAGAAGATTTTTTGGAAAACTTAACCTTTTCAATGAACTTGCTTAAGCTAAAGTTATACTGAAATATATCATGAGGTGTAAAGTGATTGTATCATTAAATTATTACATTTTTGGATCATAAGGTAGTATCGTTAGTTGATCATATTCTTAAGTGGAACTGTGATTCTTTAACTGAGAACTGTGAAACTCTGAAAAATGGTAGATCCTGGAATCTGCTTCAATTAGACACCATTCTAGGTGCTGGACAAAAATATCAAGCAATCTTGTGTAAACTCAAAATATTAATAAAAGCAAATTAGGTATAAAGGATAGTGAAATTTTCATCATGAAATTTTAACTAATACTCTATTTGTAGCTTTTTATAATGATTATGCTTACTTGGTGTTGCATTTTAATATTGTTTACTCCAAAATTGACTGCTTTTGAACCAATCCCCAGACCAATTTGTTTTCAAAATTATTCTGGGGATTGGTTCCAAAATGATTGAAAACATACATTAAATTTTCTTTACTTTTAGTGCAATGAAATTGATTTTGAGGACATAACTCGTGAGGAAGCAGTCCTAATTTTGCTTGCACTACCTGACGATGTGTCCCTTGTTGTAGAAAGCAAGCAGTCAAGTAAGTTGCTGAAATTATTTTTTTAGAAATGTGTTTTTCTTTCATTTAATAATCACTCATTTTATTTTAGCTTTTGATCAAATAAAGAAAGAATTGGGTGATAATTTCTTTATAAGGTATGATTAATGTTAAAATAAATTTTTATTGAACACACTTTGCTCATCTCTAGCTATTTTTTTTTCTGGAATATGTTTTTGATATAACACTTAAATGTTTAGAGTCAACTTTGATCATGCTGAGCGAGCAAATGCAAATGAGTTAACTTTCAGAAAAGGGGAGATTTTTAATGTTCGTGATACAATGTATCAAGGTTTAATTGGGTACTGGCAGGCACAAAGAGTTGGAAAGAATGCACAAATGCTTGAAAGAGGTGTTCTGCCAAATAAATCAAGGTTAACTAGTTTTAAAAATCAAAAAGCATACAAATACTAATGTTCTTAGGTTGTTTTTATTGATTTTTAAATTTAAATTATTTTATTCTTTCAGGGCAGAGCAACTTGCTATTGCACAGAAGATGGAAGATAGACAAGCATTAACACCTACTAAATCAAAGTTAAAAAGAAAGAACTCAATTAGTGGCACTCTAAAAAAACAAAAATTTGTTTCACAGGATCGCTTAGATGAGTCATCTTTCAGTAAGTTCTTTTTTATATATTTAAAATGTTTTCAGTTAAAATGTATGTCTTCATAAGCTAAGGTAAAAACTATTGTTGGTTATTAGCATCAACCAAATGAATTTTAGGTTTAGTGTGTTCTATCAGGCATTATGTCAGAGTGATTATCACCTAAGAGTTTAAATCTTTATTAAAGCTAAAAAAAAATTCCAAACTATTAATAAAATTCACTATGTTAATTGAATTTAATGGTACTGAAGTTGCAATCAAATAATATTTGATTCTCTAAAAATTCAATCATATGTGGTTCTGATGTTACTTGAAATTATTTCTGAGATGGGAGGGACAGTGTTTTAATTAAATTTTAAAAATTACACAGTTTAATATTTTATGAACAAAATTGTTTCTTAACCTATGATTTTTTCATATTTTTATTTTTTGTGGGCCAAAAAATTGTTTGGCTAGATTTTTCATTTAATCAACTCGCATCTTAAAAAATTCATTTTTGCTATTTTCCCCAAGTAGATTTTTAAATTTTTGTTAGTTTACATAGGTTTTAATAAAATTATCTTTTTACTTTTTGCTTCAATCAAAACATTATTATAAGATCAATAAACCAAAGTTTTGTTTTCCTGCATTTACTTATTTACTAACAAAAAACTTTGTATGATAGAATTTGTAAGTAAGTTTGATTAATTTGTGCAGTGTACAACAAGTAAAAAAAAAAAATTATTCCTTCCCTGATACCCAAATCATGTAAATAGTACTCTCATTTTTGTTATTTTGAAGAGCAGGGATAAAAGTAAATCAACTATTTTTTTGTGTAAATAGTTGATTTACTTTTAAATCCTCCTAACTTAAAACTCCTTGGCATTAAGCTTTTATTCTAAAAGTTTAACTAGAATACAACTAGTGATGGGCTAGTCTAACTAAAAATAAATCTCTAATTGATGTTTACTAGTCTTGAGCTAGTTATTAATCTCTAACTTCTAAGCAAATTATGGTTTAGTAAACTAATCTGCTAATTGCTGAATAAAAAAATAAATCATAAAATATTTATATATTAATTGATATTAATGATTTTGATTAATTGATATAAGTTTTTATATCAATTAATCAAAAACAATTCTCTGTATTAAATGTTATTATAATTTTTTGATTTCAAGAACAACTGTCCTTGCTCTTCTCATCAGTTGTTTTTTTTTTTCATTTCTTTCAAAAGATGCTTGGCACTGTACATTTTAAACTGTCTTTAATGGTGTTTACTCAATTTATTACTGTAACCTTAACCTAAGTCACATAGAAATGAATGAGAAACTCACTGTTATACTTAGATGTTTTAGATGCTTCAGATTTGAGAAAAGTACAGCAAAAAGTCAATTGTTTAATTATCTAATTCTCTTAAATGTTTTATTTAACAAAAGTTATTTTGTCATCACTCAGTATTTTATTTTGGTTTTTTGAGTGATTCTTTTTGCTCCTCATATTTTATCCATTGAACTTAATCTTAGGATGTGAAATACTGGCAACAATAAACTCATTCAAAAAGCTCCAGGCAAATCTTTTGCTAATTATGTCGCTAGTTAATAGATCACAATAGGCAGTTTTTTTTTGTTTTTTTTAAGCCAAATAATCTTTTTTAAAGCTGAACTTAAGTTAAATTCTGCTTCCCATGAAGAATATGGGAAGATGTCTTCATGGTAAGCACTGCCAATGATTTGAAATCTCTACTAATTCAGACTGAATTTTTTAAAAATCCTAGCTCATTACATAGAGCATGATGATTATCACTCAAATCAGGTTCTATAGTCATTAAAGTGATTAAATTTAGTGTAGATGAACCATATCAAAAAAAAATTAATAAAAGATCCATCTTCAAGTTTTTTTTGACTTGCTTAGAATTGTATCTAGGCTAGTGAATGTTAGATCTTCATCTTTAAGGTCTTCTGAGAAGTTATTTATTTCTACAAAAGATTGTCTAATAGATGCTCATTACCTTTTTTTTAAAATTGTCTTTCACTAATTCTTGATGTTTTGAATACCATTTACTTAAGTTAATGGTTGATAAAAAGTTTTTTTTTTTTTTTAATTTAACATGTTTAATAACAGTTTGAAATGTTTTTGGATATTTATGAGAGAAACAATGTTTGCTTATTTTGATGTTTCCTTTAATAAAAAATACTTTATATCTGAATTGTGATTTAGTTGAAGGTGTTCAAATTCCAGCTTATGAGCGCGTTGTACTCAAAGTAGGTAAGATAAACAACTTAATTACCATTTTCTGTTGAAGAACCATTTTATTGTTTTACTACTGTGATATTTTTTCATGACCTAATTTGCTTACTTTGCCTATTCTTTATAAATATTTTTAGAAAACCTTGTTACAGCTTGTATTTAGCTACTTTTTTCCTTAGCTGATTTTATGAGACCAGTTGTAGTCCTTGGACCTTTAGCTGATTTAGCGAGAATAAAACTTCTGGAAGAAATGCCAGACCGTTTTGATGTTCCAAGTATATTTAATTTTTCTATTGTATAAACACTGAATTTTTTAACTTCAAGTATTTCAGGCAAATATTGTCCCCTCATATTTTTGTTGAACAATTTTTTTTTAGGTCCATCAGCTTATGATAATCATGGTGATAACAATTCAATTAGTTTGTCAGAAATTCGAAATGTCATAGCAAAAAATAAACATTGTTTGTTGGATATAACACCTGAAGGAATTGAAATGCTAATGTATGCACAATTATGTCCAATTGTTGTTCTGCTAAATAGTACATCTCGTAGTGCAGTTAAAGAATTGAGACAATCATTAGTTAAAGAGTTATTAAGTGCTCCCACAAGTGTGAGTCATTTTTCAGGAGATCCAATGAATGCAAAACAACTGAAAAATGTCTTTAATAATGCAAACAAACTTAATGAGTTTTATCCACATATATTTACTTCTAAAATCAACACTCATGTTGCTGGTGCAGATGTTTTGAGTAGAGCATTTTATGAGAAGTTAAAAGAAGTTATTTTCACTCAACAAGCACAATCAGCATGGATGCCAGAGGAAAAGGTGACAAAATTCCTCTAATTCTTTTTTTTTTTTTTTTTGCATCAATAGATCACTGTTTTTGACTTGGTAGACAAATTCACAATAATAGTTTTCTTTGTTTTTTAGCCTGATGAAATGTTAGATGATATGGTGTTCCATCAACCTAATTACATTTCCTACGCATCTGGTGTTGATAGCGACACAGAGGGTGAAAGTACAACTTCTTCACCTGTTTCAGCGAGAAAACACTATGATGATGATGAAAGGTTTTTATTGTTGTTTATGCAATTTAAACAGTATAAATGTTTTTTAAATCATTCTTATTTACAAAATAACATTATAACATAATTTCTAAGTATTCTACATTATAACATTTAAAAAACTCACTTTTTAAAGTTAAAGAAAGGAAAATATAAAAGTTGCACTCAGTTTTTTTTGAGGCTCCTAAAATTTTTTATTCTGTTACCAGTCCCCTTGCATCACCAATTGATGATGCACCAGTATTCATGCCTCCTGAACCTGAGAAAAAAAAATCTGCTGATAAAGTCAGAGAAAGATCCAAAGATAGAAAGCGAGATCCCTCTGATGATAGGTATTGGTACTACTGTTGATCTTAAAAGGATGTTGTTTTTGAATTAAATAACTTAAGCATAAAAAAAATCACCAAGTTTATTACATAATGGTTTTTAGGGATGGTAAAAGTGAAAGGTCTAAGAAAGATAAAGTTTCAAAGGCAAAGAATGAATCTGTTGTTGAGAAATCTCCACCCTCAGCAGTAAGCTCTATGATACATATTTTACTGTATAGTCTCTGGTGTGTGCATGTGTGTATTTGTTGAAAAAAATTTTTTAATTTTTTTTCAACAGCCTGTAGACAAGCAAAGCGAGAGTACTAATGCTGTTAAAAGTTCTCAAGGAAAAGATGTCACCCCAAATTATAATGATTACAGGGATCCACCAAATGGATATAGACAACCAGATTACACTGAGTCTTCTAAGAAAGATTATAGAGATTCATCAAGGGATGACTATAGAGATCCTCCTTCTAAGAGACAGTTAGATGAAAAAATTGATGAATCGTCTAGAATAATCGAATCTAATCTTAACAAAGAACCAGATATTGGAGACTTGGATCAATTGGAGGAAAATATACCAGTTCTTCGAGATCCAAACTATGTTCTACCAAAACCCATACCTGATTCTCCTCCTTCAAGGAGTCCACCTGAAGTAAAAATAAAACCAATTAATTCAGTCAAGTAAGGCAAAAAAGTCCTTTATCTTTAAAGATTTTGTTTTAGATTTTCTATCTGATTTTTGTATCGTATTTTAAAATTACAGAGTTTTGCCGACTGAAATAAAAACAGAGTCTTCTATGGATGAAAAGCGTCGTTCATTAAAAAAAGTTGGTGATGTTGAAGATCATTATGATACTCCAAAGCGCCCAACAAACAAAGAACCAGAAGTTTTACCACCATATAGACCAAGTCCTCCAGCAGAGGAAGTACCTACAAAAGTTCTTTCATTGCAAGAGAGAATGAGTAAATTTCAGCAAAAGGTTGTCTCTAACCCACCTAAGGTGTATTTTTTTATTAAGGTTTTTACTATTTAAGATGAGAAATAATATCTGTAAGTTTATTTATGCATTTTAATGATACTGATGTAGCAAAAGGTTGTCTCTAACCCACCTAAGGTGTAATTTTTTATTAGGTTTTTACTATTTAAGATGAGAAATAATATCTGTATGTTCATTTATGCATTTGAATGACACTGATGTAGCAAATATTTTACAATTAGGTTGTTCCCCCACGAGATGAATCTCCACCTCCACGACCTTTGGCTCCAAGAAATTATATTATTGATACAAGAAATCAGTCTGCTCCACAACAACAACTTTTTGCTCAAAATTCTTACAAGCCAACAGCTCAGTTTGCAGAAGTAAAACGAGTTTTACCAAAATCAAATCCTGTGGTTGAGCCATATGCAACAATGAATTTTGCTCCTTCAGTTGAATCTTCTCACCCTAATTATGATTACGTGAAACCGCGTTCTCAATTGACTACTAATTTAGATTATGACCTTCCTCGTCAAGAGCATGAGCAACAGTCTCGACCGCTTATTCGCAATGACTCTGAAACACATTACAAGCAACCCTCAAAATATGATGGGTACAGTGTTCCTTCATCTAATTATAAAAAACCTTCCAATGAGGATTATTATCCTGCCTATAAACCGCCACAGGATGTAACTAACTATCAAGACGAAGATGGGTACTAACATAAACTAATGCTATACTAATCCATATATCTAAATAATATCTTTCTGCTTTGTGTTTATTAGTTGACGAAGACTTATATATCTGTTATTATCATTCATAGGGATGAAGAACCTAAAGTTATTGCAACAGCTAGAGGTTGGTTTGATCATCGCGGCGGTCTTCTAGAATCTTCTGAAACAAATGTTAGTATATATATCCCTGCTGGTGCTCTACCTGCTGGCCGACAGCAAGAAGTTTACTTCAAAGTATGTCAGGACAGCAAGCATATGCCTCCTTTGGATACAAGTAGTGGTAGACAATTTTTTAATTAAATATTTTATTTTTCGTTTCTTAAAAAAGGAAAAAGGGTTTTGTCTAAATGTTGCTTAATTCCTGTTAAGCATATTGAATATTTACATTCCAAAAAATTCTTAGGTGAGACTCTTCTCAGCCCACTTGTAATGTGCGGACCACATGGACTCAAATTTAAGAAGCCGATTGAACTGCGCCTTCCGCATAAAGGAGCAACTAGTGATGGAATGGCTTTTTCATTAAAATCTTCAGATAGCTCTACAGTAGGAGGAAGTGGTATTTTTTTAGTTGATATTTTGTGGACCAGTTCGACATATCAAAAAGTTGAAAAAAAGATTTAACAAATATGTACACATGCGTAAAATTTATTTTTTAATTACAATAGGACCTGGGCATTGGAAAAACGTTAAACTCGGTGGAAGAGATTTAGATTCCGGTCGAGCATATCAAGTTACAGACGATACTGTTTCAGTTCTGGTTGATCATTTCTAGAGGCTAATAAGTAGGTCATGCATCAACTTTTTTTTTTTTTTTTTTTTTTGTGTTAATCATTTTAAAAACTTGTTTTAAAATAAGTTCAAGTTTTAATTGATACTTTTGTCAATTGTATAGAACTGTTTCGATCGCTGTCGATTTCGTTACTCGGAGTTGCAATTCAATCGAAATTATTTGTTTATAGTTCGAAAATTTGTACAAATTGTCCTCTATTTTTATACGATTTATTTGCGCTTATGTAAGATGTTTTGTGCACGGTTTATTTATATCAATGAGGTCTTTCGCCGAAATAATTGAAATACAGAATAGACACTAAGCACACAAGAAGATGTGAAATAGATCTAAACGTGTTACAGTTAGCAATCAATCCTTGAGTAACGCATATTTCCGTTCATGCGTTTTTGTTTTGCATTTCTCGTTGCAAGTGCCTGGAAGTTGCATATTACCGAATGGCTCAATGCTAACGAATCATATTTTTACTGCGTGTATATAAATTATAATTGCTAATCTTTGATTTTGTATTTTTGATTTAATTTTTAAAAAAATTTCGTACTTAATTGTCAATCTTCATGTTATACTTTTTTTTTTTTTTTTTTTTTTTTTTTTTTTTTTTTTTTTTTTAGATTTATTGGTGTGATTTTTATATTTCATGTTATTTTTTTACACTTTGATTCAAATTCTTTTGAAAAACCATTTTCGAAGGAGACTTTTTCAAATTTGGTTTATTTTACAATTGTTAATTGGTAGTGGTATTCTTTTTTACATCTTGTTTATATAAATGATCTTACATTACTTAAGTACATATAATTTATACACATTGATTTTATGAATTTGTTATTATTCTTATTTACATTTCTTTTTCTTTTTTTAAACTTCTTTTATGGTTTTGATTATGATTTCGATGTAAAATGAGGTGTCAGCTTATTTTGAATCGTAACTTTCTTACATTTTTTTTTTCTTTTTGTTCTTCTGCTGTTTGTTTAGTATTAAAAGTGCTGGTCTTTTAAACGCGTTATATCTGAAAATAATGTTTTGCTTAACATCACCAGTTACACTTCTTAACCGAGGAACGTTTCATGTACAACCACTGAGTGTACCAGTTCAATCGGGCGCATCTTTAGTCGATGTGATTTTCTCACAAACGGATATAAGAATCTCGTCTGATCATTTTTATCACGAATAGATATTTATCAATAATATAGTCTATATACTTTAGTAATAAATATTGATAGTTATTTTGAAAGCAAACTTAGTTAATTTTCGTCGAAATCACGTAGTTAAAAATACTGCCAATCTTTTTTCCATAACTTCATTTAATTCTTCACTAATAGTCTTGATCTTACTATCACACTCCTTGCTTGATAATGCCTCGTTCAGTTAAACATCACTATCACTATTCACGTTTGCTGATGTAATTATATTTGCCGAGTTTAGACGCTTTGTTAGGTTTGTTTTAATTTTTTTATTTTGGGCGCTTGTATTTGGCACAAAAAGGTCTGAGATTTTCGATGAAATAACCTGAGCATCATGAAGATAATAAACTATGCTGCTTAATGGTGTTCTCCTCTCTTTTATTTGGTGACTCAAAGTGGCATACAGTTGTTTTCCGATCGGGTTGTTTTATTTTGGTCAACATAAACTGTAATATAATGTCAGCTGTAATTAAAGTTGTGTCTCGTCGATAAAGTGCGTCCACAGTTGCTTGAACGGGAGTCAAAAGTACTACTAAATCTGATATGGTTCGATATTCGTTTTCGTTCATCTTAAATGAATCAAAGTTGGAATCCAATTCTAAATCTTTAAATGCCTTTTTAAGACTATTTTAACTTGTCGAATTGTTCAAGCATAAACAACAAACTGCTCCATCGGCTTTTGCAATCCACGATTAAATGGATGACCTTTCCAAACTCAAATTTTTACATACTTTTTACTTTACTTTTGTAAATAGTTTTTATTTTTTTGGTTTTAAAGATTTTTACAAGTTTCCTGACTTTTGTTATAATAGATCAAATATTTTGATGTTTAATTGTAACCTCAGATGTTTCATTAATAACAATAAATCGTTCGAATTTCAAGTACAATCTTCCTCTTCATAAACGTATTCACTATTATAATCATCATCTTTGTCTTAATCATCGTTGTTATCTAAATTTGCAAAAATAGTGCTCTCGTCATCTAAACTTTCATCAACTTACAAGCGACTGCCATCTTTTGTAAAGAACTGACAGATGCAGAGCTTGGGCAAAACATAGTTGTTGATCAATTTCTAGAATTTCTTCAAGTTCTTTTCATAACACTTGTGCTATCAGTCGTAATATCAATGATATCATCCTCAATGTTTATTTTAAAGTGGTTGAGTCTTTCTTTTAGAAGTGAAACTCACTTTTCTGCTGGCTTAGACCTAAAATGCGAATCGAACCTAAGCTTCTACAGCTTTTCAACTCATGTACAGGGTGGGGCAGCGATTCGCGAACTAATTTTTGGCTTGGTTTTATGTAAATAAAATACTTCCGCAATTTGTTTTTGTTGATTAAAGTTCAATGACCGTCTTAGATTTTAATAAAATTGTGAATAGAAAACATTTTAGTTAAAAGTTTTACAATGGAAGCCAAAAGAACCGAAGTTTTAAATTTGATTCAAGCGGGCTTGTCTGCACGTGAAGTGATTCGTGATTCTGGAGTATCTAAAACTACATTTTACATAGTGAAAAAACGTGGCAGTGCTGAAAGAGCCAAAATGCCATCTCCAGTGAATAAAAAAGTTGATAAAAAGTTCACAGAAAAGCTTAATAAGCATGTTGAAAAGAATCCTACTGTATTCATCAGAAAGACAGCAAAATTGTTCAATATTGATGAAAGGATAGTCAGAAAAACTCTAAAAACACTTGGAAAAGTCAGTGTGGCCCGACCTTCATGTCAACTTTTAACAGAAAGACTAAAAACTTTACGGTTGGAACGATCAAAAAAGCTTCTGAATCAGCTAAAAAGCCATGCTTCGCCAACAGTTGAAGTTTTCTCAGATGAAAAACTTTTTAGTGTTGACTGTGTGATAAATAGGCGTAATAACAGATTCATTGTACAGAAGGGTGACAAAGCACCACCTGTGTGTCACACCAAGCACCCTCAGTCCATCATGGTGCTAGGAATCATCGCTTCTAATGGAGAGAAATGCCCACCAATCCACATCAAAGAGAAAGAAAAAGTTACCTCTGATTTTAGTATTTGCTTACTAAAACGCTATGTGGTGCCGTGGCTGAAGAAGACATTCCCAGAAAACAATTACATCTTTCAACAGGACAATGCACCTTGTCATGGGTCCAGAAAAACTCAACAATATCTTCAGGACAATATGGCTAATTTCTGGCCCAAACAATTTTGGCCACCATCCAGCCCTGACCTGAATCCCCTTAACTATAGTGTGTGGAGCGTAGTTGAGAATATGGCTTGCAAAAAGGCCTACTCAAGTCTCAAGTCACTAACGTCATCAATTACCCGTGCTTGGAACTCAATGTCAAGGGACAATATAACAAGCACCTGTCAGTCCTTCCTTTCTAGGCTTGAGGCAGTGATCAAAAAAAAGGAGACTTAATTGAATGTTAAGGTGGGAAAAGTATTTATCTTCAACTTTTCTCCTATTAATATACCATGAAGATAATTTTTTAGTGCTTTAAAAACTCATTTTGAAAAATGTTCTAAAAAGTTCGCAAATCGCTGCCGCACCCTGTACACTCGCATTCGTTATCTGCAGTTTCCAAAAGAAGTCCAATCATCAAGTGTTAAGGAAAATTTAGAGCCTCTTGATATTTGATCAGTTATTTCCTTTATAACTTGCTTTTGAATCTGCTCGTAGTAGTCTAACACCGTTTTTCTTATGTTATTACGTGATTTTGGGACATTTTAACATCCTCGTGCAACTAAACCAGCTCGTATATTAATGGAATTACAAATTGTACTAAATGATAAACCATCTTTTGCTACCATACGTGCCAACACTTCAGATAGATTTTCCTCTTTTTTCGATGTTGTTGAAAAATAGTTCGTGATTTTCGTTTTTTTGTTTTGAGGTTCTTCTAAATCTTTCGAATTTGAAGCTCTCATGGATAAACTTGGTCCTTGCGATTGCGATTGTTTAAACAGTAAATTGGAATGTAGACCTTTTGTTGAACCACCAGCAGTTTTCAATACTTTTGCACCTACTAAACTTTGCACTCGGCTGTTTCATCTGTTCCTCTTAAGAAATATTTCCATATAAGATTTGTGCTGTTGAATTCAGCGTAGTTCGTCATGATACTTTTTTGAAGTTCTAAAGTTCTTAAATTATTTCTATTTATCAGATCTGCAATTTTAACTGAATTAGTCACTGTGAACCGTAGATGAAGAATTTTTGAGAATTACGAAAACATTTCGTCGCATAAGAATTATAGGGTTCTATTTTTTTTTTTTGCTGTTGTGAAAAATTTTCAATTTTTCGTTGTCAAAATGTTTTATTCCTGTCATTTTTTATAATTTAAACTATAATTTAAACTATACGTCTTTTTTTTTTTTATTTATGTTTCATAATTAAATTGACAATATTATTTTTATCTTTAAATTTTTTGTTTTTAGTATTAAATTCTTATGATATAAAAAAGGAGATAAAACCCTCTAATTCCTCTAACCCTCTAATTCTCATGCGACGATTTAGAATTAAAATGAAGCCGAAGATTCGAAATTAAATTAAAACTTTGCGAAAAGAATAAACAGCTATGAAATAAATATTTTACCAAATATTTTATTTAATAAACACTTTATGATTTACAAATAAGTTGATAGCCTATTTATCTTAACTATTATTATTACATTCCCGAAATCCCGGGAAATTTTAGTGAAAAATCCCAGGATTACGGAGCCAACAATTTGTACAGGATCCCGGGATCGCCATTTTTATCCCCAAATAGTTTTTTTTAAAAGCTAAATCAATGGTGTTACGCACTTGTGAGTATAATTCTCGGTGATATTGATTTAAAGATTGTAAAAAAATTAATTGATTGGAAAAATTATCTGTGTAAATTATGGTAACAAAATAAATCTGATAGAGTCATTTAGCGATTGTTGTACAACTCCAGCAAGTTTATTGATATAATAAAGAGGTTTAAATTAAAGCTTGACTTTCTCGAAAGCATTCTTTACCACAATGCACCGTGCACCATGGAAATCGATTTAAATAGTTAGTGAATTCCCAGAATATAAGTTTTTTTTACCAAAAAAGTTAAAAAATTTTAAATGCTTCATTTACAGAAAAACATTGTGGAAATTATTTGTTTCGAGTCAACGAGAATAAAGGAGTAATATACAATTTGTAAGAGATACGATTAATAAATACTTAAAAAAAAGAAGTTGGTCCGGCTTTAGCAGCCTTTTTGGAAGCTCAAATTTACAGTATCGGACAAAACATGGTGGACAAACTCAAATTTAGAACAAAAGTTAATCAAAAACTAAAAAGAACTAGTAAAACAATTGTACATATTAATTTTTAAATAGTTTATTATGTTCTTAACAAAATTTAAAACGTTTGAATCATACTAAGAATCACAAAAAAAATTTATAACACATTTTTCTCAACAAACTACATTTTTCCTTGGACAAAACAAGGTGGACAAATCAAAACGAAGCTTTTTTTATAAGATTTCATTGTCTTTATTCAATTTACCGCATTCTTTTGTTTTCACTTTTATCCTAACATTACTCTAAAATAATAAATAGATTTTGGAACGTCTGGCCAATTATTTTTTCAATTAAACTAAAAATAGATTTAACTCGTGATATATGGGGTAAATTTTGCAAAAATTGCAACTTAAAATGGCTTACGACAAATTAGGAAGTGTTTTACGTGAAAATATTATTAAAGATTTTAAAAGCGGAAAACGTCAAGCTGAAATTTGTAGAAAATATAATATAGCTAAATCGACTGTAAGCAAAACTGTCAAATCATTTGGATCTCGTGACTGCTATAAAACAAACCATCGGGGCGGACGTCCAAGAAAAACAACACAAAGACTAGATCGAATAATTGTTAAAGAGCTTAAAAAAGACCCATTTTTGTCATCCACAAAATTAACCGAAAAACTTGAACTACAAATCTCTAATCGCACTGTGCGACGAAGAGCTAACGAAGCAAAATTGTTTTCTCGAATGCCTGCCAAGAAACCGCTAACTTCCTTTAAAAATAGAAAGCTAAGACTTGCGTTTGCCAAAGCACACCAAAATTGGACTGTAGACCAGTGGAAAAACATACTTTTTAGTGATGAATCAAAATATAACCTTTTTGGAAGCGACGGCAAGAAGCGAGTCTGGAGACCAAAGAACACCAGATTCAATACTAAATATACCAAGAAGAGTGTTAAGCATGGAACGTCTGCTATGGTTTGGGGATGTTTCTCAGCACTAGGAACTGGTCCTATTCACAAAATTAATGGAATTATGGACCGCTTTGTTTACAAAGATATAATGGAAGATGTTATGTTACCACATGCTGAATGGGAGATGCCCCTAAAATGGATTTTTCAACAGGATAATGATCCCAAACATACGTCAAAAATTGTAAAACAATGGTTCAAGGACAAGAATATCACCATAACGGAGTGGCCTGCACAAAGCCCTGACTTGAATCCCATAGAAAATTTGTGGGAAATAATTGACAATAAGATTGAGCGTGCAAATGTGAAGACCAGTGAGGAATTATTTGAACAAATCGAGAAGGCCTGGCGAGAGATTGATATGAGAATTGTTGACTCATTAATTGCGTCTATGCCCCGAAGAATGAAAGAAGTAATTAAAAGTAAAGGAGGTCCTACCAAATATTAAGTCAACTTTTGAAGTTTTTTGAAAAATAATAAGTTAATTTTTGAATTTTTTTGAATTTTCAGTCGATTTTTTGAATGTCCACCTTGTTTTGTCCAAAGAAAAATGTAGTTTGTTAGGGAAAATGTGTTTTAAAACTTTTTTAGTGATTTTTAGTATGATTCAAAAGTTTTAAGTTTTGTTAACAACATAATAAACTACATAAAAAATAATATGTTCAATTGTTTTACTAGTTTTTTTTAGTTTTTGATCAACTTTTGTTCTAAATTTGAGTTTGTCCACCATGTTTTTTCCGATACTGTAATCTTTTTTTTTCATAAAATGGCGTGTCAGCTCTTGTGAAAATTCATTTTCTGTTTTCTCTGGATTAATGATATTCTAGAGCCATGTGATGATTTTTTTGGGGTTTAATGAGATTCCAACTATGTTTAACAACCATAGAATATTTTTCCAGACTATTTTTCCAAAAGCTATTAAAAATATGTAAAAAGCAAGAATTTTCGTTATGTATTGTTCAGAAATTTAATATCCGAAAAGCTATTAAAAATATGTAAAAAGCAAGAATTTTCGTTATGTATTGTTCAGAAATTTAATATCCTAAAAGCTATTAAAAATATGTAAAAAGCAAGTAGGTCTCTTTTTTTTTTATTAAACTTTTGTTACAATTTCTAAAGTGAAAAATTCAAATTTCATTAAAAAAAACCTTCGAAATGTAGTTTTAAAGACAAATAATGCGAATTAAAGAGATATTTCACTAACACTACTAGACATTTTTTCACTTTTCACTTTATACAAGAGGTTTGAAACGAAAATAATGTTCTTTGGATGGCCCTGAAGACCAAATGCATAGCCAAATTTGTCAGGGTCGAACCATTTTTTGGTAAACTAGAGGTACCGGTTTTCCCATTTTTGTAATAAAACTAAGCGATGTTGTTAAGGTATATGAGTGTATAATTGACAAAAAACAAACTAAACAGGATTATAAGTCAGCCAGCAGAAGTCAGCCGTCATTCTCTCATCGGCGCGCCCATGGTAACGATGCTCAATAGTTGAAATTGTTTGGTGGAAACGTTCTACATTCTCGTCTGTAATGTTTCTCTCAAAATGCTTGGGGAAAAAGTCCGAATGGCTATGCAAAAAGTGAATCTTTGGGGACATGTGCACATTCATTTCTTTGAAGGCTGATAACAGTTCTGAGATGATGTCTTTATAGCCGTCCGACCGGTGCTTGTCTGAATAAATGAGTGCAAAGAAGAAACTTTCAGATACTTACCCAGAAAGTTCTCCACACAGTCTTTCAAAGCCTTTCATGCTCTGAGCTCAATCGGGGACAAGGAATCAGTAAACTGTTGGCTTTTCAAAAGTTTTCGAGTGTCTGGTCCAACGAATACTCCTTCCTTAACTTTTTCAAGTGACAGTTTTGGAAAGGTCTCCTTTATGATTTTCATCGGTTCGCCGTCAGAGTGTAATGCCTTAACAAAACTCTTAAACAGGCCAAGCTTTATGTGCAATGAAGATGTAATAACTTTGTCACACTGAAAAAGTGGCTCATTGCGAAAATTGTGAACACCAAGGGTCGCCTTGCCTCGTGCTGGCCACTCATTCTTGATGTAATGCTCATGTTTAGCGCGGCTATCCCACAAACATATGAAGCATATGTATTTTACGTAACCTCCTTACATACCTGTCAGCAGACCTACAACTTTCAGATCCGATCAAACTCTCTACTGAAATGTGTCATAACGAACAAGCTGGAAAATAGATTTCATAGTTTCATAAGAATCTTTTGCTGTAATTGAGTAAGCAATCGGGATGGCTGGATACGCGTTCTCATTATGCAAAAGGACCGCCTTTACACTTCTTGTGCTGCCATCGATGAACAACCACCAGTCATTCTCCACTTGTGTATAGATACCCATCTTCATCAACAAACCAGGAATATCACAGCAAAATTCAAAGTTATTGTCTTCACTTCTCTTAAAAAATGGCACGTAAGCTGCGCCTCTTGTCTTATAAACAGACTTTCTCGTTTCCTTTGCAAGGACACCGAATTCTCTTAGCATTGAACCAGCAAAACACGCATTCTGTTTGGACAGGCTAAGTCTCCTAACAAACAAGTCCAGCTGTTTCTGGCTGATAGACTTCGGCTCGTCATTAGGCAGCCAATCATTATCATCTTCATCGCTCTTCTTCATGTTCTGCACATCATCATCATCACTCAAAAAAACATCGAGAAGATCAGAAGAAAACACAGGAGGCTCTTCTCCCTCATCATATGCTCTCGGTCTTATCGCTTATGGTAAGTCAGGGTAAATTATGCTGTTAGCTGTCTTTCTGGAAAATTACGCCGTGTGTAATGGAACACTTATCTCCTTTAAACATAAACCTCCCGCAGCACTTCCGTCTCTGAGACATTCCAAATAATCTGAAATAGCAAAAATAATTATAAAATAGTAAGAATTATAATTCATCAAAACTGAAACTTAACATTTGCTCACGCGAATTAAATGGAGGATAAAGAATTAGATAAAATGCCAAAAATAAATTGGTTCATTACAACAGTTAAAATTATCACCATTTTCACAAATTTGTTCTTCAGCTCAAGTAATAATAATGTTAAGTGATAATACATGATAATTTTTTTAACATTAAATCAAATAAATGTATTTGTCCTATGCATTCATTAAAGTAAAAGCATCATAGAAATTATAACCATCGACTGTTCTTAGTATAAAGTATATGAAAAATGGAGAAATAATAATTTCCATTTTACAAAAAAATTTTTCGACCTAGACTATCAAAACTATACTTTTTCTTTCATCATTTATTAAGAACTAAATGTTTTCTTTACAGTTTGTCTTGTATAAAAATTCATGTCTGGTAGTGTAATCAATCTGTTAAGCATGCATTAAAGTTTTTCTTTTTTTTTTTTCAAATAGATTAACTCATTAAATTTGGTTTCTGGTTGCAGGCTAATATCTTTTTTTTTTTTAATTACGAAAATAGGTACTCGTTCCACAACTTTTATAAATCATGCGGGGTGGTAGCTTAGAACCTCGTTTTCAAAGCTTGGGAATTAAAGTACCCTCTTTATAAATCTGCATCAATTCATTCTGTAAATATATAAAATTGTTCATGTAAGTTTTCATTTTTTAATTCTTATGATGTAACTCAACAAACAACAATTGGAATGCACACACCTCTCTTACCACCTTCTAGTGGACTTCTTTCCCTAACATTATTTACAACAGATTTACACCAACGTGTGCTTCGGTTATTCATTGATATAAAAAAAAAAAAATCAATGAAATAAGAGTCATATTTATTTCATTGTTTTTATTATTACTGTTAATAATAATAATAATAATAATAATAATAATAATAATAATAATAATAATAATAATAATAATAATAATAATAATAATAATAATAATAATAATAATAATAATAATAATAATAATAATAATAATAATAATAATAATAATAATAATAATAATAATAATAATAATAATAATAATAATAATAATAATAACATTAATAATAATAATAGTAACAATAATAGTAATATTAATGATAATAATAGTAACAATAATAGTAATATTAATGATAATAATAGTTAAAATATTAATATTAGTAATATTAATAATAATAATAATAGCTAAAATATTATTGTTATTATTATTATTATTATTATTACTATTATTATTATTATTATTATTATTATTATTATTATTATTATTATTATTATTATTATTATTATTATTATTATTATTATTATTATTATTATTATTATTATTATTATTATTATTATTATCATTATTATTATTATTATTTTATCATTATTATTTTATCATTATTATTATTATAATTATAAGATTAAGATTGTTTATAGACTTAAAATATAGTTTAATAATTGTTAATGACTGTATTATAAAGTTGAATCAATAGGATAATCTTATTTTTAAACACTCATGATTACCTCCTGGTGAACTTCCCATCTTAAAACTATACTATTATTCACGCCGGAGAAACGTGCACCTGGTTAAGAAATGAATGGCCAACAAGAGAAGTATGTTCTGATAGCATGTATATCGTCTGTAGTTGTTCTTGCAAGCATTTATTTTTTATTTCGGAAAAGAAAGAATAGTCAGAGATATTACAAAGATGAAACTGATGACCTTGTGGAGTATGCAGATTTAAATGCTCAGGACTGTGTTGCTAGTGCTGTTCAATCAAAAGTTGAAATACAAGTTCCTTCATTTATTGTTGGAAGCATAATTGGAAAAAATGGCACAAATATCAAACAGCTTAAATCTCAATTCGGTGTTAGGTTTGTAATTATTGTTATATATATGTCGATTTGGTTAACGTAAAAAGTCAACTCAGTCCCTCATCGATTCCAGTTCTCAGAACATTTCAAGGGTGCCAATCCATGAAAACAACAGTTTTTCAATAGACTATAAAATTTTTGCACTAATATAAAGTTGCTTTTTAGGAAGAATGTTAACACTTCTTCCATTAATGTTGAGTTGTCTATACATTTAACTTTACTTTGTGCACTAAATCAAAACTACTTTTAGTGCTTTAATCTAAAAGCATAAAACAAAATATTTGTTTTATAGTCCTTCTAAGATTAAAAAACAGAATAAATAAAGACAAAAAGTTTCCAGTAAAAAATAAATATAAAAAATTTCAAAAGATCTACTACTACTTTCTTACCAGTCGAAAGTATTCAAGGCATATTCATCTCTCTAAAACATAAGACTCAGTAAAATAAATTATTTTTATCTGCATTAATACATACTATTAAGTCCAGACCAATGGCTGGGCTTATCCTATACCCTAGAAATGTTTGACAAGAGTATTGATTATTCATTGGAGCAATCAAATAATCTTTGACAGTAACTCTTTAACAGTAACTTTTTTCTAATAATCATCTGTACTTGTTACTAACTTTTCCAACTAAATTAGGTTTTTCTTTTTTTTCTTTTGCAAACACATTGTTAATGATGATAATACCATAAATGTAAAACTATTCACATTCTTGAAAACTGAATTTTCTGACTTTAGAAAAGATTTTTAATAGTAAAGAATTGGTAGAACTTTAGCTTTTATTAAATCTGATATAAATCTGGGATATATACATAATTACATACATATTAATATTATTATAGTAGTTAAAAATTAGCAGCGCATTATTCCTAACAACATAAGGTAGGAGTCCTTGCTAAATGTGTCCTACTTGAATATTTTGTTTTTTTGTCAAAGTATAAAGCAATGCTATTTATGTAATGAGACCATTTTTTTCCTAGTCAAATTCATAATTCACCAGGACAAAGATAAGAAGGCCTGTAGTCCTCTCAGGACCTTCTTCATGACTAGCTTTTAAGTTTTCTATACATCTGCTTAAGTGTTTTTTATTCTTCCTAAAAAGCAACTTTATTTTGTATCTAATAAGTCATTTTATCTTACTATTTTAGATTTGATTTTATAAGCACTGAAGCAAATGATTTAAATAATAGCATAGAAACTGATTTAAAGAAACCAAATGAAAGGACTTTGGTTATTACTGGCAACCGAGATCAGGTACTTCATTTTATATGTTTTTTATTTCAAGGGAATAAATGTTCTCCTTTTATGTTTTTTTTTAAAATTTATTCCCTCAAAAAAAAATTAAACAATATTGATAAAATCTTTATATATGATAAAAATTCCTTTGTCAAGTCTATAAATGGAAACTCCTGTGACAGGTCTGTAAACAAAAAATCTCACTTTAAGTCCAAATAGAAAAACAGATCAATCAAAAATTTAAAATAACACTGGTCTCTAAATTTCCAACATGGAATACTTCTTATTTTTACTTTAATACTTTTTATGCATAGGTTCATTCTGCTGAGCAATATGTAAAGAAATTTATCAAAGAAACTCCTCCATTTATAGTTACAGAAGTTCTTGTTCCACAATCTACTTGTGGTAGAATTATTGGAAAAGGTGGACAGAATATTCGTGAAATGTGCAACAGTTCAGGTATGTGATTGCAAAAAAGTTGAAAAGTAAAATTACTTTCATCTAAACATTCACTTTCTGGATGTAAGAAATAATTTCTGGGTTTCAAACAAAATGTTAAAAACAGTTTCTGCATGAACAAGCTGCACAAAGCATTTTTAGTTATAAAATGCAAAAAACTTTCAAAAAGCAAAAAAAAAAAAAAAAAGAAGTTGAAAGTGAAGCTTTCAAGATATTTTTTCAGGATATTTTTTATGCCTTTGAAAATAGTTTTTTTGATAGTATGTAGTCTCTGTCCTGTATTTGACTTCTCTTTGTTTCTAAGGCAGTCAGAATAAATTATTAGCACTCCTTCCATTAATGTTGAGTTGTCTATACATTTAACTTTACTTTGTGCACTAAATCAAAATTGTATGCAAAAAAAAAAAAAAAAAATTACCCTCTAGTTTGATATGATTTGTGACCCAAAAACATCAGTTCCAAACTTACATAAAATGGATGAATGACTAGTTTAACAGTACACTTGCAAGGTCATCTGAGGCTTTCATGCTCATTATTCTCCTACTTAAATTTTTGTTGTAAGCACACTGAACTGATTTTTCCATGATAAAATCTGAGTTTTTACCTAAAAGTGTGCCACTAATCTTGAATCAACTGTTTTGAAATCAGTTTTTAAAGCAGTAATCATCCCTTTTTAGAGCAGTAATCATCCCTGTTATATGATACATCATAAGATCTTTGAGCCTCTGACTATATGTGCAAGTCCAATCAAATCTTTGCTCAAGTACCAATTAGTTCCTCTTACTTTTAATATCCTTTATCTGTTTGTCAACACAAATAAACAGCATCAACAGACTCCAAAGTTTGGAATAGGCAAAGGTTATGTAGTATCAGAGCAGAACAACAATTTTTCTTTAAGTCATAAAAAAAGGCTTTTTATTTAAGGCATTTAATCATTTCAATTTCAAATATAGCTAATAATTAAAATAATATCAAAATAAACCAAAAGGTTTGAAAAAATTAAAACATTTAAAGTTTAAATAGATTGGAAAAAATAAAACCCGTTGTTTTCTTTGGTTCACATGTTTTTTTTTTCTATTGAGGGATAATTCATTCTCAACTTTTGAATTAAGTACAAATGAATAGTAAACTTCATTAGAAACTTATATTCAACAATTTAAAATAAAAAATTGTCTAGAAATAATTAGGACTCATAAAAAATTTTTAAAGATATTTTGGTATTCTGCTTATTTAGTTAAAATTAAATAAGTATGATTAACTCCTAAACTGTGTGACCACAAAAATGAGAAAAGGTTATTGCTTGAAACTTAAAAAACTTTTTTTTTTGATTTATGCTTTTAAAAACATCAGGTCATTCCATTCCAAATGGAGAAAATTTCTATGAGATTCCAAAATTCTTTAGGAGCAAAGATTATTGTGGATAGAAATGAAGATCACTCAATTGGCAATCAACGTAGAGTTCAAATATCAGGAACAAAAACTCAAGTTGATTATGCAAAGTTGCTTGTTGAAGAAAAAGTTCAACAAGAAATTGAGTTTAATAAAAAGATTAGAATGAAGGAAAACTTTGTAAAACAAGGTATGCAGTTATAATATGATTATATGTATTTAATTTTAACATGATTTATTACTTAAACAGCAATAATACAATCAGTTATGTGACAAATATGACATTTGAATGGATATCAGAATAATGGAATGGCTGTTAAAAATGTCAAAAACTATTTCATGGTACTAAACCTGTGTTTTAGATCAACAAAATAAGTAAGCTCATGAGATTCAACTGAAAATATATTTAAGTCCAAAATTAATACCATCCATGTTAATTAAATTTGATATTAGTGAAAATGTTTCAATTTTCTTTTTCAAAATGATTTTTCAGTTAAGCTCACCCATTTTGATTGACTGCTCAATTTTTCAGTTAAGCTCACCCATTTAGACTATTGTAAATACATTTTAAAAAATAAATTTCTTTCTTTATTAACCTCATTAACAATATACAGTACATGAGGTCAACTAAAGTATTGCCATTAAGTCAAGGGACAGTATCAATGAACTTTCCACCAATAGTACATAGTTTTGAATTATTCTTTATTAGTGGAATAATTGATTAAATCGTTTGTGTTTTGTAGAAGTTGTAATGTTCATGATTTTTTGTAAGGCTATAAGACAGTCACAGAATTTTGTAAAACTAAGTGTAAACTTTGACAATTTTTTACTGATGTAAAGAAGAAATCTTATGTAAAGGTAATCATCCACCACTTACTCAAGTCATAGTGTTAAATGAACAAATATTTTCTTTCTTTTTCAGTCAAATATCAGAGCTTAAAACTAAATTCAAGTGTTGATTACATCATTCAGCAGTGTAATGTGATAGTAAGAGTTGGTCACCAATTGTAATTGCACTGGTAGCCAACTCTTCCTATCAATTTATGTTGCTGAATGATGTAACCAACACTTGAATTTTACCTGGGGAAAAAAAAAACATTAAACATCCAAAATCCCTGAAACGTTTTGTATGATTATGATTGCCCTTTAACAATTTTTAAATTCACCTGTATTTATTAGTTGATCAATCCAAAACAACAACAATTGAAATGAATACTTAACATCAAGTTTTGCTGATACTTTCTTAATGTTATAAAACTTTTCTCATCATGTAGTACTGTCTCAGTGGTGGAGCTAACAAATTTAAATATAAAATGATACTAAAACAGATCTTGATTTTTTTAAAACATTCTGCATTTAGATTTTTTTTTTTTGTTTATTTGTTTAATTTTAGTTTTAATAATAAGAAGTTGTTAAACAGTAAAACAAATAAGTATCTTTTTTAATTTTAAAGAAACATTGTTCAGGTAATGATTTAAAAGATAAATTTTAAAAGATTTTTGTGCCTATGCAGTGATACTGTTATGTTCAAATATCTTTTTTCCAGATGTCTCATATCTGATAGTAAAAATTCAACCTGATGTTATTCAACTGCCGACAAATGATTACTTTCAAGTTTTTGTATCTGCTACTGATACTCCAGAACATATTTGGGTACAACATCTTCACAGTGAATCCACATCGTTAGATGCATTGATAAAAGAAATGACACAAATATATGGAGGGAGTCAATCATTAGTACCAAGAATTGAAAAAGGTTAGAAAGTCAGATGTCTGTTCGAAGTTTGCATTATTTAGTTGTTTGATAATTTATTTGATCATAGTTGAGATGTTTTTATATACAGGAGCTAGAGGGGATATATGTGCTGCTCCATACAATCATGAAGAAGAAATTTTTAGAGCATGTATAAAGTCTGTGAACCTAGATTCACGTGCTGTTGAACTATATTATATAGACTTTGGTAATACAGAATATCAATCTATTGACCAACTGAAACAAATTAGGTGAGAGTATATTTGTTTTTGCACAAAGGATTAGCTTTGCTTGGGTTTTAAATTTTTAGTTGTTTATCTTTTTCACTTTAGACCTGAGCATCTTTTACTTCCTGCACAAGCTGTTGAATGCTTCCTTCCTATTACTTCAAATGGTTAGATTTATTCATATAATAGGAGTTTTTCTGCCATGCTTCATGTTTCAGGGAGTTACAAAAGATTTCTTTTAGTAAAGCCTACTTTAATAGTTTTGCTAAAGAATAAAAAATTTGTAAAATGGAATATTTTCAACAATTTCATGATGCAGAATTCATCGCTTTGATTGGGACTTTTAATTAGCAAATTATTAGCATGTGATTATGTAGTGTGCTTGCAATAAACTTAGTAAAGTTCAGATCACAATAGGAAAATTGAATATAGAACTATATAATAAATTAGCATAAATTAGCATAAATTCATGGAAAAAGTTTTTTAAATCATCTGCTTTTTAAAAATTTTTTAAATTTTTTAGGTCTGAAAATTATCCTGCTAAAAGTTCAATACTTTTTTTCTTTTTGTTGATGTCAAATCTCAAATAAAAATATTTCAAATTTTTTAGGCGAAGACTGGTCACAAGAAGCATTAGATTATTTCAACAATATTGTACACTGTGCAGAATGGATTCCTTTGATCGCTAAAATAATAGGATACAAAGAAACAAGTGCTGGTAAATATCCTATGCTTCAGCTCGTTGATAATACAGAAGAAAAGGTAAACTTAAAACTGTCTTTAAGAGTTGACAAGAAAGCAATCACAAAACCTCAATGTTTATTAAACACAAAATCCCTTAAAACAAAAATATGGTTTTTTTAATTTGTTAATGATTGAAATTCATTAAAAGTTTTATTAATAAATTAAAAAAAACTATATTTTTGTTTTAAAGGGTTTTGTGTTTAGGAAGTTTTTCAGGAAGGTTTTTTTTTTTTTTTTTTTCTCAGGAAGTCAATATCATTGAAGAAATGATAGAAAAAGGATATGCAATTGAGTCATTAGAACCATTCCTGAAACACAAAGACACAATTGTGATAGAAGGTAGCTTTGTGTTGTGGGTATATTCTATCAGACACTGTTTTTGAATTTATTTTTAATTTTTTTTTCTTATCTATTTATAGCCCATCCTAATAATAATGAGTATTCAGGTTTTCAGTATAAAAGTCCTTGGGACAAAAGTAAATCTTCAGATGATTGCTTTAAAAATGTTGTCCAAGAAGATATCTTTACTGAGTTAGCCAATGGTGATGTTTTTAATGAGGCTCAAAGATCTTATGATGTAAGTAATGATGCACAACAGTTGCATGATGGAGAGGAGCAATCTAATGATCAATGTTTATGTAATCAATTTCTTAATGTAAATGAAGTTGTTATTGAAACCTCAAATAAAATACCTGAGCATTTGAACAAATCTTATAATGCAATTTCATTAACACCTGGTGATTTGATCCAAAATAAAACATCTTCAGAAAGCAGTACAGAATCACTATTTGATATACCAACCCCTAATTCCACGTTATCACATTTGTCCTCTGATGATTTTGTTGACATTGATGATAACACAGTCAGTGGAGCAATATTAGCAGTTGTCAATGAACATTTTTCAGATAATCTCAAAGGAGATGAGGAATTCAAGGAACTTAATGGTGATTTAGATATGTCAAGTGAAGAAACTGTTGTCAATGATAATGAATTTTCAGAACTTCAAAAGTCATTAGAAGAGACTAGTCGAAAAAATGTGAGAAGTATGGAGTTTACCAGTGATGACGATGACGATACTGGTTCTTTTTTCACTGCACGCTCAGAAGTTACGATTACTGATATTGATGATATAAATTCAGAGGATCGTTTAACACCTGAGAGTGATATTTCAGTCAATATCCCAAACTTTTCTTCTGTTGAACTGATGGATTCGAAATCAATAAGTGATTTATATGATTCTATACAAGATTTGACTCCAAAAGGACCTAATTCTAATCAAAAGAATGAATTGCAATATGAAATTCAATTTATAGACGAAAAAACCATGAAAGTTTTGTCAAGTGAGTCTTTAAAAGCTTCAAACAATGACAGCAGAGAGGATATTAGAAAAGGGTTCGGACATTGAAATGTTAGTATGATTTTATGAAGAAAACTAGTTTCAGTTTCAGTTATTTTAACAGTTATCATTCTTATTTTATCTTTGGAAACAGCATTTTGAAATGCAATGCCAATTCAAAATGTTAAAAAGGTATTTATTTGAAAGTAAAAAAAAAATTTTTTTTTGGTCTCGTTTACTTCAACATTTTCCTCAAGCAGAGAAAACACTAGTTATGTTTTAACTCGACCAACAGAGTAATATAGTGCTTTTCTAGTGCTTTTTTTAAAACCTATTTGTATTTGAACTCTAAAGCATTCAGCGTTTTTAAACAAATTTTAAACTGTAATTTTGAAAGGATTCTATTAGATAAGTTCCAGATTCTTATCCTCATTCTAACAGCAGACCAAATCAACTTACGTCCCAAGTTATTTTCCATCAAAAATTTGTGACGGTTAAGGATTTCAAATTTATTTAATAAGTATCAAAATAGCTCGGTGTAAATTCAGTAATAATATCTTCCAAAAACTCTGTAATTTTTAAAAGTTTTCTTCAGCTTCCTTTCTGCAAGACCATTACTTATTTTCAAAGCCTAAACTTAAATATTTAGAAAATAAATGATAAAAAAGTTTCAAATAATTTTAAGTAAACACTAGACCATTTTGTGAAGCATATTCCCCTGAAACTGCAGATTTGACGTAACTTGATTAATTTGACATAATTGATTCAACTATGGAACGTTATAACTATTTATCTAACAAAATGATTTTTTTTTTTTTTACAGTTTTAGGTAGTTTTCTTCATTTTTCTATAACTCGTCGTTTGCGTTCGTTAACGCTGCATCAGCATGCTACAACAACTTTTACCGAAGATCATTCTTATTCATCTTTAAATTATTCCTCTCAATTTTCATTTACACTGAGAAATTTGCTGACCTTAGTCAAATCTCCGTCGTTTTTTTTTGGCGAAATTCCTAAAACTTTGCACATAAGTGAATAAATATCGACCAAACGTACAGACTGACTTTTGTAATTCTTTTTAAATGCAGGTCCGTATGCATAGAAAACTGTGTTCATACTTTTTACATCTGGGTGATATCCATGGTCTCCTATCTTCCACTTATCTGAAGTTTCTTGAAACCATTCTTTAAACTTTTTATTCCTTAAAATAGTCCAGCCAGGAGAACCAATTACTAAAATATCAGGCGCTCTATCGCTGTCCTTCAAGTGCAGCTCGTCGGGTATATTTTCTTTAAGATAAACTTTAAAATGATCTTGGGCTTCTTTTAAACCGTCATATATCTTTTTTGTGCGACCAGACTTGGCATATATATAAACAGAAGTTGTTCCGATAATATTTGATGCGTCATCAAGGTCCATATATTTGTCTAAGTACACAACTTGTTTATAGGATAGAGTAGTATGACCGTGATCTCCTAATGAAAAAGTTTAACACCGTTTATTTTTATTTCAACAACTTTCATTGTTGCTACAAAATAACAAAGCTCAGATCGAATCTTAGCAATTGAATTTTTCAGCCAATATTAAAGAGCTAACGAAAAAGAAAAAAGTTCATCATGAAAACGGGGTTTTAGCAATTGGCTATGGTTAACACTCCATTCGTCAAAAGACTCATAACAAGCGTTTCTTAGACAAGTAATCTGGAGAACAAAGTTGCATGCAACTTACCAACTATTATCACATTAACATTGAATAATTTTTGTTTTTGGAGTTTTTCTATCAAATCACCCAGCATTTTGTCTGTTTTAGATATTGTATTGTTAAGCTTTTGTTTACTTTCGTCATCCAAACCAATTGTATGAACTGTCTCATCAGGGTCCTCATAGTAAAAACCAACAAATGTTACGTTCGGTTTTTTTAACCAATTAATAATTAGCATAATTCGCTCTTCCAAAGGCATAACCTTGTCTTTTGGAGGAGAGGTATAAGGGTCAGAATAGTTTTGATCTGCAGTATATTTTGCTTTCATTCCCTGAAACAACACATTATGGCCAGGCCAATAGCATAATCCACTTTCAAAGCCGTTTAATTGATTCTCAATCCATATCGGTGTTGATTGGTTCCATGTTTTTTCGTCAAGCATGTTGAAAGCTTTTCCCGCCTGTTTATCAAACATAGTGTTCCCGAGAATCCCATGATGCTCCGGGTAAAGTCCTGTTACTATCGTTTGATGATTGGGTAAAGTTAAGGTTGGAAATACATTTATCACGTGTTCCGCTGAGACCCCGTGCTTTACTATCCAATTAAGATTTGGCGTGTATCCTTTTCTTTGGAAATCCCATCGAAATCCGTCCAACGAAATAAGCAGTAGTTTTTGCTGTTCGCTTTTTAAGTAAGAAGTTTTTACCAAGATGATTATGCTGAAATAAAAGTTGAAAAAAATAATTAAGTTGAACATATCTTGTCATAAAAGTTCACTCACTGTAAAGGTAAATCTAAGCACGACTTCGCTATTATCTCGTTTGCCGCATTAGCCCACTTAATCGCTTGACCAGACAAAAGCTGTGTAGATTTTTTATATATACACTATTGTTTTAAACAACATGAGCAATTTAGAAATATTTATGTACATAATAAAATCCACTTGGCATTTTCACCAAAGCGAACTTGTTTTTCTTCGATTCAGTTGAAGAATTTTTTAGCGACAACGTTTATTTGTTGAAATTCACCAAAAGATTAAATCACTCTCAAAGAGATTTTGATCAACCAAGATTTTAATAGTAATGACTGAGAGATTTAGACCACCTAGGTTTTCGCTAGTTATGACCAATATTTAGTTAAAGACTAATATTTGTTTATGAAAAACAAATAAAAATGTAAAAACTGCGCAAATCACGTGTTAGATTTTTATGTTAAAAAAAATCGCTAATATATATTTTTGACTTAGTTATTCAACTGGTTCTGCGAAGATGATAAACTAAACGTGGTTTTAATAAAAGCGACAAATTTAAAACGGAGATATCTTGACAAACAGGTTTACGTGAGTAAAGTTTTAAAAGTATTTTAAAAAAAGGAAAAGAATTTTTTTTAAGCGTGGGTGTGATTTGATCAACATGGCATCGCCAGAAACTTCTCTACCGCTACGAAATTATGGTTTTGGCTAAGTAATCTTTTTGAAGCATTTATATTTTTCTTTGTAAATATTTAAATGATAAAATGTTTTTTTACATTTTTTGTATAACGTGCTATAAATTAATCGCAAAACTCAAGATAATTATATTGCGACAACTTCGTGTATAGAAAAATATTCTGGCAAAAACCGTACTAACACTATTTATAAACTTTGCCATACTTTTTTGTTACCTGCAAACAAGAAGGCAGTTATTGCATAAAAATCTAATTTTTAAATTTCTGTAAGCCTCAACAAAAAATGACGTTTTTAAGTTCAAATCAAGTTTGGTATTATTAAAGGAATATCTTATCCCTATTATCATAAGAGGAACATCTTATTTCTATTAATATAAGAGGAATATCTTGTATGAAATGAAAATCTACTATCCTTCAGAATCAAAACCTGGCAGAAGATTTTCTCCAAACCTTCTTGTAAAAATTTCTTTTAAGATTTCATAATAACTAATCGCATGTAAAGCAACATAAGGGGGTATCTCTGTAAAAAAAATTTAAATTTTTGCATTGAAAAAATAAAAACAAATTCTACGAATGAAAAATTCGTGCAGGTGAAATTTCACTCCAACTATGAAATAGCTACGTTATTGCGCAATTTAAAAAATTGTATGATTAAGATTTCATAATTGCTAATTGCATGTAAAGCAACGTAAGGGGGTATCTCGATTTTTTGTTGCTTTTAGACAATAAATTATTTCTGTTAACTAAATGTTTAATACTTGATAAAAGCTATAAGCTAATGTTTTGAATACTTAGTGATGTGTTTTAAGATGCAGATGCATCCTTTTTTTTTTTTACTGAAACTTTTTGTATGCATAAAATACGGAAGGTGAACATCAAAATTATTTTGTTAAACTTTGATTTTATATCAGGGAATACAAGATTTGAGGGAAAAAATAAAACATCTGCAATGTAAGAAACATAATTTTATGTTTAATTAAAAAAAAAAAATTAATTTTTACATAAATCTTATCTACGCGTCTCTCTCTTTTTTTCTTCGTCATTTGCTTCAGAATACACGTTTGAATCACTCATCCCAATAAACTTTCTTAAACTGTGTTTTTCTTTTTTTGTTTAAAATATTCTAAAACGTCTCAATTTAAAGAAGTCTTCTAAACACTCCATATTTTGTGCGATGGAAATTATATTTTCTTCTTGACTCAAATTTATCATCCAAAATCTGAGTTTGATTGAATTGCAGCAGTTAATTGTCTAATTTCGTTCTCAACTAATGTTTCATCTGACAATACTTGTTTTGCAGGCCGTTATTTTGCAGTCCCATGTTCTGCATTTTATTAGTGTCCCATGTTCTGCATTTTATTAATTCATTTAGGAAAATGTTCATGTTTAGAAATATGTTAACAATCAATAGTTGATTTACAAGAGCTTAGGGATTTACATTCTTGAAAAATCTGCTTCATCCAGCCAATTTTTTTTTACTATAAACAGAAAAAGAAATCATTACGGATCTGTGGTTAAAAAAAAAGTCACTTCATCTTTCCAACACTAGGTCGTACAAGTTTTCTTGTAAGGCATGGAAGCTGCTATATCTTTTCCATTTATTAATTTTTTACAATTCCAACTTGATGGGTAATGGAGTAAGTGTAAAACTACCTTGTTGCCCTGTCTGCTTCAGCTGCTAGTCCCTTAATATAGTGCGATTCTAGGATAGGGTAGCAACAACTTTCAGGTCACCACTGAATGATTATCAATTTGATCTTAAAGACATCTTAAGAGCTCAAAATATTTTTTGAATGTTCTTTAATGTTTCTTTGATTGCAACTGCACAAGCAACTGGAGATGATGGTAGCTGATTGCCATTATGCAGCAATACGGCTTTTAGAAGTGATGCTGGTAAAAATTATTTGACCGATCGTCAAAAACTTCTGTGTACTTTATATAATAATAGTACACGTAACGCGAGACGTAAAACCTGACTTACTTCCCTTAAATCTTACTTGAAGTTCGTTTCAAGTGATTCATAATTTTTTTTACTGGCAAAATTTTATTTATAAAATTCTCGCTGTGAAAAAAACGTTGGATTTTTGCGTGTAAAACTCTTTATCTTATTCTTGGATACTTTTTAGCTGCATTCTTTTTCTTGATGCTGTTCTGATTTCCACTTCTGGAAACATTTTTTCAAATGGGTGCAGCCACTGTAAAGCATTGTAAAAACTTATATTTTGAGGTCTAAAATATTTCTGGCAAATTCACTAAAAATAAAAAAAAATTGCCAAAAATATTGTTAAAATCTAGTGCGGCATGTTAAGTCAGTTAAAAATAAATAAACAAATCCGATTTTATAGGTAAATAGAAAGATAGTAGACTTTAAAACAACTAATGAAGCACATGCTATAAAAATATTACGAAGGTTGATGCAAGTGACAATGAAAACAAATTTAACAATTAAAGTTTTCCTGAAGCAGAAGAAACTTACTTAAAATCCACTGACATATCTCCTGTTAAATTATATTGCAATCCTCATCCTCAAACAGTTACTTTAGGATTTCTTTGATGCTAAGCATTGCGATGTAACTTAACCGGTCATAATATTTTTCTGTCAACCAAGAGTTGCCCAAAATTGAAGGACAACATTTTTTTGAACAAAAAAATATTATGATTGTCAGCAGGATTCTGGACAAAAAAATATACCTCTGAATATTTTGAAATATGGGATTACTTTGTTGGAAAAACTCGCGATTCGTTTGTAAAAGTATAAATTTCGTTATTGCTGACGTAAACTAAAATACCATGATCAACACATGATATAATCAACAAATTGATCATCGTTACTCCTGAAGCCCCTAAATTAATATTTAGTCCGAATTGTAGCATCACAAAAATCAATTTCGAAAAAGTTTCAGATATCCTTTATTCTTTTAGATAAAAGTTAACAAAAGCCCTAATTCATCAATCAAAAACCTATTCAACAGTTATGTAAAAAAAAAAAAAAATTACTTTCAAAGATTGATTTGAAAATACACGTACTTCTTTAAGTTTTGAAAAATATGCAGTTTTAATTTATTGTACCAGAAAAATCTTAATTACTAATTTTTTTTCTTAACTATCAATTATATTTACAATGTTGAAAACCCATGATGGTTGCTTGAATAATGATATATATAAAGCAACACTATCTTTGACAAAAGATGTCTTCGCAAATGCTAAATGCGATATGCTGTCACAGAAATGAGATATGCCGTCACAGATTACAGAAATTCTTGCCATTCTGAGAAGAAATCAAAATAATTTCCCTTTTTCAATTTTATCCAAACTGCTTCAAATCTTTGGCTTAAAATTGACGTGAATGCTAACGGGCTAACTTGTTCCCGGAGCTCCCTTCATCTTTTCGTAGGCCTTAGGCAAATGCAGTGGCGTATATTTTTTTCTTTTAGGGCTGTCATTTTAATGTAATGGTGGATTAGCCAACAAAATGACCAAATTTTCTGTTCCCGGTTACATGAGACACTTGAGCACAGCTGGTCAGAATTGCTCATTCAGATCTGGTTTTTAACATATAAAGTTGGCATTCCCGTTCGGAATGAGGCTTGTAGCCGACTACCTAAAATGCAGTGGATCAGACTCATTAAATGATGGCATTACTTCTCAACAAACCTCTTCAAATGAATATGAATTTATTGAAACTACTGGAGTAAACAAAACTAGTTGTAAAATTGCACATAATCCTATCTTTTATATCAAGTGGAAATTAATGTGATGCTAGAGAGTTTCACTTTGGCTGGAAACTTCCAACCTCCAGATTATATCATTGGTGATACAACATGCCTTCGCAAGACCTTATTTTACGGACCAGAATCGAAAAGTATGGGGCTTAAGCAATTGATCTTTTAATTGAAGAAGCTCAAGAAGCTTAAAATAAAGATTGATTCGCGCTTCGAGAATGAAGTCATATGAAGATGTTGTGAAGTGTTGTGAACTGTTGTGAACATATGAAGATATTATGAACTGTTATGCAAATCTAATCCTGTCTTTTTGACTCACAAAAAAAAACTCCACCATCAGCATAAAAAACAATTTTTTTTTTTTTTTTATGGTGATGAACATTTTATTTGCTTGCACAAGGATAAAAACCAATTCGTAATTTTTAATGTAAAACAATTTTATTTTAAATGTTTTACACTTATTTTAAGAATTTGACACTATATATGCAATTAACTGACTTAAAAAACGAAAGACATTCTTTTTAAGTTTTAAGTGACGTAAGAGTTCTTTTTTATTTTAATACAAACAAATCGTATAACATTAAATGAATCTCTTCATTTCGTTTTCATTCAGATTTTTCTCAACCGCGCATTTTCTTCTTTTCATTAATACTCTAGAGGGTTTTAAAAGTAGAATACTCTTTTCAATTAATGACAGCCTTTTCATTTTCTCTGATTTTTATCTTTGTTATTTGTTTTGTTAGTTTTTCTTAGTTGGTTTGTAAAGATTTTTAAAGGAGCGAAAACCGCTAAAATTAGCAAAACGAGTAAGGTTAATAAAATAACCGCAAAAAAAAAAAAAAAAATGCGCCGTGAAAAAACAAGCCGCAAAATAATTCTTGCGTCAAGAAATGTTTTCTGGACGGAATCTTTAGGCATTGATTTAAAGCGCTCTTAGTTCTAATGGCGCGAACGCTTGTTATTGCATCTTCACTCATGGCCTTCTTTATAGAAGGCCTCGACACCGTGCGCGATTTTTTTTGACTGAAGGCCGGTTTTTAAAAACTTCTTATAAACGCAAATTTTGTTTGGATAAAGGTGTAAAATATTGATTGCTATTTTTCAGAAATGTTTAAAGTTATTCTTCAAGTGAATTTAAATTAAATAATTTAGAATGCCTTTAAAATGCTGTGTTCCAAAATGTTCCTCAAATTATAAGTCTTCAGGTTGTAATGTATCTGTATATAAATTCCCTCGTGAAGAATCTGAAAAAAATAAATGGTTTATAAGTATCCCTCGTTTAAATTGGACCGTTACAAAATTCACTGCTGTTTGTAAATTGCATTGGCCAGATGAAGCGGAGTTTACATTATGTCGTGGTAAATTGAGACCGATTCATGCTCCATCAGTGTTTCCAAATATCTCTAAAAGTTGTCTCTCCTCTCCACCACCAAAAATGAGAAAGACTTTATCTTCTTCTTCAAAAAGAGGTATCAAAAAAGATGAATTAGAAGAATATAAAATAATTGATAATTTAAACTTTGGAGAAATCGAAAAATACTTATCTAATGATAATGATTTGATTACATACAAGCAAAACAATTCAATTTTCATCCAATCTAAAGTATTCAATTGTGGAGTTCCACTATTTTTGCTGATAATTAATCAAAGTTTGTTGTTCGAAGCGTTTCATTTTGGTTCAAAATGTACTATTAAACCTCTGTCAAATAACAAAATTACTTCTCTTTGTACAAAGTCATCTTTAAACGAAGCCCTTAGATATCTGAAAATTAAGGATAAGGATCATAAAATTCAAATAATTCTTGAGCATCTAAATGTAATGGGAGATCATTCTGTGGGTTGTGCTGTCTATTCTGCTGATATAATAACGAGAGCTTTTGAATATTTTGCAACAAGTCGTTCCACCTACCATCGATTATGTTATGATTATCAGTTGCCAAGTATTCGAACTTTGACGCGCATAACTTCAAAAATAAACTCTCAGGATGATTTAACTTTTTTAAGTTCTGTGTTATCGAACTTAGATGAAAAAAAAAGAAATTGTGTTTTATTGATAGATGAAGTTTATGTAAAAACAGCATTATTATATCAAAGTGGAAATATTTTTGGAAATGCTGTTAATGATCCAGAGAAATTAGCTACTACTGTACTTTCATTTATGGTCAAAAGTCTTTATGGTGGACCTGAATTTTTAGCAAGAGTTTTACCAGTTAGTAATCTGACTTCAGATTTCCAACTAGAACAATGCAAATTAATTGTAGACACCATAGAAACCTCTACATGTAATGGTAAAGTAATTGCAATTATTACAGATGGAAATAAAGTTAACCAAAGCTTCTTTTCTAAATTCAAAACAGTAGAGGGAAAACCTTGGTTATGTCAAAATGGTTCTTATATTTTATATGACTATGTTCATCTTTTGAAGTGCATAAGAAACAATTGGCTAACAGAAAAACTAGGTCAGTTGCAGTTTATTCATAATGAAATAACTCACATTGCAAATTGGAGAGATTTAATTAACTTATATACACTTGAAAAAAACCAGTTAATAAAGTTATCCAAATTGACTGAAACATCAATAAATCCTAAACCAATAGAACGACAAAAAGTAAGCACTTGTTTACAAATATTTAGTGAAGAGACAGTTGCAGCTCTAAAAACTCATCCTAAAATAGAACAAGAAAGTGTCAAGGGTACTGTTATTTTTTTGGAGTTAATTATAGAATTTTGGAAAATAGTGAATGTTAAATGTCCAGGTGCCAATGCTAGATTTAGGGATGAGTCGCGTAATGTAATCAGATCTTCAGATGACATTAATTTAAAAAAGTTGCTCGCTATTGCAACAATGGCTGAAAATATGAAACCAACATCTGGTAAACGTGTTCGCCAGCTTACGAGAGATACAAGCAATGCTCTTTCACATACTTGTCGTGGCCTAGTTGATTTGTCTTGTCATCTTTTATCAAGTGGAAATGAATATGTTATTTTAGGTTGGTTTTCTAGTGATCCAATTGAAAAATGTTTTGGAAAACTAAGGCAAGGCTCTGGTGGTACTTACTTTATAACAGCTAAATCAGTTATCCAAAAAGTACGTATTCAACATGCTAAGCTGGTGCTACAACTAAATATTGATGTAGAAGGAAATGATGGCCATGACTGTCTTTTATGTCTTGAAGATTTAAATGATAGGGAAATTGATATAATTTACAATTTAGCAGATCTAGAAGATACTATAAATATAGACATTTTATATGCTATTGTCTATATTGCTGGTTATGTTCAAAAGTGTTCTACTGAAGAAAATGATGAAGATACAACTACATATTATGAAAAATATGGATCTTATTTGAATACTTTAAATAGAGGAGGATTAACTATTCCATCTGATACTCTATCTCAGTGGTCCTTATTTTGCTACATATTTTTTACTTTATTAGATAAAAGAGTTTGCAGAACATTTCTTATACGACAGTTTGCATTTATTGCAGAGTTGTACCGTTTTTCTATTGCAAAGAAACAATGCCAAACATTAGCAAACATTTTTTTAAAGAACTTTGCATTACTTCACACTCCCAAAAGTAATAAGAAACCAAACTAAAAGAAATCAAGCTTATGTAAAAAATTTTTTTCATGTTTAGTAAAAAAATAATTTGGTTTTTTATTGGTGTATTTTTCTCATTACTTATTATTTCTTATATATTATATATATAAAATTTTGATTTAAAATGTTTTTATTCATTTTAATAAATAATTTAAGCTTATAAAAAAGTTGTTAATTTAACGTCAAAAAAATAATTTTATAATAATGCATCAAAAAAATGCAAGTAGAATGTTCACTAATTATATATTTAGTCTTAGCAAAGCTATACAACATTTTTCTATTTTACTAAACCGCGATATTTTTTTTTAAATCGGCCTTCAGTCAAAAAAAATCGCGCACGGTGTCGAGGCCTTCTATAAAGAAGGCCATGTCTTCACTGTAGAGTTTATCAAAATCTTTTGTTAAAAAGTTCCATTATTTACAAAATAGTAAACAACGCGTCCGTATATGCTGCCATTTAATACCATTTTATGACCAGAACGACATTCAAAACTTAACCTTGAAGACGTGTAAAAAAAACTTCCAGAGACGAAGTACTTTTTAAAACTCTGCTATTTGTATTGGTAGAAGAGTTGATGAGGCTTTTGAATTAAAACTAAAAATTCACAGATAAAGAAGCTCTATTTCCCTCTATATTTGCGTGAAATGCTGAAGTTGTTGTGGTTCTTGGTAGACACTTCTTAACGAAAGTTTTACTTTAAAAAAAAAAAAAACACGATGTTTTTGAATGATAAAAAAAATATTCGCAAGTTCAGTTGTTTTTTTATCATCTAGATGATTTTTAAGCAAGCGCTTTTTAAGATTTTTGTCTTTCACGACAAAAAGTTAAAGAAAAAAAAAAAAAAATAATAATAAGCTAAAAGAATGCGTGAAAGTTTTTTTTTTAAAAAAAATAAAGTAAAAAAATTTTTAAAAATACATTCATATAACTGACTTATAAACTGAAGAAAATTTTAAAGAAATCAAAATTAAAAACATCTAAAAGTCGCAGGAAAACGAAAGCTTTTAAAAAAAACACAAAGCTTTTGCGGAAGAAGTTTTTCCAATTTAAATTCATTCGATAAACGACGTTTATCGAAAACTCATTCAAAACGACGTTTATCGAAAGTATGGATAAATTGCGAAACTGTTTTATATGTAAAACATTTGCTGCCCCTTATACATGCTTTTCAAGAACTTTTATTATAAAAAAAAGCTATTCATAACTTCCACATGTTGAAACTCTTTTAAACGTTTTTATTTAAATAATTTAGCAAAGAAATGAATTCATCGTTTAACGTGACACCACCTGTCCTCACAAGTTGTATAGCTGAAAATTTTGAAGAAAGCGAGGTAGTGAATTCCCAAGAGCACATATGCAGCAAAAGTCACGCTATAGATCGACACTTAAATAATTTCGAGTTTGAAAATCGTCAATTATTTGGAAATGTTCTGACTGGAAGAATTTTACCTTTTGAAAAAGATGTTTTAACTAATTCTTGGAGCAACGATTTTAAACGCGCTAAAAACTACAGAATGTTAAATGCTGAAAACCTCTTTGAAACTGAACATTTACATCGTAAAATAGAGAACGGGGAGCTAAAAGACAAAAATGGGCATATTAAAAATATTGAATTGCCTATCAACTCTCAGAAATGCTACAAATCAACAAACCTATCTTCATATGACAAACTTTCAATAGCAATAGCGAATTTCGGAGAGATCTTTTGTGCTTTCTACGTGAATCGACCAAAGGTGGCCTTCAGTAAGTTGCGTTTTTCTAATTTAAAGACCGGTAGCAAGAAAACTGTCTTTCAGAGTTACACTATAATTTTTTTTTACAAACATTACGTCTCAATTATGGAATAAATATTCTGTCACTTATGGTTTTTTTTTTTAACTCTAAAAATCCACTTAAGAACTAACTTTAAAATCTTCATAAGCTTTTAAGAAAATTCATAAGCTTTTAAAAAAACTCATTTGTTTTAAAAAAACGTTGACTTCCTCCATTTAAAATTTTTAAACATTAAAGAATGTATTCTATTAAAAGATATAAAAAATGCTATCTATAGATACATACATACATGCATACATACATACATACATACATACATACATACATACATTACATACATACATACATACATACATACATACATACATACATACATACATACATACATCAATACATACATACATACATACATACATACATACATACATACATACATACATACATACATACATACATACATACATACATACATACATACATACATACATACATACATACATACATACATACATTTGAACAAATTTTTACTTTGAAAGTAAATATCAGATTTGCCTAATTGAGTTCCACTTACCTAAATGTGTTATAGTTAAAATCCGTTAATGTTTCCAACAAAAATGCCTATATAAATTAAGAATCAAGATATTTTTTTTAACTTTTCAAAAGTTATAATTGAATCAATTTGACAAATATATGCAAAATTTGAGTGTCTGGTGCTTACAGCAGATTTTTATTTTATTTTTGACAGATCATAACTTAAAAATAAAAAAGATAATTATCTAACATTGTATAGTCATACTTTTTTACCCATATAATCCACTTTTGCATTTGTTTTTGACAGATTCCAAACAGTTTCAGAGTTAATATGCATTAAGTTTGCTAAATATTGCAAATTAAAGATGGTTTTTTCAAACTTTGACATGCCACAGTTCCATACCACACACTTTCGTGTATTTAGGTCAGTCACTTGTAATCAAATTATTTATTAGAAGTTAGTTAAACACTTGTTGTAAGCCTGCTAAAAAATAACTTTGAAAAAAAAAAAAAGAAGAAGAAGAAGACCTATACTTTGTTATAAGAACAAATGTAACCCTTTGACTTTGATGCTTTTGTAGCTTTAAAGTACTAGTTAAATAAAGCACTAAAGTTATGAAAAAGTAAAAATAAAAGATAAAACAATCATCAGAAAGATAAAATGCTTTTACATATGAACTACAAAGTTGCTTATTTCTGATTAATATCTCATAATAGTGTCATAACTATCCCTCTCATTAATTTCATGTTCACACCATATTTTTCATCACAAATCTCAAGCACAAGCCCTACATATGATTCATCATTATAAAAGCTGTATAAATCCATTTGTACCATTTCTGGAGGTTGAAAGATGTTTCATAGTTACAAATATCACTTGAAAGATAAAGTATGTTAGTAACTTTTATGTTTTTTTTTCAGTTCATGTGGTGTGAGTATTTGATTTGTAATTATTGCTCATAGACTAGCTTTTGCTGTTTCTCCTTTTGTAGTTTTTCTATGCTATCACATAGACTTTTGCCATAGGATGTGGTAAATAAATGACACTATGTGTTTGTTTTGTGATCTTTCAGGTGACATTAGATTTATGACAAAATTATATATTTTTTTACTGAAATGTTATACCATCACTGAAGCATTTTATTTTATAGATTGGTTTTTCTGAATCCAAATTTGTGTTCAGGGTATAGCCTCTTAAACTACCAATAAAGCAAATGAACTATTAACTAAGTGTTTTTGTTTGTGTACTTTTACATTATTATATACACAAATACAGTCTTTTTTTCTTGGTCATTGTCTTGTGAACTCATCACGCTGGTAAATTTCAATAATGTTCTCTCTAACAAATACAATAAAAAATATCTTTCAAAAATTATGCTTTTTAGCTTCAAGTTCAGCAAGTATCCTTTTTCCATTTTTAAACATTTGGGGTTTCTTAACAAGTTTTTTTAAAACTAAAAATGTTTTACAAGTTTTTTCAACTAACCATCTTTCAGTAGCTTATATTAATAGCTGAGCTTTTTCTTCTTTTACTCTTATTCTCATCTAAAAGTTTATCTGAATAATTGCAATTTATGCACTTTTGTTTGTTTTCCAATAATATATCTTTGTCTATATCTAATGGAGATGCTTCTAGATTTCTCATACTTGTTTAATGTTATTAAACATTTTGTTTTTCATATCCTAATTTGTAATTTTATCCAAATAAAGCTTTTAAAATATAAATGAAGACTGATAAGTTTCATCGTAGAATCCTAAGCAGAGTTGAACATATAACATCTAAAAAAAAGATATGCTTTTTACTAATTTTGGGTCCTAATATTTTCAGTAGTAAAATAATTAAAATGAACCCTGAAATACAAATGTGCTTAGAGCTAGCTATGCAACTTCTACATGCATTGAACTTTCTGAGTTTTAATTGCTATAATTCAGATACTGAAATACTAAAATCCAGATAGACAATATTTAGCAATACACATCATACTATAAAAGAAACTTTAAATATGTGCAGAATATTGTAAACTAGACATATAACTATGTGTAAATTATATAATTATAATAATATGCATAAAGTAAAATAAAAAATATCACACATTCTAAACTCATATCAAATATACTGAATGATTGGGTATAAATATCATTTAGGGGGAAAATTCAAAAAACACAGTTAAAGAGCTACATTTCTATGATAAATCTTTTTTTTTTTTTTTTTTTTTTTGAATGCATATAAAACCTCCAAGGTTTTGTAACTTATTTCAACTATTCACACTCTTTTTTAGGCTCAGGATGTGAATGTAAGTTTTCATATTTTTCAAAAAAAGTGATTTCTTTGCAGGTTGCTCCAAGTGTTTGACTAACTTCTAATGAATAATTTTAATTTTTACCACAAGTGGCTACCCTAAATATAGAAGAGTATCAAAAACTTTGGTGCTACAAGTCAGTGGGTATGGAACTGTTGTATGTCAAATTTTGAAAAAATCATCCTAAATTTGCAATATTTAGCAACTTTGAGGCACATTGACTCTGAAATCATTTGGAATCTGTTTTGGAAAAAAACAAATACAAAAGTTAATCAAGCTAAAATTTTAAGAATGTTTTCTGCATTAAATTTTTGGTTTATCAATTTTGAAACAAATCTGAGGTGGTACACACTGAAATAAAATGACTCTTGAAATATATAATTTTTTTTTTCAAATATTCAATAATGCCAATTTCACCTCTGTACAATGTTATATAAATTGATATGTATACACAAGTAAATCTATACACATTTAAATAAGGCATATTAATGATAATTGTACTTTGCATGTGAATTTACAATGGGAATTTACTTATTGTATTTGCAATTGAGTATTAAAGTATCTATGTATATAGTAATATGCCATGTTAAAAAAATATTAAACTGAACATAAATATATGTGTGTAACATGTATTTGTACACAAAAAAACACTTTACAGATGTATTTGCATATGCAGTTATGTGTATTTTTTCTTTTTTTTTAGCGATTGGTCTCTGCATTCAAATTTCTTTGGTTTTCATCACTGCTTGTTTGTATATTTCTAAATATGATATATTTCCTTATGATTTTACACAAGTCCCTTTAAACCTTGAAAAAGATCCAACAAAACTTCGTTCTGATGCTATCAAGTTTGTGATAGAAGATAGTCGCATTAATTTGCTGCCTGCAACTGCAATTTCTCAGAGTGAAAGAAGTATAAAGGAAGCACCATTAGAACTTGTTTATAGATGTAAGAATTCAAAAAGAAATGTTCTAACAGCAAAGAATTTAAAATCTATAGCTGTTCTTGAGAAGGAGTTATTTTCAAATCCATCATACCAAAGAGTGTGTCATTTAAAAAGTTTTAACAATTCTGTCGCTTGTTCTCCACCATTGTCACTGATAAATTTGTTTGATGGGACATATCGTTTTATAAATCCAATGTTTGATGATCCTCATTTTAAAAATATCGTTCCTATTCTTAACGTGGCAAACAATATAAGTGAGTTAAGACCATTAATTGCATTTAGTCTTGACAAACATGCAGTATTAGAAAGTAAAAGAGTTCATTCAAAGCATTTACGCTCACTCTTTTTTGCTGGGCTTCCTTTGCGTGGTTATAAACATATAGAAGATAGGAAAAGTGAGCAGCTTCTTTCATTAAAAAAGTATATTGTTGAAGGTTTTGGTCAGTTGCTTGCTGATAAGTACAAGTCTGGAGTTGGAGAAGTTGATGTATTTTATATGAACTTAGAATTATTTTTCAATGCAGTAGAAAAGCAAGTTGTTTGGGATTTACTTTTAGCTGGGGGCAGTTTAGTTTTCATATTTTGTTTTATTTGGTTTCAAACAGGATCTCTATGGATTACAGGTTGGGCTGTATTTAGCATACTCACAAATTTTTTTGGTGCAAATCTGATCTATCGAATAGTTTTGGATTTTAGATACATAGGTATATTTCATGTGCTATCAGTGTTTATTATATTGGGTATTGGAGCAGATGATATTTTTGTTTTTTACAACACATGGAAACTAATGGAAAAAGAGAAATTCAGCTGCTTAAAAAAGCATCTTACAGAAACATTCAGAGTAGCTTCTGGTGCGATGTTTGTGACATCATTAACTACAGCTGTTGCATTTTTTGCTAGTGCATCATCGCCACTCTTAGGAGTATCTTCTTTCGGTGTCTTTTCAGGTTTTAAATGTTTTACTAACTTTTAAATATCTGTTTATAAATTAGCAGCATCAGTTTAGTTTAATTCTAAGTGAATGAAGTAAACAAAAGATGTTAATTTTTATTTGCATAACTAACATAATAGATAAAATAAATTATAGATTAAATTGATATTAAAGCTAAAAGAAAATGTTTTCGTCTTTTTTTTAGGTATTCTGGTAATGGTTAATTTTTTTTCTGTGTGCATTTTTTTTCCAAGTGTTGTCGTCACTTATCATTATTATTGGAGAGATTTTAACCTCTGTACTAAAACCATAAATCGATCAACAGTAAACAATCCAGCTGAAAGTGGTAACAATGATGCACCTCAAGATGATATGACCATTATGTTTAAAGCTGTAGTAAAATGGTTTGAAAGTTCATATGCTAACAATTTCATCTTGCATAGTAAAATTCGATGGGTTGTGTTACTAGTATTTTTAGTTACATTCATTATCTTTCTGGTATTTGCTTTAAAAATTGGGCCTGATGAAGAGATGGTATGTTAGTTAACAGTGTTGTAAATTAAGAATTTTTGTTTGTTATTGCTTTTATATGTTTTTGCTTTGCATGTTATTTTCAAAATTCAGTCAAGAAATGGATTTACTAATAATAAACTATTATAAAGATATTTTTTGATAAATGCAAGCAAATCTTTTTTGTTTTAAGGTTCAAGTTTGGCCAAAAGGTACAAATTGGTATGATATGAGGCAGATCAAATTAAAAGCTTTCACAGAAGTAGGAGGGGGCATAGATGTTATCAGAGTTTATATAGTTTGGGGGTTGAAAAATCAAGATCGAAAAAGCTGCCACTTTACTGATTTTAATTGTAAAGGAAAAACTGTTTTTGATGAGAGTTTTGATATGAATACTCCAGGGTGTCAGATTGCTATTTTAGTAAGTAAGTGTTAATCATTAATATTTAACTCATTGAAAATCCAAAGTAAATAATCCAAAGTAAATTTTTATCAGTTTTAAGTGCAAAATTTTAGAGAGTTCACAATTAATTCCCCCTGAATTTTACATATCATTTTAATTGTTCTTTTTTTTAATTGTTTTTTTTTTAAATTGTTTATTAATTTATACTTAGCAAGGTTTTTTGTTAAAAAGGTTAATTGTAATGTTTATTGCAATGTCAATCAGAATGTTTATTTTAATTAAATCTAAAACAAAAGGTTGTAAATATTTCAGGTCAACAAATTTTCTGTAATTAACTATTTTCTTTAATGATAAATGTTGTGCTTCTAATAGACTATAAATTGAACTTCCTTGCCTGAAATCCTAATTTTAAACTATTTGTTTCTTTTAAACTTTTAACCTTATAATCATACAAATGTTGTAATGTCCTAACTTTTTTATAAACGTGGTAAGTTTTTATAGATTGGATGAAAAAATTATGTGTATTACACTGTAGTTATCAGAAACAAACGCTAAAAAAAACAATAAGGGTTCAACATTAATTCTTTTATGTTTTTAAAGTATTGATGGGGTTTTTATTAAACCTTTTTTATTTTTTTTTAACATTTCTTTAAATTATTTTTTTCTTTATCTTCATCAAGTTAAATCTTTTTTAATCAGAGAGCAGCTTGATACA